>NC_079192.1:402026301-402376301 GCF_029499605.1 Hyla sarda
GGGACTTGGGTGTCTGTGTTTTTGGGCACCTATCTTGTGGTTTCACGGAAAAAGTAAAAAATAAATAAATTAAATAAATTTTAAAAAAGGCCCGTCGGTCCGAGACTGCTTAGGCGATCGGGGTCACGCAGCTTGTGCTGCATGAGGGTCCGCGGATGACTGTTTTTTCCACTGTCCTCCTATTGTTGCCTGGACGGTGGTGGGGCCCCTCCCCCTTTTTCTTTTGCTCCCCGCCCCCGATTATTCAGTTCCCGGTTTTTTGTCTGTTTTGGGTTTTGGCTTTTCTTTGATAGGATGTGGTTTTTGTGAGTTCGGGATTTGCTCTCTTTTTGTATCGGGGCCGGCGGAGGTGGCTGGGTTTCCGGAGAGGGTAGCGCTGTGCATGGGGCGCGGGCGATCTGCATGTTGTGTTGCTATTTTTGCCCAGTTTGATTTTTCCCATATGTGTTTTTGTTTTGAGAGCGGCTTTCCACAAGGTGGTACGAGTGCTGCGGCACTCTTCGCTGTATGGGCGAGTCTGAGAGTGGAGTTCACACGAGTTATTTAATAAAAGAAAGAAGAAAAAAAAAAAAATGGTCCTGGCGGCAGGTACCTCTGATTTCCTGGAGAGGAAAAGTGTTGGGTGTATTTCCTGGAGAGGAAATGTGTTGGGTGTATTTCCTGGAGAGGAAATGTGTTGGGCGGATTTCCTGGAGAGGAAATGTGTTGGGCGGATTTCCTGGAGTGGAAATGTATTGAGCGGATTTCCTGGAGAGGAAATGTGTTGTGTGTGTCCGGGGGGCTGAGGTGGCCCCAGGTGTTGGCTATCCAGTATCTCTTGGGTGGGGGTCGGAGCCCAGTGTAGGGCTAACTGGGCTCCTCCGTGGCGGTAAGAAGACGGTGAAAGCGGGGTCAACCCGGGGTAGACCTCCACACAGGACGGTGTGGCAGCACCTCTCGGGTTGGTAAGAAGCCAATCGGTGTCTTTGTTACAGTTAAATTGTTATTTATATAAGTAATTTTATAAATAAAGCTGTGGCCGATCCCCACCCACGGAAAAGTTAAATTGTTGTTGTGTCAGTTATTATTTAATTAATTATTGTAGTAAGGGGGAGGGGTAGTTATAGCCTGCTAGGAGCTAATTGGGTCTCAACAGTCTGGTGGGGCAAGCTGTGCATAACTAGCTTGCCCCCTGACTGGTGAGCAGTAAGGGGTTAAGAAATATACAGGCAATGTTTTAGCCCCCTCCCCCACCTGTAAAACTTGCCAGTGGCTATAGTGGTATGTCCCATGGGTGGGGGGAAGGAGTGCACCAATCAGGGGTTCAATAGTTTCCCGGGCTTTCAGGGGCCCTCCCCTGGGTATTTATAGCTGTGGTGCCTCCCTTCCCCCCTCAATCTGCCCAGGACCCGGAGTTTTGCCCTCCCTCCCTCCCTTTTTGTATCTCTGTTTATTGTAAGTCACAGCTTGGCGGTAAGAAGACGGTGAAAGCGGGGTCAACCCGGGGTAGACCTCCACACAGGACGGTGTGGCAGCACCTCTCGGGTTGGTAAGAAGCCAATCGGTGTCTTTGTTACAGTTAAATTGTTATTTATATAAGTAATTTTATAAATAAAGCTGTGGCCGATCCCCACCCACGGAAAAGTTAAATTGTTGTTGTGTCAGTTATTATTTAATTAATTATTGTAGTAAGGGGGAGGGGTAGTTATAGCCTGCTAGGAGCTAATTGGGTCTCAACAGTCTCACTATTCTGCTGGTGGGAGTCACTGTGTATATACATTACATTACTGATCCTGTACTGATCCTAAGTTATATCCTGTATTATACTAAAGAGCTGTACTCACGATTCTGCTGGTGGGAGTCACTGTGTATATACATTACATTACTGATCCTGAGTTATATATCAGACAGGAGGCTCATATCTTGCATTAAACCTTTCTTTTTAATGCCCATAGCAGAAAAATTACAGAGAATTTATTTCATTAACATTAGAAAAAATTTCATTAAAACTACAACTCCCAGCAGCCCTTGGAATCCCCTCCCCTGGGACGGAGACCCTATATAAGGGGCTGGCTGGACCTCCTCTTCCTCTTTCTTTCTGCTCATGGCAGATAAGTATTGTCTTCTATATTTCTTATTCATGTTTTTTTTTTTTTTTTTTTTTTACATATTGTGTGAATTTTATTCTTAACCCCTTAAGGACTCAGCCCATTTTGGCCTTAAGGACTCAGACAATTTAATTTTTACGTTTTCATTTTTTCCTCCTCGCCTACTAAAAATCATAACTCTTTTATATTTTCATCCACAGACTAGTATGAGGGCTTGTTTTTTGCGCGACCAGTTGTCCTTTGTAATGACATCACTCATTATATCATAAAATGTATGGCGCAACCAAAAAACACTATTTTTGTGGGGAAATTAAAACGAAAAACGCAATTTTGCTAATTTTGGAAGGTTTCGTTTTCACGCCGTACAATTTATGGTAAAAATGACGTGTGTTCTTTATTCTAAGGGTCAATACGATTAAAATGATACCCATTATTATATACTTTCATATTATTGTTGCGCTTAAAAAAAATCACAAACTTTTTAACCAAATTAGTACGTTTATAATCCCTTTATTTTGATGACCTATAACTTTTTTATTTTTCCGTATAAGCGGCGGTATGGGGGCTCATTTTTTGCGCCATGATCTGTACTTTTTTTTGATACCACATTTGCATATAAAAAACTTTTAATAAATTTTTTATAATTTTTTTTTTAATAAAATGTATTAAAAAAGTTGGAATTTTGGACTTTTTTAATTTTTTTTCGTTCACGCCGTTCACCGTACGGGATCATTAACATTTTATTTTAATAGTTCGGACATTTACGCACGCGGCGATACCAAATATGTCTATAAAAAATGTTTTTTACGCTTTTTGGGGGTAAAATAGGAAAAAACGGACGTTTTACTTTTTTATTGGGGGAGGGGATTTTTCACTTTTTTTTTACTTTTACTTTTACATTTTTTTACATTTTTTTTTACACTTGAATAGTCCCCATAGGGGACTATTCATAGCAATACCATGATTGCTAATACTGATCTGTTCTATGTATAGGACATAGAACAGATCAGTATTATCGGTCATCTTCTGCTCTGGTCTGCTCGATCACAGACCAGAGCAGGAGACGCCGGGAGCCGCAAGGAGGCAGGTGAGGGGACCTCCGTGCGGCGTTATGAATGATCGGATCCCCGCAGCAGCGCTGCGGGCGATCCGATCGTTCATTTTAATCGCGAACTGCCGCAGATGCCGGGATCTGTATTGATCCCGCCACCTGAGGGGTTAATGGCGGACGCCCGCGAGATCGCGGGCGTCGGCCATTGCCAGCGGGTCCCTGGCTGCGATCAGCAGCCGGGATCAGCCGCGCATGACACGGGCATCGCTCCGATGCCCGCGGTTATGCTCAGGACGTAAATGTACGTCCTGGTGCGTTAAGTACCACCTCACCAGGACGTACATTTACGTCCTGCGTCCTTAAGGGGTTAAGGTGGCAGTTTTTACAACTGTTCACCCGTCCCTTTGAGAGAACTTCTTGTTTTCACATATCTTTTCTTATTATTTCTATTTTATTTCTATTGTTATTCTATTATTTTTCTTACATTTCTTACTATTCATTAGTTTCTTGCTCTTACATCTATCCTCCGTTATCTGTTTCTAACGGGTTCGGTTTTTCCTCCCTTTTTCCCTATCTCGGGCTGTATTTATACTCACTGTTTAGTTCTTACAGGCGCCATTTTAGTTTACCACAGAAGCGCCTTCTTCTACCTTCTTCCCGCGCGCGCCGCGCTTCGCGGGCTTGCTGACGTCGGAGGGGCGTGGCCTAGTGACGCGCTCCGTGCGACACGCCTTCGAGACCCAGCGCGTCCTATCACAGCGCTCTCGGCCGTAGTCTCGCGATACTACGGCTGAGGGCTCTGCTTGCTGTTCCCTCCTCCTCTCACCATCGCCAGTGTTGCAGCGAGCGGTGAGAGGAGCAACAGCTTGGTCTAGTGTGGTCTCCATAGCGGTATTCTGTTTGTCCTTAATAGGTGTGAATCCTGTGCTTTCAGCCCCTTAGTACAGTGGCCATTTTCTGGACATTTTCCATAGACTAGCTTACTTGTCTTATCAGATCATATTATGGCTAATGATAATAATGCCATGCCATTGTCTGGCCTCACTGGTCTGACTAGTGAGGCTGTGGAACTGGGTGCCTCCCACCTCATGTCCACAGTCCAGATCCAGGACATGATTAACAAGTCCATACAAGCGGCTTTAGCTGCTAATGCACGCACTGATATACTCTTACCATCCACTTCTGCAGACGCCCCCGCTAGGGGTAAGGTGTCTCACAAACGTAAGCACTTGAATGTGCAATCCGACTCCCCGGCAGGGGAAGTTTATAATGTGCCCCAGGCAGGACCTGACCCGGCCTGCCGCACCCCGCACCTCCCTGACCTCTCTCGACCCTTGGGCCCCAAGGAGAACAAAAAAGGGCAGAAGTCCGCCAGGCGGGCTAAGCCGGACTCATTTGAGACATCTGATGAGTCTTCCGGCGAGTCTGACAATGCCGAGGTCACAGACTCCGATTTTGATGATGATGAGGATGCGGGGTTCACGGCGGACCAGCATGTCGCCAGCACTGAGGTGCCAAATGAAGCCATATTAGACTCTCAGGGCCAACCATTGTTCAACCCTGATGAAATTACACACCCACGCTCAGGTGATTGGGCGCCTCTACCTCATGTAGCGCAATACATTGAGTATTGGACTAGACGGTCTTTGGACCGAGTGAATCGCAATAAATTGCGTGCTGAATGTCCCAGGCCATATATAGCCAAGAAAGTTGCGGTCACCCCAGAAATAGACCCGGTGCTTCTCAAATATTTAACGCGGTCTGGTAAATATTCTAAGAAAGGAATTGAGCGGTCGTTTAAGGTGATCCAAGACCGCATCTTAGATGTCCTAGGTCCGCTCACAAAGATTTTAAATCTGTCGGAGCAGGCGGCCTCATCGGCCCAACCGGTTGACCTATCGCAACTCAGGGGATGGGCCCAACGTGCTGTTTGTATGCTGGGCAACGCGAACACGACCTGTTCAGTGGAGCGCCGTCGCTCAATCCTCATGAAGCTGGAACCCCAGCTGAGCCATTTAGCGGAGAATGAACCAGGCCCTTCCGCTGAAGGTCTCCTTTTTGGGGAAGACCTTATTAAAAACATCAATAAATTTGTGAGCCTTTTCTCCAGCCTGGATAAGGCGCAAACCTCATTGAAAAAGACCGGTCAACCGACCAAGGTTTTTGGCAAGGCCGGTAGAGGCAGAGGGCGATCTGCCGGCCGCACTAACCAATATAGGCCCTATACAAGACCACCAAACCAGCAGTTCACTCCTGCTCAACAACAATATGCCCTACCCATGGCTCAACCGGCGCCATTTTTCCCTCCTCGAGGACGACCCTGGAGGGGATGCGGAGGTCGCGGATTCCCTAGATCTCTGCCACCGACCGGTGAGTACATTCCCACTTTCAATTCCACACACAGTAGTGGGGGGCAGACTGACGTATTTTTCCCACGTCTGGTCCACGATTACGGCAGACGTGTGGATCCTCAATACGGTAACCGGATACCGGATAGAGTTCCAATCTCTTCCCGATCTGAACGTTGTACCTCAACCCATTCGGTTCTCTACTCAAAACATGGAGCTCATAGACAACGAGCTCCAAGAGCTTTTGTCCAAAGGAGCGGTGCTGGAGGTAGACCCCTTATCACCCGGATTTGTCAGCAACATCTTCTTAGTGAAGAAGAAAGATGGCGGCTATCGCCCAGTGATCAACCTGAGGGACCTCAACCAACATGTGGTTTACCGCCATTTCAAAATGGAGGGAATCCATCTATTACGCGATCTTCTCTGGCCAGGGGACTGGCTAGTGAAAATCGACCTGAAGGACGCGTATCTGACCGTTCCCATACACCATACCTCCCAACCTTTCCTAAGGTTTCTGTGGAGGGACCGAATGTGGCAGTTCACCTGCCTTCCGTTCGGATTGTCCTCTGCCCCTTGGTGTTTCACCAAACTGCTCAAACCAGTGATGGCTGTTCTTCGGAGCAGAGGCGTTCGCCTTATCATCTATCTGGACGATCTACTCATTATGGCACGTTCCAGAACGCAGGCCTGGCTACACAGCCAGTGGGCGATCTCGTTGATGGAGGAACTTGGTTTCCTCATCAAACACAAAAAATCGGTGCTGATACCCTCGCAAGAGATGGAATTCCTGGGTTTCCTAGTGGATACCAAGAGAGCCATCCTGCTGTTACCAAAATCGAAATTAGCCCTGATCCGCAAAGAAATCAGGGCAACGTTACGCAAGGGTCAGGTATCCTTGCGTATGATTGCTCGCATAGTCGGCCTGTTGTCGGCCTCTATTCAAGCAATTTTTCCGGCCCCACTCCATTATCGAGCCCTACAAAGACTCAAGACCCTCCATCTTCACCAGGGTCTCAAATATGCGGACGAGGTTCCCCTCTGTCCGGAGTCTGTAAAGGAACTGTTGTGGTGGCTTCGCCACGCCGTCGAATGGAACGGCAGGACAATTTTCAACTCCTGCCCGGACATTATTCTAGAATCCGATGCGAGTCGCCAAGGTTGGGGTGCTCGTTGCGGGCTAGACACTACCGGAGGGAGATGGTCCGTAGAGGAATCTCTCCTCCATATCAATGCTTTAGAACTCCTGGCGGCATTCTTCGCTATCAGGAGTTTTCTCTCTCACACTTCCAACAAGTGTGTGCTTTTGCGTATGGACAACGTGGCAGCGGTTCAGTATGTCAACCGCCTTGGGGGCACGAGGTCCAAAGTGCTGGCGGACATCGCGTCCGAATTTTGGCACTTTTGTCTGTTCCGGAATATCTTTCCAGTGGCAGAATATCTCCCCGGGATATCCAATACTGTGGCGGATTGGAATTCGCGCTACCTGACAGATTCCAGCGACTGGTCGCTGGACCGTCCGATTTTTCTGGCATTACGAGACCTTTGGGGACCTTTTTGCCTCTCGTCTCAACCGGCAATTACCCCGTTTTTACAGCTGGAGGCCGGATCCGGAAGCTTCAGCAGTGGACGCATTCAGTCAGATTTGGTCACGGGGGACGCATTATGCGTTTCCTCCGTTCAATTTGATTACCAGAACCCTTCTCCAAGTAGCGAGTCAGAGGGCAACGGTCGTGCTGATCACCCTTTGGTGGCCAACGCAACCGTGGTTTCCCCTACTGCTGGGGATGGCGATCGATTATCCGCGATTGATTCCCCACTCACCTCAACTTCTCTCGAACCCGATCAAGGGTTGTCACCCTCTCATGTTGGACGGCAATCTTCCACTCTTAGCGTGGTTGGTTTCGGGATCCCTGACGCCGGTGGCGACCTTTCACAATCGGCTAGAGACATTCTCGCCTTTGCCTGGGCCCCAGGGACTAGATCGGCATATCGATCTGCCTGGGCCCTGTGGGTTCGTTGGTGTGATCAACGGCAAATTGATGCCGTTCAAGCACCTGTTTCAGTCGTAGTGAATTATTTAGCAGACTCTTTTGAGTCTGGCAAATCCTATAGTTCGCTAAATGTCTATCGTTCTGCCATATCGGCATATCATTGTCCAGTAGATGCGTTACCTGTAGGTAAACATCCTCTGGTATGTAGGCTTTTAAGGGGAGTAAAATTTAAACGTCCCCCTCGTCCTAGATACCAGTCGACTTTGGATGTCTCCCGTGTACTAGAACTTTTTTCCGCTTGGGAGGACAATGATGTCCTGTCCTTGAAACACTTATCTTTTAAACTTACAACCCTTTTATGCTTAGTATCCATAAAAAGGGTATCGGATGTAAAAGCATTGGATGTTACCAGGCGACAATTTTCGCCTGATGGGGTACGGTTTTCTGTGGTTCGCAGAACTAAGACGAGACTTCAGTCTTCTATCCCTTTTTTCCTGACCATCCGCGCCTTTGTGTGGTGCGATGTCTGCAACGGTATGAGGAGCGGACTGCACAATTGCGGTCTGTTGCTTATAATCAATTATTAGTCTCCTATGTCAAGCCTCATCTTCCGGTAACCTCGGCTACCTTAGCCAGGTGGGTGAGGGCAGCCATGGATTTGGCTGGTATTGACGTTTCTCTTTTTGGTGCCCACTCTTCTAGAGGGGCGATGGCCACTAAGGTGGTCACGTCAGGGGGTTCACTCTCGGACCTTTTATTAGCTGCTGATTGGTCGTCTGAGTCGACCTTTAGGCAGTTCTATTTTCGGCCGCAGGAACATGTTTCTGTGTCTGTCCTCTGAACGTGTATGTTCACATATTTCCTGATTAAACTTGTTTAGCTTTAAACTTGCAAGATATGAGCCTCCTGTCTGATATATAAATCGGGATTTTCCTAGCTAACGTGACGGAAAATCTAAGTTATATGAAGACAGGAGGCGAGTATCTTCCCTCCCTTCCCACCCTGTTACGGTGTGTTTTCTCGTTTCAGGATATTGAAGAACGGATCCTGCATCTACGCAGCAAAGTATGAGAAGTCCCTGAGTGACAGCTGTTCTGTTTTGTTCCAGTTGAAACACAGTTGCTGGAGGCCCAGTTGGCCCTGACGTCTAGTTCCGGAGGTGGAATTCGTTTGCCGTCGGAGTGTATCCGGGGTATCCAAATGCCGTGCGCTGTTCCGAAGTTCGCACGAAAGAAAGAGGAAGAGGAGGTCCAGCCAGCCCCTTATATAGGGTCTCCGTCCCAGGGGAGGGGATTCCAAGGGCTGCTGGGAGTTGTAGTTTTAATGAAATTTTTTCTAATGTTAATGAAATAAATTCTCTGTAATTTTTCTGCTATGGGCATTAAAAAGAAAGGTTTAATGCAAGATACTCGCCTCCTGTCTTCATATAACTTAGATTTTCCGTCACGTTAGCTAGGAAAATCCCGATTTATATCCCGTATTATACCAAATAGCTGCACTCACTATTCTGCTGGTGGGGGTCACTGTGTATATACATTACATTACTTATCCTGTACTGATCCTGAGTTATATCCCGTATTATACCAAATAGCTGCACTCACTATTCTGCTGGTGGGGGTCACTGTGTACATACATTACATTACTTATCCTGTACTGATCCTGAGTTATATCCTGTATTATACTAAAGAGCTGTGCTCACTATTCTGCTGGTGAGGTCACTGTGTACATACATTACATTACTTATCCTGTACTGATCCTGAGTTATATCCTGTATTATACTGCAGAGCTGCACTCACTATTCTGCTGGTGGGGTCACTGTGTACATACATTACATTACTTATCCTGTACTGATCCTGAGTTATATCCTGTATTATACTGCAGAGCTGCACTCACTATTCTGCTGGTGGGGTCACTGTGTACATACATTACATTACTTATCCTATACTGATCCTGAGTCATATCCTGGATTATACTCCAGAGCTGCACTCACTATTCTGCTGGTGAGGTCACTGTGTACATACATTACTTATCCTGTACTGATCCTGAGTTATATCCTGTATTATACTGAAGAGCTGTACTCACTATTCTGCTGGTGAGGTCTCTGTGTACGTACATTACTTATCCTGTACTGATTCTGAGTTTTATCCTGTTTTATACTACAGAACTGCACTCACTATTCTGCTGGTGAGGTCACTGTGTACATACATTACATTACTTATCCTGTACTGATCCTGAGTTATATCCTGTATTATACTGCAGAGCTGCACTCACTATTCTGCTGGTGAGGTCACTGTATATATACATTACATTACTTATCCTGTACTGATCCTGAGTTATATCCCGTATTATACCAAATAGCTGCACTCACTATTCTGCTGGTGGGGGTCACTGTGTACATACATTACATTACTTATCCTGTACTGATCCTGAGTTATATCCTGTATTATACTAAAGAGCTGTGCTCACTATTCTGCTGGTGAGGTCACTGTGTACATACATTACATTACTTATCCTGTACTGATCCTGAGTTATATCCTGTATTATACTGCAGAGCTGCACTCACTATTCTGCTGGTGGGGTCACTGTGTACATACATTACATTACTTATCCTGTACTGATCCTGAGTTATATCCTGTATTATACTGCAGAGCTGCACTCACTATTCTGCTGGTGGGGTCACTGTGTACATACATTACATTACTTATCCTATACTGATCCTGAGTCATATCCTGGATTATACTCCAGAGCTGCACTCACTATTCTGCTGGTGAGGTCACTGTGTACATACATTACTTATCCTGTACTGATCCTGAGTTATATCCTGTATTATACTGAAGAGCTGTACTCACTATTCTGCTGGTGAGGTCTCTGTGTACGTACATTACTTATCCTGTACTGATTCTGAGTTTTATCCTGTTTTATACTACAGAACTGCACTCACTATTCTGCTGGTGAGGTCACTGTGTACATACATTACATTACTTATCCTGTACTGATCCTGAGTTATATCCTGTATTATACTGCAGAGCTGCACTCACTATTCTGCTGGTGAGGTCACTGTATATATACATTACATTACTTATCCTGTACTGATCCTGAGTTATATCCTGTATTATACTCCAGAGCTGTACTCACTATTCTGCTGGTGGGGTCACTGTGTACATACATTACTTATCCTGTACTGATCCTGAGTTATATCCTGTATTATACTCCAGAGCTGTACTCACTATTCTGCTGGTGAGGTCACTGTGTACATACATTACATTACTTATCCTGTACTGATCCTGTGTTATATCCTGTATTATACTCCAGAGCTGCACTCACTATTCTGCTGGTGAGGTCACTGTGTACATACATTACATTACTTATCCTGTACTGATCCTGAGTTATATCCTGTATTATACTCCAGAGCTGTACTCACTATTCTGCTGGTGGGGTCACTGTGTACATACATTACATTACTTATCCTGTACTGATCCTGAGTTATATCCTGTATTATACTCCAGAGCTGCACTCACTATTCTGCTGGTGGGGTGCAGAATGTAGTAAATGTGAATAGTGTGCAGCCTATTAATCCATAATAAACAGTCATTCACGTAGAATAAATATAATACTCATGAAAAAATAATTTAATTGATGCAACTTCTCAGAAATATGTTTTCGCTGAGATATTAGTTATCATTCGTCCTGTAATACAGTAGTACAAAGTGCGGTAATAACCTGATAAACATATGAGCTGAAACTATAACAGTAGAACATAATAGATATAGAACAGCATAAAATACAATATAAAGAACCTCACCACAGTCCAAAGTGCTCCATAGGATCAGCCGGGGATACAGATCTGGGCTTGGTTGTCTGAAAATGATCAGCGCACCACCGATCGGGCCATCCAGGTTCAAGGCTACTGATTCAGCGGAGACTTTGTAACCACCATGTTTCTGATCACTGACATTTTGATGGCCGGTCTGATCCAGCTTATTGTTTCTCTATCACCTTACCTGGTTACTTGGTGCTTTATAGGACTAAATGCAGATGGGTCCCAGGGTACGGCCATGGGTTCCCAAGAGTTCCCCAAATATGGGAAAAGCAATAATGGGGGTGTGGTGTCCCGGTACTGTATTGCATACTGTACCTAGTGTAGAGGTCCCCAAAGTCAGAGTAACTAAGTTCAGGTAGGGTCCCTCAGGTGGGACAGCCCCAAGTCGCCTCTCCTCTACTCTAATTTTACAATGTTAATACATGTATATATTTAGTAATAATGTATATTTAATATAATGTATAGTACTTACCTTGTTCAGCGTCACAGGACTTTCGGTCATGTGACCATGTTAAATATCCTTTATGGTATTTTGCAGGACCTTTGGAGGTCCTTGGGTCACATGTTACCCATAATCCTTTGTAATGGTGATTGACACAAGTATTGGACCAATTAGCACTAGTCCTGCCCCTGTCCATATAAGGGATCTGTAGCCAATTATCGCTCTCTTGGGTTGCTGCTCTCGTGGATGCCAGACTAGCAGGACGGATCTGCGCAACTTGCAAAGACACTCTAGGCCTGTAAACCTGCCGGCCTCAACTAAACTAAAACCGTGAGTTCTAAACTACCCCCGCTTAAGCTAGCGTGACTACTGGACCGCAACTAATCCCCTAAATCCAGTGGAACAGCGCATAATACCTTAAAGACTCTAATTTGCTAAAGTCCCAACCTTTGTCAATCTCCAAAGAAAGCAGTTGCATGCATAGAGAATGTTCAGTTTATGGAGTTTGCGGAAAATCTTCAGTAAAAGTTATACCTGTTTCAGAAAACTCTCCGGTTGTGGACATTCTATTATTATCTACCTCCATATCGCTCTTGGGAAGGGTGGCGGTAGGACAAGCGTTACTGAGGAGCCCTCACTTTGGCGTCACGAATAGCAAGGGTTAACAAGCACCCTTTAATTACTGTACAGCTACACTCCCCATACCCTACGCCCCCCAGGCTATCACAGGGGCATCTTTAAATTCACCTTGGCCAATGTGCCTCATATGTCGTGATGAGCAGCATTGGCCATATTCAAACTCAAGATATTTTGCGAATATTTGGATGAATATTCGTCCTATATTCGCGAATTTCGCATATTTGTTCACTTTTTTTCCATGCGAAATTCGGAATAAAATTCGCTAAATGTGCATGCGCAATTATATCTTTCAACGAACTACTTTCCTATTGGTTGCTAGGGATGTAGCTAACCTCTGACAACTGTATTTGCATCCTTCTCATTGGCCCACAAGCTAAAAGAAGGAGGGATCAGTGTCCTCTGGAAGTGCCGATATTCGCGAATTTGCGCATATTCGCCTTCTTTGGACCACAAGCTGGAAGCAGGGAGGGATGATCACTTTTTATTTACACTGTACACATCCTTGTGATGTGTACTGTGAAAAGAAAAAACGAATATTCGTCATAATGAATATAATTCACGGTATTCAAAATATTTGCGAAATCGCGAAGTGCTGATAGTCGCTGGAAAAAAATCGCTATCCGAATATTCACGCTCAAAGGGGTTATCCAGGAAAAAACTTTTATATATATATCAACTGGCTCCAGAAAGTTAAACAGATTTGTAAATTACTTCTATAAAAAAAATATTAATCCTTTCAGTACTTATGAGCTGCTGAAGTTGAGTTGTTATTTTCTGTCTAAGTGCTCTCTGATGACACCTGTCTCGGGAACTGTCCAGAGTAGAAGCAAATCACCATAGAAAACCTCTTCTACTCTGTGCAGTTCCCGAGACAAGCAGAGATGTCAGCAGAGAGTAGTGTTGAGCGGCATAGGCCATATTCGAATTCGCGAATATTCGCGAATATATGGACGAATATTCGTCATATATTCGCGAATATTCGCATATTCGTTATGTCCGTTTTATTTTCGCATATACGAATATTCGTGTGCGCGAAAATTCGCGAATGCGAAAATTAACATAAGTGAATATTGGCATATGCAAAATTAACACGCGCGACAATTCGCATATGCGAAAATTAGATATGCTAATTTTCGCATATGCGAATTTTCGCACGCCAGTCTCACATAGTAGTATTACAGTCTTCTTTACACCACACAAGCTGGAAGCAGAGAGGGGTGATCACTGTGATGTGTACTGTGAAGAAAAAAAAAAAAAAAAAAAAAATATTCGTAATTACGAATATATAGCGCTATATTCGCGAAATTCGCGAATTCGCGAATATGCGATATTCGCAAATAATATTCGAATTGCGAATATTCGCGAGCAACACTAGCAGAGAGCACTGTTGCCAGACAGAAAACAACAACTCAACTTCAGCAGCTGATAATTATTGGAAGGATTAAGATTTTTTAATAGGAGTAATTTACAAATCTGTATAACTTTCTGGAGCCAGTTGATATAATAAAATAATAATTTTTCCTGGAATACCCCTTTAATACTGGGGAAACTGATGGCTCTAGGTAGATAATTCTAGTTTTAAAATTGTCTCCAGGGTTTCGCATCAGGGTCTCAAACATTTTCTAAACAAATGGAAACAGAACTGGCCTCAAGAAGTGCACGGCAGCACCAAAGTGTGGAGCTGTAACTACGGCCAGGGACAATACGTGTCCTTTATGGCCCACTGGGTGAATGTGGTTCCTGCACAGCCACAACAGCAAGTTGGACAGGTCACTCCGCTTCCGCCTCCACGCTCTCAGGCCGTTGGTCATGTGACAGTGTGCGACTCCGCCTCCTCATCCTCCACCGTGTCCTCAGTAGTGTTGAGCGGCATAGGCCATATTCGAATTCGCGAATATTTTGCGAATATATGGATGAATATTCGTCATATATTCGCGAATATTCGCATTTTCGTAACATTCTCGTTTTATTTTCGCATATGCGAACATTCGCATATGCGAAAATAACATATGCGAAAATTAGCATATACAAAATTAACATAGGCAAAAATTCGCATAGACAAAAATTCGCATATGCTAATTTCCGCATATGCGAAAATTCGCACACCAGTCTCACACAGTAGTATTAGAGCCTTCTTTACACCACACAAGCTGGAAGCAGAGAGGGATGATCACTGTGATGTGTACTGGGAAAAAAAAAAAAAAAAGCGAATATTCGTAATTACGAATATATAGCGCTATATTCGCGAATATTCGCGAATTCGCGAATATGCGATATTCGCGAATAAAATTCGTATTGCGAATATTCACGAGCAACACTAGTCCTCAGCCTCCACTGCCCAGACAAGGCTCAGTGCCCCTTCAGCATACCAAGTGTGTAGGGCACGATGGTGTCACGCTGTTCTTCACATGGCGAACGGAGTCACACAGGGGAGGAACTGCTAAAAGTCATTCATAAAGAAATTGAATCATGGCTTACTCCACAAAAACTGGAAATGGGAACCATGGTGACCGACCACAGGAAGAACATCTTGTCTGTGCTGCGACAAGAAAGCCTGAGGCATGCGTCCTGCATGGCACACGTGTTCAATCTGGTTGTCAAGCGGTTTCTGAAGTGTTCCCCCCATCTGCAAGACATCCTAACAATGGGAAGGAAACTGTGCATACACTTGAGCCACTGAGCTGCAGCGTCAGAACGATATCCCCCAACATAGTCTGATTTGTGACGTTTCCACACGTTGAAATTCCACCCTCCATATATTGGACCGAATATACGAACAAGAGAAAAGCCATCACCAATTTTTGCTGATCCAAGCAGATAGGGGGACTCCCCTGTGTAACGTCAATGTGAACCAGTGGCAGCTCATTCGTGACACCTGCCGTTTGCTCAGGCCCTTTGAGGAAGCCACATTATTAGTCAGTTTCCTGGATTACGGGATGAACAACGTCATTCCACTGCTTCCTCTACTACAACATGTGTTGGAAACTATGGCTGGTGAGGGCAATGGAGACGTGGCGCCTACATCTCACGGCCACATGAGCCCTGTGGGGGCTGAACTGGAGGAGGAGGATGAGGGGCACAGTGGAGCAGAGTTTAGGTTTGATGAGATGGTGTTTCTAATCATCGGACAGGAGAGGAGGAGCAGCCAGAGGAGCTAGAGGGTTACGAGGAAGGCGAGACAGAGGACCCAGACACATACGGGCAGTATGCAATGGAGATGGAGGCAGGGAGTCCCTCCAAGTCCCTTGCACAAATGGCACGATGCATGCTCACTTGCTTGCGTAGTAACCGCCGAATTGTCACCATTCAGCAGCGGGATGACTTCTGGATCTTCACCTTATTGGACCCTCGCTACCGGCACAAAATGAGGGCCTTTTTTACACCCACTGAGTGGGAGGACAAAATGACCTACTACAGAGACATCCTACGTAGTCAGTTGGCCAATGCCTATCTGCGCCATCGTCTATCCTCTCGCAGGTCTGAATTGGGGGGCCCTCTGCACTTACCTTCCACTGCCATGGCTGCTGGAGAGGGGGGGGAGGGGTGGCAGGAGCAGTACCGGCTCCATCAGCAGCAGCCTGAGTCTACAGTCGCTGATGAGTAGCTTTCTTCACCCGCATAGTGAAGCAACTCATCAGCAGCAGGTAGACATGGAGCAGGACCTGAACCAGCAGGTGGTGGCATACCTTGACATGCCCATGCCTAGTCCAGGATCCAGCCATATACCTTCGGGAGGTATTGAGGATAAACCATGCCCTGGCGTCACGAATACAAGGGGTTAATGCCATCTGCCCCTAGGGTAATTCCCTCTGCCCTGCATCACACCCCATACCACAACTTGTCCTAGGATAGTTTATTTATTTATTTTTTTAATTGACAGGTACTTTTTAAAGAAGTTGTCCCAAGATAGAAACGTAAATCCCCTATAAATAGATAATTAATAGAGTGGTTGAAAAGTGTCTGATCGCTTGGCAATCCTCACGATCACGAGAATGCAGTGGTGGCCTAGAAGGTACACTACTGCTCCTGAGGGACTGAGGAAGATAGCCAAGTGCTGCAATTTTTTAGTATTACATGCACTCAGTTAGTACTGCCCTAACATAACGATTTCATAAATTCCAGATTTAGGCCATTATAGAAATATTCGGGGCAAACCCATTATGTCACTTGGGAAAAGAGCCAGGTTGGCAGCTATGATAAAGTTCTCATGAAACCATCTGCAATCTGTTATTACATTATAATTACAGGTCTGGGTGAGGGTAAAGTGCTGATCATGTGTCATCGGGATATTGCTCTGATATTCTTGGATTTTGCAACCTTCTTCAGATCTGGGTTGGCTGTCATGGTGATGTGGTGGTTTAGTTGTCTGAGGTGCTGTGATTATCATTTTGAAATTGCATTTCCCCGCCCCAGACCCAACGCCTGTGTGTGCCTGATGTCCACTATCTCCCACCTGACCCCAGTGTATGCCCGGCTGTCCACTATTTCCCACCTGGCTCCCACGTGAGTCTGGCTGTCCACTATCTCCCACCTGACCCCAGTGTATGCCCGGCTGTCCAATATTTCCCACCTGACTCCCACGTAAGTCTGGCTGTCCACTATCTCCCACTTGACCCCAGTGTATGCCCGGCTGTCCGCTATCTCCCACCCAACTCCCGCAGGAGTGTGACTGTTCACTATCTCCCACCTGACCCCAGTGTATGCCCGGCTGTCCGCTATCTCCCACCCAACTCCCGCATGAGTGTGACTGTCCACTATCTCCCACCTGACCCCAGTGTATGCCCGGCTGTCCGCTATCTCCCACCCAACTCCCACATGAGTGTGACTGTTCACTATCTCCCACCTGACCCCAGTGTATGCCCGGCTGTCTGCTATCTCCCACCCAACTCCCGCAGGAGTGTGACTGTTCACTATCTCCCACCTGACCCCAGTGTATGCCTGGCTGTCCGCTATCTCCCACCCAACTCCAGCATGAGTGTGACTGACCACTATCTCCCACCTGACCCCAGTGTATGCCAGGCTGTCCGCTATCTCCCACCCAACTCCCGCAGGAGTGTGACTGTCCACTATCTCCCACCTGACCCCAGTGTATGCCCGGCTGTCCACTATTTCCCACCTGACTCCCACGTGAGTCTGGCTGTCCACTATCTCCCACTTGACCCCAGTGTATGCCCGGCTGTCCGCTATCTCCCACCCAACTCCCGCAGGAGTGTGACTGTTCACTATCTCCCACCTGACCCCAGTGTATGCCTGGCTGTCCGCTATCTCCCACCCAACTCCCGCATGAGTGTGACTGTCCACTATCTCCCACCTGACCCCAGTGTATGCCAGGCTGTCCGCTATCTCCCACCCAACTCCCGCAGGAGTGTGACTGTCCACTATCTCCCACCTGACCCCAGTGTATGCCCGGCTGTCCACTATTTCCCACCTGACTCCCACGTGAGTCTGGCTGTCCACTATCTCCCACTTGACCCCAGTGTATGCCCGGCTGTCCGCTATCTCCCACCCAACTCCCGCATGAGTGTGACTGTCCACTATCTCCCACCTGATCTCAGTGTATGCCCGGCTGTCCGCTATCTCCCACCCAACTCCCACATGAGTGTGACTGTTCACTATCTCCCACCTGACCCCAGTGTATGCCCGGCTGTCCGCTATCTCCCACCCAACTCCCGCAGGAGTGTGACTGTTCACTATCTCCCACCTGACCCCAGTGTATGCCCGGCTGTCCGCTATCTCCCACCCAACTCCCGCATGAGTGTGACTGTCCACTATCTCCCACCTGACCCCAGTGTATGCCAGGCTGTCTGCTATCTCCCACCCAACTCCCGCAGGAGTGTGACTGTCCACTATCTCCCACCTGACCCCAGTGTATGCCCGGCTGTCCGCTATCTCCCACCCAACTCCCGCATGAGTGTGACTGTCCACTATCTCCCACCTGACCCCAGTGTATGCCCAGCTGTCCGCTATCTCCCACCCAACTCCCACATGAGTGTGACTGTTCACTATCTCCCACCTGACCCCAGTGTATGCCTGGCTGTCCGCTATCTCCCACCCAACTCCCGCATGAGTGTGACTGTCCACTATCTCCCACCTGACCCCAGTGTATGCCAGGCTGTCCGCTATTTCCCACCCAACTCCCGCAGGAGTGTGACTGTCCACTATCTCCCACCTGACCCCAGTGTATGCCCGGCTGTCCACTATTTCCCACCTGACTCCCACGTGAGTCTGGCTGTCCACTATCTCCCACTTGACCCCAGTGTATGCCCGGCTGTCCGCTATCTCCCACCCAACTCCCGCAGGAGTGTGACTGTTCACTATCTCCCACCTGACCCCAGTGTATGCCTGGCTGTCCGCTATCTCCCACCCAACTCCCGCATGAGTGTGACTGTCCACTATCTCCCACCTGACCCCAGTGTATGCCAGGCTTTCCGCTATCTCCCACCCAACTCCCGCAGGAGTGTGACTGTCCACTATCTCCCACCTGACCCCAGTGTATGCCCGGCTGTCCACTATTTCCCACCTGACTCCCACGTGAGTCTGGCTGTCCACTATCTCCCACTTGACCCCAGTGTATGCCCGGCTGTCCGCTATCTCCCACCCAACTCCCGCATGAGTGTGACTGTCCACTATCTCCCACCTGACCTCAGTGTATGCCCGGCTGTCCGCTATCTCCCACCCAACTCCCACATGAGTGTGACTGTTCACTATCTCCCACCTGACCCCAGTGTATGCCCGGCTGTCCGCTATCTCCCACCCAACTCCTGCAGGAGTGTGACTGTTCACTATCTCCCACCTGACCCCAGTGTATGCCCGGCTGTCCGCTATCTCCCACCCAACTCCCGCATGAGTGTGACTGTCCACTATCTCCCACCTGACCCCAGTGTATGCCAGGCTGTCTGCTATCTCCCACCCAACTCCCGCAGGAGTGTGACTGTCCACTATCTCCCACCTGACCCCAGTGTATGCCCGGCTGTCCACTATTTCCCACCTGACTCCCACGTGAGTGTGGCTGTCCACTTCCTTCCACCTGACCACAGTGTGTGTCCAGCTGTCCTTTACCTCCCACCTGAACCTAGTGTGTATCCATCTGTCCTTTACCTCCCACCTGACCCTGTCACGATGCCGGCTGGCAGGTAGTGGACCCTCTGTGCCAGAGAGGGATTGGCGTGGACCGTGCTAGTGGACCGGTTCTAAGCCACTACTGGTTTTCACCAGAGCCCGCCGCAAAGCGGGATGGTCTTGCTGCGGCGGTAGTGACCAGGTCGTATCCACTAGCAACGGCTCACCTCTCTGGCTGCTGAAGATAGGCGCGGTACAAGGGAGTAGGCAGAAGCAAGGTCGGACGTAGCAGAAGGTCGGGGCAGGCAGCAAGGATCGTAGTCAGGGGCAACGGCAGAAGGTCTGGAAACACTGGCAAGGGACACACAAGGAACGCTTTCACTGGCACTAAGGCAACAAGATCCGGCAAGGGAGTGCAAGGGAAGTGAGGTAATATAGGGAAGTGCACAGGTGATAACCCTAATTGGAACCACTGCGCCAATCAGCGGCGCAGTGGCCCTTTAAATCGCAGAGACCCGGCGCGCGCGCGCCCTAGGGAGCGGGGCCGCGCGCGCCGGGACAGAACAGACGGGGAGCGAGTCAGGTAGGGGAGCCGGGGTGCGCATCGCGAGCGGGCGCTACCCGCATCGCGAATCGCATCCCGGCTGGCAGCAGGATCGCAGCGCCCCGGGTCAGAGGACGTGACCGGAGCGCTGCAGCGGAGGGGGAGAAGCGAGCGCTCCGGGGAGGAGCGGGAACCCGGAGCGCTCGGCGTAACAGTACCCCCCCCCTTGGGTCTCCCCCTCTTCTTGGAGCCTGAGAACCTGAGGAGCAGACTTTTGTCAAGGATGTTGTCCTCAGGTTCCCAGGATCTCTCTTCAGGACCACAACCCTCCCAGTCTACTAAAAAAAAATTTTTTCCTCTGACCTTTTTGGCAGCCAAAATCTCCTTGACCGAGAAGACGTCCGAGGAGCCGGAAACAGGAGTGGGAGGAACAGATTTGGGAGAAAAACGGTTGAGGATGAGTGGTTTGAGAAGAGAGACGTGAAAGGCATTAGGGATACGAAGAGAAGGAGGAAGAAGAAGTTTATAAGAGACAGGATTAATTTGACACAAAATTTTGAAAGGACCAAGATAGCGTGGTCCCAACTTGTAGCTAGGGACACGGAAGCGGACATATTTAGCGGAGAGCCATACCTTGTCTCCAGGGGAAAAAACGGGGGGAGCTCTTCTTTTCTTATCCGCGAATCTCTTCATGCGTGAAGAAGCCTGTAAGAGAGAATTTTGGGTCTCTCTCCATATAATGGAAAGGTCACGAGAAATTTCATCCACAGCGGGCAGACCAGAGGGCAAGGGGGTAGGGAGGGGGGGAAGAGGGTGACGGCCGTACACCACGAAAAATGGGGATTTGGAGGAAGATTCAGAGACCCTGAAGTTATACGAGAATTCGGCCCATGGAAGGAGATCTGCCCAGTCATCCTGGCGGGAGGAAACAAAATGTCGCAAATAATCACCCAGGATCTGGTTAATTCTTTCTACTTGTCCATTGGACTGGGGATGATATGCAGAGGAAAAATTTAATTTAATCTTGAGTTGTTTACAGAGAGCTCTCCAGAATTTAGACACGAATTGGACCCCTCTATCCGAGACAATCTGCGTAGGCAACCCGTGAAGACGAAAAATGTGTACAAAAAATTGTTTAGCCAACTGAGGCGCAGAAGGAAGACCAGGAAGAGGGATGAAATGTGCCATTTTGGAGAATCGATCAACGACCACCCAAATAACGGTGTTGCCACGGGAAGGGGGTAAATCAGTAATAAAATCCATACCAATCAGAGACCAAGGCTGTTCGGGGACAGGCAGAGGATGAAGAAAACCAGCGGGCTTCTGGCGAGGAGTCTTATCCCGGGCACAGATAGTGCAGGCTCGCACAAAGTCCACAACATCCGTCTCCAGAGTCGGCCACCAATAGAAGCGGGAGATGAGTTGCACAGATTTCTTGATGCCCGCATGACCTGCGAGATGGGAGGAGTGACCCCATTTGAGGATTCCGAGGCGTTGGCGTGGAGAAACAAAGGTCTTTCCTGGAGGAGTCTGCCTGATGGAGGCAGGAGAAGTGGAGATCAGGCAGTCAGGTGGAATGATGTGTTGCGGAGGGAGATCAACTTCTGAGGCATCCGAGGAACGAGAGAGAGCATCGGCCCTAATGTTCTTATCGGCAGGACGAAAGTGAATCTCAAAATTAAATCGGGCAAAGAACAGAGACCACCGGGCCTGGCGAGGATTCAGCCGTTGGGCCGACTGGAGGTAGGAGAGGTTCTTGTGGTCGGTGTAGATAATAACAGGAAATCTTGATCCCTCCAGCAGATGCCTCCATTCCTCAAGTGCTAATTTAATGGCTAGAAGCTCTCGATCCCCGATGGAGTAGTTCCTCTCCGCTGGAGAGAAGGTCCTAGAGAAAAAACCACAAGTGACAGCATGCCCGGAAGAATTCTTTTGTAGAAGAACAGCTCCAGCTCCTACTGAGGAGGCATCAACCTCCAATAGGAAGGGTTTGGAAGGGTCAGGTCTGGAGAGCACGGGAGCCGAAGAAAAGGCAGACTTGAGTCGTTTAAAGGAGTCCTCTGCTTGAGGAGGCCAAGACTTGGGATCAGCATTTTTCTTGGTTAAAGCCACGATAGGAGCCACAATGGTAGAAAAATGTGGAATAAATTGCCTGTAATAATTGGCGAACCCCAAAAAGCGTTGGATAGCACGGAGTCCGGAGGGGCGTGGCCAATTTAAGACGGCAGAGAGTTTGTCTGGATCCATCTGTAGTCCCTGGCCAGAGACCAAATATCCTAGAAAAGGAAGAGATTGGCATTCAAACAGACATTTCTCAATTTTGGCATAGAGTTGGTTGTCACGAAGTCTCTGAAGAACCATACGGACATGCTGGCGGTGTTCTTCTAGATTGGCAGAAAAAATTAGGATATCGTCCAGATATACCACAACACAGGAGTATAACAGATCACGAAAAATTTCATTGACAAAGTCTTGGAAGACGGCAGGGGCATTGCACAGTCCAAAGGGCATGACCAGATACTCAAAGTGTCCATCTCTGGTGTTAAATGCCGTTTTCCACTCGTCCCCCTCTCTGATGCGGATGAGGTTATAGGCGCCTCTTAAGTCCAATTTAGTGAAGATGTGGGCACCTTGGAGGCGATCAAAGAGTTCAGAGATGAGGGGTAAGGGGTAGCGGTTCTTAACCGTGATTTTATTAAGACCGCGGTAGTCAATGCAAGGACGTAGGGAGCCATCTTTTTTGGACACAAAGAAAAATCCGGCTCCGGCAGGAGAGGAGGATTTACGGATAAAGCCCTTTTTTAGATTCTCCTGGACGTATTCGGACATGGCAAGAGTCTCTGGGGCAGAGAGAGGATAAATTCTGCCCCGGGGTGGAGTAGTACCCGGGAGGAGGTCGATAGGGCAATCATAAGGCCTGTGAGGAGGTAGAGTCTCAGCTTGTTTTTTGCAGAAAACATCCGCGAAGTCCATATAGGCCTTAGGGAGACCGGTTACTGGAGGAACCACAGAGTTACGGCAAGGGTTATTGGGAACCGGTTTTAGACAGTTCTTGGAACAAGAGGACCCCCAACTCTTGATCTCCCCAGTGGACCAATCCAGGGTTGGGGAATGAAGTTGAAGCCAGGGAAGTCCAAGGAGAATCTCCGAGGTGCAATTGGGGAGGACCAAAAGTTCAATCCTCTCATGATGAGATCCGATGCTCATAAGAAGGGGCTCCGTGCGGAAACGTATGGCACAGTCCAATCTTTCATTATTTACACAATTGATGTAGAGGGGTCTGGCGAGACTGGTCACTGGGATGTTGAACCTGTTGACGAGAGAGGCCAAAATAAAATTTCCTGCAGATCCAGAGTCCAAGAAGGCCACTGTAGAGAAGGAGAAGGCAGAGGCAGACATCCGCACAGGCACAGTAAGACGTGGAGAAGCAGAGTAGACATCAAGGACTGTCTCACCTTTGTGCGGAGTCAGCGTACGTCTTTCCAGGCGGGGAGGACGGATAGGACAATCCCTCAGGAAGTGTTCGGTACTAGCACAGTACAGGCAGAGGTTCTCCATACGGCGTCGTGTCCTCTCTTGAGGTGTCAGGCGAGACCGGTCGACCTGCATAGCCTCCACGGCGGGAGGCACAGGAACAGATTGCAGGGTACCAGAGGAGAGAGGAGCCGAGGAGACGAAACGCCTCGTGCGAACAGAGTCCATATCTTGACGGAGTTCCTGACGCCTTTCAGAAAAACGCATGTCAATGCGAGTGGCTAGGTGAATAAGTTCATGTAGATTAGCAGGAATTTCTCGTGCGGCCAGAACATCTTTAATGTTGCTGGATAGGCCTTTTTTGAAGGTCGCGCAGAGGGCCTCATTATTCCAGGACAATTCTGAAGCAAGTGTACGGAATTGTACGGCATACTCGCCAACGGAAGAATTACCCTGGACCAGGTTCAACAGGGCAGTCTCAGCAGAAGAGGCTCGGGCAGGTTCCTCAAAGACACTTCGGATTTCCGAGAAGAAGGAGTGTACAGAGGCAGTGACGGGGTCATTGCGGTCCCAGAGCGGTGTGGCCCATGACAGGGCTTTTCCGGACAGAAGACTGACTACGAAAGCCACCTTAGACCTTTCAGTGGGAAACAGGTCCGACATCATCTCCAGATGCAGGGAACATTGGGAAAGGAAGCCACGGCAAAACTTAGAGTCCCCATCAAATTTATCCGGCAAGGATAAGCGTATCCCAGGAGCGGCCACTCGCTGCGGAGGAGGTGCAGGAGCTGGCGGAGGAGATGACTGCTGAAGCTGTGGTAGCAACTGTTGTAGCATAACGGTCAGTTGAGACAGCTGTTGGCCTTGTTGCGCAATCTGTTGTGACTGCTGGGCGACCACCGTGGTGAGGTCAGCGACAACTGGCAGAGGAACTTCAGCGGGATCCATGGCCGGATCTACTGTCACGATGCCGGCTGGCAGGTAGTGGACCCTCTGTGCCAGAGAGGGATTGGCGTGGACCGTGCTAGTGGACCGGTTCTAAGCCACTACTGGTTTTCACCAGAGCCCGCCGCAAAGCGGGATGGTCTTGCTGCAGCGGTAGTGACCAGGTCGTATCCACTAGCAACGGCTCACCTCTCTGGCTGCTGAAGATAGGCGCGGTACAAGGGAGTAGGCAGAAGCAAGGTCGGACGTAGCAGAAGGTCGGGGCAGGCAGCAAGGATCGTAGTCAGGGGCAACGGCAGAAGGTCTGGAAACACTGGCAAGGGACACACAAGGAACGCTTTCACTGGCACTAAGGCAACAAGATCCGGCAAGGGAGTGCAAGGGAAGTGAGGTAATATAGGGAAGTGCACAGGTGATAACCCTAATTGGAACCACTGCGCCAATCAGCGGCGCAGTGGCCCTTTAAATCGCAGAGACCCGGCGCGCGCGCGCCCTAGGGAGCGGGGCCGCGCGCGCCGGGACAGAACAGACGGGGAGCGAGTCAGGTAGGGGAGCCGGGGTGCGCATCGCGAGCGGGCGCTACCCGCATCGCGAATCGCATCCCGGCTGGCAGCAGGATCGCAGCGCCCCGGGTCAGAGGACGTGACCGGAGCGCTGCAGCGGAGGGGGAGAAGCGAGCGCTCCGGGGAGGAGCGGGAACCCGGAGCGCTCGGCGTAACAGACCCCAGCATGTGTCCAGCTATTCACCATCCTCCCACTCAACCCTAGTGTGTGTCCGGCTGTCCACTATATCTCATCCAACACCCATTTGTGTAATATGTTGCTGGAGCATGAGAAAAAATATACTGATGCTTACCTAGCCCTGTTCCCCCTGCAGGTCTGCCGCAGCTTCTGTTCTTCCAGTGGTCCCTGTGTCTTCTCTGGGCTTTCTTCTACTGAGCCGAGCCAAGCAGCTGGTTGCCGGACCTTCCCGCTCAGCCATTCACTGGCCGCAGCAGTGTCCTTTCTCGGCTGAAGGGGAAGAAGGAAGCACAGAGAGGGCTGGGGCGGGGGCTAGGTAAGCATCAGGGTTTTTATGTTCTGTATGTTAGACTTAGAATATTTGTTAATGGATAACCTTGACATGAGGGGATGCGACATGAAATGGAAAGGGGGGATACACATGAAAAGGGGGATGGAACATGAAATGGAGGGAAGGATTACCATAAAATGTTTGGGATGGACCATAAAATGTTTGGGATGGAACATGAAATGGAGGGATGGGAAATGAAATGCGGGGTGGAACATGAAATGGAGGGATATATCATGAAATGGGGGTGGGGTGGAACATGAAATGGAGGGATATATCATGAAATGGGGGTGGGGTGGAACATAAAATGGAGTGATGCACCTTTTAGTACTCACTTCTGTGGGGGTTCATTGTTCAAAAACGAAGACAGAAAATATGGCGTTGGCCAAAACAGATGGAGTCTTCTTTACTTTCCTTTTTACTTTATATCATGTTAAAAATATAGGAGTCAACCACATATGCAGCAGTCAAAGGGCATATTGCATCATCAGGCGCCCTCTTGTGGCCTTAAAGGGGTACTCCGCTGTGTTCCGAACACTGGAGCCAAACGCCCTGCTCCCTCAATGCATGTCTATGGGACGCCCAGCCCCCTCAATGCAAGTCTTTGGGAGGGGGCCTGACGGCTGTCACGCTCCCTCACATAGACTTGCATTGAGGGGGCGAGCTGTGACATCATGAGGGGGCGAGGCTGTGATGTCACAAGCTCCCGGCGCCGCCTCCAGTGTTCGCAACAGTTTCTTCCAAGAGTACCCCTTTAAGAAAGTGAATACTTATGTCACTGTAATATTTTAGTTTTTTGTGATTTTCCAATAAATTAGCAAATATTTCTAGCATTCTGTTATCACTTGTTTTTTTTATTTTTATTTTAGCACAGGGTCACAACATAGCAAAATGTGAAAAAAAAAGTGTAAGGGTCTAAATGCACTGTATTCGCTCTAGACTATGCAGAATAGGACTGACAGATAGTTGAGCACTGTACTGGCCTTGCCTCATCAATCCTATAGAATGTGAATGGTTAAAGGGGTATTCCAGGAAAAAAAACTTTTTTATATATCAACTGGCTCCAGAAAGTTAAACAGATTTGTAAATTACTTCTATTAAAAAATCTTAATCCTTTCAGTACTTATGAGCTTCTGAAGTTAAAGGGGTATTCCAGGCCAAAACTTTTTTATATATATCAACTGGCTCCGGAAAGTTAAACAGATTTGTAAATGACTTCTATTAAAAAATCTTAATCCTTCCAATAGTTATTAGCTTCTGAAGTTGAGTTGTTGTTTTCTGTCTAACTGCTCTCTGATGACTCACGTCCGGGACGTGACATCATCATTGAGCAGTTAGACAGAAAACTTCAGAAGCTAATAACTATTGGAAGGATTAAGATTTTTTTATAGAAGTCATTTACAAATCTGTTTAACTTTCCGGAGCCAGTTGATATATATATAAAAAAAAGGTTTTGCCTGGAATACCCCTTTAAAGGTTGTTCTTTTCTGTCTAAGTCCTCTCTGATGACACCTGTCTCGGGAAACGCCCAGTTTAGTAGAGGTTTGCTATGGGGATTTGCTTCTAAACTGGGCATTTCCCGAGACAGGTGTCATCAGAGAGCACTTAGACAGAAAAGACCAACCTTAACTTCAGAAGCTCATAAGTACTGAAAGGATTAAGATTTTTTAATAGAAGTAATTTACAAATCTGAATTCGGGTAGAAAAACAGACATGTTGCACATCTACAATCTTGTATAATGATCTGATTGCTTCTCAGCATAATATCAAATATCAAATAATATCAAATAATATCAGATTGTTAGTGATCAAAAAGTACAAGCCCACTCGCCACGTCAAGGCCACCTATTTAGAGTGGGTCCCTAACGTCCCTAGCATAAAATGGCGCAGCACCGGGCGGTGACCACCACCGCCGCGACACCAGTGCCCACAGGGGGGGGGGGGGGGGGGAACGACCCACTGGCAGAGCGGCCCCAATAATTTACAAATCTGTTTAAGTTTCTGGAGCCAGTTGATATATAAAAAAGTTTTTCCTGGAATACCCCTTTAACTTGAATAGCCCTTAGCCTATGACCTCCATAACAAAAATGAGTAATAGATATAAATGTAATCTTAGTAACTTAATGATATGGAGAAACCCTTTAATGATGCAACTAAACATAAACAGATGCGTTATCATTGAGATGTGATTTATCATTCTTACTGTAATACAATAGTGCAAAGTGCAGAGAAAACACTAGAAAATAGCAATATACATAAAACAGCGGAAAATACCCTATATATAGATCATCACTACAGTCCAAGGTACTCCATAGGATAAGGACACTTCGGGGAGCTTGGCTGGAGTGGCTGGAAGTCAATGATCAGTGTAACACCTATCAGTCCAGTCAGGTTACTGACTTCTGGTTTAAAGGGGTACTCCGCTGCTTAGCATTTGGAACAAACTGTTCCGAACGCTGGAGCCGGCAGCTCGTGAAGTCATAGCTCCACCCCCTCATGACTTCACGCCTCGCCCCCTCAATGCTAGTCTATGGGAGGGGGCGTGACGAATGTCCTTTCTTTTTTATTTCCACAGAGTCTTACAACAATCTGGTCTTTCACCTATATAACTCCCTGTGCTTTCGATTTCTGACCCGTGAAGTCATTGAAGCTTCGGCCCAAGTCCTTTTATTGCAGGTTTATCAGTCTGTATATTTATAATTGTTAGGACAAGTAGCAAAGTCCCCGATTCATGTTCCAGGATAATCTTCAAGATTCTATGTAGACATAGTGTAGACTGTATCTTAAAGGGCAAGTGCAGACATTTCAATATGCTGGGATGATGGTTTGTATATGTCGTATACAAGTAATATGGCGTGCATGGGGGACATACAATGCATTTGGAATGTCTTCAAGCTCTTTCACTTTTTTTCACATTTTGTTATGTTGCTCTTTGAGCTAAAATCAAAACCATTCTTGTCCCTCATCCCCTAATTCTGCCCTCCATTCCTTATAACGACAAATAAGAACAGGATGTTAAAAAATCTTTTTCTAATTTATTAAAAAATTATAAACTAAAATGTTGCTGTGTGGAGGCCAAGATCTGGAGAAGTTCTTATGGGTACAGTGGCCTCCATGATTCTTAAGTAAAAGATGTTTGGAACAACCAGGACTCTTCCTAGAACTGGCCACCCCTCCAATCTAAGTAATAGGGGCAGAAGGGCCTTGGTAAGAGAAGTGACCAATAACCCAATGGTCTCTCTGGCTGAGCTCCAAAGATCCTGTGTACAGATGGCCTTAATTCTAAACAATATGTCTGGAGGAAACCAGGCACTGCCCATCACCTGCCCAGAACAAACATATGCTGCTCTGGACACTTCCTAAAATGGACAGCAGAGGTCAGCAGAGAGCACTGTGGTCAGGACATCAGAGGAAATGCATTTCTTTTTTGGATTTCTCTTTAGTATACAGCCTCTAAAAAGTCCTGGAAGGATTAAGATTTTTTTTTATAGAAGTGATTTACAAATCTGTTTAACTTTCTGCCACCAGTTGATTTAAAAAAAAAGTTTTCGACAGGAGTACCTCTTTAAAGAGAAACTGGCACCCGTCCTAAACCTAATACAGAGTTATAGTGCATGTGAACCAGATTAAAATGAGATATCACTCACCCAGATTGCTGTTCCGAAGATAGACCCGGTATTAGCCTCCATTGCCAATATGAATAAGGCTGGCTTAACGGACGCGGCATACCCAGCATCCTTGCCTCCTTCCTCTCTGCTCCAATATGCCCGCCCACAGCCAAGACAACATAGAAACGGCTTAGGGACAACTATGTAAATGTCCTTAAGTGCCATCCTTAAGTCCAGGCCAGAGTCCAAACCCAATGGAACATCTGCAGAGAGGAATGTCAGAAAATCCCCAAATCCGGGTGTGTAAACCTTGTGGCCTCATCCCCAAGAAGACTGGAGGCCGGAATCACTGGCAAAGGGGCGGCAACTAAGTTCTGAGTAAAGGGTCTGAATACTTATGTCACTGCAAGATTATAGTTATTCCTTTCTAATAATATGGTAGTGGGGTGTGAGGTGCAGGGCAGATGTTGTTACCCTAGGGGCAGATGGCATTAACCCCTTGTTTTCGTGACGCCAGGGCGTGGTTTAGCCTAAAACCACCCGAAGGTATACCACTGGATCCTGGGCTAGGCACGTGGGCAATAAAGACTCCGAATTAGGGATAACGGTAGCTTTACTGAGGGTAGACAGATGGTAAAGTCTATACAGTTCAGCCGGGGCCTAAGGAGGTGACCAGTGATGCAGAGAACTTAAGGACTTGCTGGGACTTGTAGTAGAACTGGACAATTGAATGCAGACCACGCAGACTTGACAGATGACAGGGACTGACTTGACTCATAAAGCTGTGACTTTATCTTACTTGACTTGATGGCGGCTGCAGGACCGGACTTTGAGGCCTCCAACACTCTGGACACACACACTAGGCGACTGCACTGGACCTCAGCCGGAAGAGAGAGAAGCTCCACCCAGGGCTTATATGGGGGAGACTAGCAGGGAGCCCATAGGTCACTCTTGGGATCACCTGGTCACTGGTACCTCCTGGGTAACAATCACATGACATAACTCTTAAAGATACAACATATTTTATAATACAATATACTGCAGGACATATGTATAGGGGGGGAAACAGGTTCAAGGGGCCCGGGGACACTGAAGGAGGCTGCCTGACAGGACAGCAAGGGTACGGGGTAACGCCTCCCATACTGGGCCACCACAATACTCTTACTACATGTTATCCAGGCCCCAGCTGTTGGCTGTCTGGGCATGCTGGGAGTTGTAGTTTTTTGCAACAGCTGGAGGCACCCTGGTTGGGGAACACTGCACTAAGGGAAACATCTCCAGTACTTCACCAACAGGAAATCAATTGAAAGACAATACAGATGAATGGAGCGACCAGGAATCCCAGTGCAGACGTCTGCCCGGAAAATGGAAATCTGACTGAGGGCAAAAAGCACAGTACTATAAATAAATACTACAGGGAAATGGATAGTATTAGGCTTCCTACCTACAACCGATGCATCAGGTCATGTTGTCATGCCTTAAAGGGTTTGTCCAGTCATCTGACATCTGTGATGAGCCACGGGGGTGCGATGTGAGGTGGATGGGGCAGATGTTGTAGCCCAGGAGCAGATGGTGTTAACCCTAAATGTTCGTGACGCCAGGGCGTGGTTTTACCGAGAACCACCCGAACGGTAGTACTGCTAGTCCTAGTTGGGCAGAGCAAATAAGAGTCCAAGGCCAGGTCAGGGTTAACAGTAGCTTTACTGAGGTAGACACATGGTACAGTCTTTACAGCTAGGCCAGGATCCCAGAGAGGTGACCAGAAACACGGGGACCTTGCAGTTTGCTGGGACTTTGTTACATTCTTATACTGGTCAAATTTCATTTGACACAGTCACCATTGGAGAGGAATAAATTACTCACTTTACGTCAAATTAAGTAAACAATCATACATTTATTTTAGGCTCATAGACAAATATGGCAAACAGAACAAACTAGTAAATCTTATGTAAATAACAGTTCTTGCTTAAGTATTACAATAATAACAGTAGGAAGTGCAGACATGTTCTCAGAACCATCTCACCAACTGAGGGTTGTGTGGGCTGGATCCATCATGGAAAGTTCATCTAAGATGGCTTCCTCCTTCATCAGACTGGTCTGGCTCCACCTCCTTCCTCTTAGCTTGGCTTGGCTTACTTCAATGGTCTTGCTTCATGATGTCCTCCTCGTCCTCCATGGATGAGGCTTCCTTAATGATGCTTCCTTAATGATGCCTTAATGATCCTGCTGTCTTCTTAAATACCGTACTTATGGGTGTGTTCTTTACATATGTGGGCGTGGTTATACTACGCCTTATATCCATAAATATACTTATCTCTATATATCTCCTCCTAGTGGGTTGGTTTGAGTATATCTTTAACTAATGGGTGTATACATTATGTCACGCTTAACTTACATACTGATTGTACATTAGTACCCTTCCTAGAATAGTATAGTTATGCATCCCTCAGCAATTCTATCTATAGTATTCAGCTATAGCTTAACTGTTCCTAAAGGTCATGGCATCCATTTTAGGTTTAACTTTTGTCAGCCATCTTGTATACCCTTGCATAAGTTATATTGTATATTAATCATTTTAACAGACTTGCAGTGACTATGACAGACTTTAGGACAGCCACGCTGACTATAATAGACTTGACTGAAGATAGTGACATTAGACATAGATGACTTGACTGACTGACTTGTGGCTGTCATTTAGGCTTGAGGCCTCCAGATGAGCTGGACACTGGCTCTGAGACGTCTGGACTGGACTTGACCTCAGCAGATAGTGCGGTGGAAGAGAGAAGCGCAAAGAGAGAGATGGCAGCTCCTCCCTTCCTTATAAAGGGGGGCTGTACAAGGAGCCCATAGGCTAGCTGCAGGTCATCTGGTCACCTGGTGCTCTCTGGGTAACAAAACATATGACTTTAACATGTGACAACCCTTATCATGTGACTATTAACCATGTGACCATATCAAAGGTCCTTTACACATAATATACAATTATATAGATTATAGGGGTACAACGCAGGTGAATCCTGGGGACGTGCAGGGACTCAAACTTATAGGACTGTGAGATGCATATCCCGTACTGGGATATCATGCATCGATCATGGTGTGACCCCTGCATGATACTCACTGGGTGTTGTGGTGGTCCTGCCAACTAGACCGCCCAGAGTGCAGGTACTTATCTCCACCCCTGGAATGGGGCTATGTGTCATGGGGGTGGTCCAAGGCGACTTCCTCCTGCTCTGCTGCTTGATTGACAGATCCTATCCACAAATAGGATGACATCTATCAATCAGGCACCGCAAGGGGGACCACCCTGGTTACATAAAGCCCAATTGTTGAGGCAGAATGAAACTCCTGAATGGTTCCCTTCATAGGTGTTATTCAGTTAGGAAAAATGTATCACCTAAGTGTCTGATCTAAGAGGGTCCCAGACAATCCTACTCTGGATGCAACAGCGTCCCACCTCAGCCGCTGCTTGGCCAAACGGGTCATCACTGTCAAGACTAATACCTCTGGAAAGGTGGTGCGATCAGAAAGAATCCCAGAGGTCGGACCCCCTGCAATTAGCTTCTTAATGTGTGAGGCACCCCCTAGTTATTGCTGAGGCAACGCTATACATAAAGAAAGAGCTGAACGGATTGATATATATCTTTATGGGAAAAGTTTCTGCAGATCTTGTCAATGTTTGGTTGAAATATCTGATTTTTCCATGCTTGGGAGTCCAGTGGGCAGTGTCACTCAATGCTAGGACCTCCCACTGGACTCTTAAGTAAAAACAAGTTCTACAGAATCTTTTCCCTCCAAGTTATATATCATTCTACTCGGCTCTTCCTGCTCTATAACATGATGTCTATAGATTAGATTTTTATAGGTTAAATAATAGTGAGTTCCTTGAAGAAAACAAGACTGTGACTCCCTTCATGATGTAAAAGAAAATTCCCACATTTCATTCAGTGACATTACATCTGGCCACCGTGGTGTTAACCCAAAGAACCTATTAAAGTCTCAGAACAATGGACCGGCTAATAATCCTGGAAAATCTGATAATCCGGCAAATTCCTGGCACGGTTCTCTACAGGTGGGTCAGGGTGATGGGATTGGATGACATTATATAAGGTATAAGAAAAAGACACCCTTATCGTCTCTTGTGCCAAGCCCATTGTCTACCACAGTGTTTCCCAACCAAGGGTGCCTCCAGTTGTTGCAAAACTACAACTCCCAGCATGCCCGGACAGCCGAAGGCTGTCTGTGCATGCTTGGTCTTGTAGTTTCGCAACAGTTGGAGGCACCCTTGTTGGGAAACACTGGGCTTCCATGTCATGCCTCTTTTATTGGTGCCCATACACCTTCAATAGCTGTCAGCTGAATGATCGATCCTTCTCTTCCCCGGCATCATCTTTTGGGCAAGAAACATGAGGCCTCCATATATACATAAGATGGTCATCTGGTCCCGCCAAAATCATTAGGGGCAGACAATTTTTCACCAATGTGTATGGGGAGCCTTAAAGGGGTACTCCACAGGGAAAAAAATATATTTTAAAGGGGTACTCCACAGGAAAAAAAACATATTTTAAATCAACTGGTGCCAGAAAGTTAAACAGATTTGTAAATTATATCTATTAAAAAAAATCCCAATCCTTCCAGTACTTATCAGCTGCTGTATGCTCCACAGGAAGTTCTTTTCTTTTTTAATTTCCTTTCTGCCTGACCACAGTGCTCTCTGCTGACACCTCTGTCCATGTCAGGAACTGTCCAGAGCAGGAGAGGTTTGCTATGGGGATTTGCTCCTACTCTGGACAGTTCCTAAAATGGACAGAGGTGTCAGCAGAGAGCACTGTGGTCAGACAGAAAGAAAATTAACACACAAAAAAAAGGACTTCCTGTGTATTATAAGTATTGGAAGGATTGGGATTTTTTAATGAAAGTAATTTACAAATCAGTTTAACTTTCTGGCAGCAGTTGATTTTAAAGGGGTATTCCAGGAAAAAAACTTTTTTTTATATATCAACTAGCTCCAGAAAGTTAAACAGATTTGTAAATTACTTCTATTAAAAAATCTTAATCCTTTCAGTACTTATGACCTTCTGAAGTTAAGGTTGTTCTTTTTGTCTAAGTCCTCTCTGATGACACCTGTCTCGGGAACCGCCCAGTTTAGAAGCAAATCCCCATAGCAAACCTCTTCTAAACTGGGCATTTCCCGAGACACGCGTCATCAGAGAGGACTTAGACAGAAAAGAACAACCTTAACTTCAGAAGCTCATAAGTACTGAAAGGATTAAGATTTTTTAATAGAAGTAATTTACAAATCTGTTTAACTTTCTGGAGCCAGTTGATATATAAAAAAAAGTTTTTTCCTGGAATACCCCTTTAAGGAAAATGTTTTCCAGTGGAGTAACCTTTTAAGCAAAGGTTTTTCACTATGTAAAAAGAGTAAAACAGGGGTATATAGTGGACTATGTAAAAAATATTTGTCCTCCTTACATGTCATTGCTGTGAATTACAGTGTTATGTCAACCCTTAATGCCTTTCTTTGCAAGAATTGTTCCAGTCCTGTGTATACACATGATCACATTCCTTGTTGTTGCTGAGTAGTTAAAGTGTACCTGTCGTCAACAAAAACTTTTTGTATAAATATAGATAATACCATTATATGTATATTTGTAATACACAGTTATGGCCGTAAATGTTGGCACCCCTGACATTTTTTCTAGAAAATGCAGTATTTCTCCCAGAAAAGGATTGCAGTAACACTTGTTTTGCTATACACATGTTTATTCCCTTTGTGTGTATTGGAACTAAACCAAAAAAGGGAGGAAAAAAAGCAAATTGGACATAATGTCACCAAACTCCAAAAATGGTCTGGACAAAATTATTGGCACCCTTAACTTAATATTTGTTTGCACACCCTTTGGAAAAAATAAGTGAAATCAGTGGCTTCCTATAACCATCAATAAGCTTCTTACACCTCTCAGCCGGAATGTCGGACCACTCTTCCTTTACAAACTGCTCCAGGTCTCTCTTATTGGAAGGCGCCTTTTCCCAACAGCAATTTTAAGATCTCTCCACAGGTGTTCAATGGGATTTAGATCTGGACTCATTGCTGCCACTTCAGAACTCTCCAGCGCTTTGTTACCATCCATTTCTGGGCGCTTTTTGATGTATATTTGGGGTTATTCTCAAGATCTCGGACGTAAACCCAGCTTTCTGACACGGGGCTGTACAGTGCGACCCAAAATCTGTTGGTAATCCTCAGATTTCATGATGTCTTGTACACATTCAAGGCCCCCAGTGCCAGAGGCAGCAAAACAACCCAAAACATCATTGACCTCCACCATATTTCACTGTAGGCACTGTGTTCTTTTCTTTGTAGGCCTCATTCCATTTTCAGTAAACAGTAGAATGATGTGCTTTACCAAAAAGCTCCATCTTGGTCTCATCTGTCCACAAGATGTTTTCCCAGAAGGATTTTGGTTACTCAAGTTCATTTTGGCAAAATGTAGTCTTGTTTTTTTATGTCTCTGTGTCAGCAGTGGGGTCCTCCTGGGTCTCCTCCATAGCGTTTCATTTCATTTAAATGTTGACGGATAGTTCGCGCTGACACTGATGCTACCTGAGCCTGCAGGACAGCTTGAATATCTTTGGAACTTGTTTGGGGCTGCTTATCCACCATCCGGACTATCCTGCGTTGACGCCTTTCATCAATTTTTCTCTCCCGTCCATGCCCAGGGAGATTATCTACAGTGCCATGGGTTGCAGACTTCTTGATAATGTTGCGCACTGTGGACAAAGGCAAATCTAGATCTCTGGAGATGGACTTGTAACCTTGAGATTGTTGATATTTTTCCACAATTTTGGTTCTCAAGTCCTCAGACAGTTCTCTTCTGCTCTTTCCGTTGTCCATGCTTAGTGTGGCACACACAGACACACAATGCAAAGACTAAGTGAACTTCTCTCCTTTTTTATCTGCTTTCAGGTGGAATTTTTTATTGCCTTCATCTGTTACTTGCCCCAGGTGAGTTTAAAGGAGCATCACATGCTTGAAACAATCTTATTTATCCACAATTTTGAAAGGGTGACAATAATTTTGTCCAGCCCATTTTTGGAGTTTGGTGACATTATGTCCAATTTGCTTTTTTTCCTCCCTTTTTAGGTTTAGTTCCAATATACACAAAAGGAATAAACATGTGTATAGCAAAACATGTTACTGCAATCCTTTTCTGTGAGAAATACTTCATTTTATAGAAAAGTTTCAGGGGTATCAACATTTACGGCCATGACTGTACATTGGTTAAAAAATATGTATATTTTTGTCCCTGCAGCTATTGCCTGTGTGTCTCTATGAGGAGTCCAAAAACAGGAAATGAGGACAAGCAGGACAGTGTGCACAGAGGCTGCACCTCAGCCGCTGCAAAACATAATACACACCTCAGTCGCTTCAGAATATCATAATACACACCTCAGCTGCTGCAGAACATCATAATACAGACCTCATCTGCTGCACAACATCATAATACACACCTCAGCTGCTGCAGAAGATAATAATATACATTTTATCTGCTGCAGAACATTAGTGAAAACCACAGCTGCTGCAGAACCCTTATAATACATGCTTCAGCGTCTGCTGAACCTCGTAATACACACCTCAGTTGCTGCAGAATATCATAATACTCACTACAGCTGCTGAAGAATACCATAAGTTAATAATACACATCTCAGCTGCTGCAGAACATCCTATTACATTCCTCAGCCACACCAGCAGCCTACATGGGGTTAACCATCACATACCACACATACCCCTTGGCTCCACTTGCAAGCAGCTGCAAAGAACATCATAATACACACCTAGGCTGCTGCAGAACATCATAATAAACTTCGTAGCTTCTGCAGAGCATCATAATACACACCTCAGCTGCTGCAGAACATCATAATGCACACCTCAGCTGCTGAAGAACATCATAATACACACCTAGGCTGCTGCAGAACATCATAATGCACATTGTAGCTTCTGCAGAGCATCATAATACACACCTCAGCTGCTGCATAACATCATAATACACCTCACAGCTGCTCAAGAACATCATAATATACACCACAGCTGCTGCAGAACATCAGAATACACACCTTAGCTGCTGCAGAACATCATAATACACCTCACAGCTGCTGCAGAACATCATAATACACATCACAGCTACTGCAGAACATCATAATACACATCCCAGCTACTGCAGAACATCATAATACACGCCCAAGCTGTTACAAAAACACCATAATACACTTCACAGCTGCTACAGAACATCATAATACATGACTCAGCTGCTGCAGAACATCATAATACACCTCATCTGCTGCAAAACACCATAATACATGCCTCAGTTGCTGCAGAACATCATAATATACACCACAGCTGCTGAAGGACATCATAATATACATCACAGCTGCTGCAGAACATCATAATATACACCACAGCTGCTGCAGAACATCATAATATACACCACAGCTGCTGAAGGACATCATAATATACGCCACAGCTGCTGAAGGACATCATAATATACACCACAGCTGCTGCAGAACATCATAACACATAACTTGGCTGCTGCAGAACATCATAATACACCTGGGATAAGAGCAATCACCAGTTCCCTACATTTATTTCTTATTACAGATATATATACATCTCGCAGAACACCCCTAATCATAAGTAAGTGCACCCCTGGTGATGCCAGCTGCCCTGCCCCCTGCTGCAGACAGGTAATACATTACATTGCACTTAACAAACACCAGATGGAAAGAGCAGACATCTGCAATTATAGAATTATGGAGCTTGTGTTCTCCATTCACATACATCAGGCATCTCCTATGACAATTCCCCAAAGTGCCATCATTACAGAGCAGGGAGTGCTGCGCCTGCGCTCTAGATCCCCCGACCCGCGCTGGCGTCTAGCGGCCACTAGATGGGGGTAGAGAGAAGGGCTTGCTGCAGCCTCAGCATCGCATTACATCACCCCAGCATCCTGCATCCCCCCCAGGATAGCCTTCACCTGCTGCTGCTGCTGCTCGCCCCCTGCACCCCCTCAGCATGGCAGAGAGTGAGGCAGAGACCCCCAGCACTCCTTGCGAGTTTGAGAGCAAGTACTTTGAATACAATGGCATCAGGTTACCCCCCTTCTGCAGAGGGAAGATGGAGGAGATCGCAGACTTCCCTGTAAGGGAGAATGACATCTGGATTGTTACCTATCCCAAATCAGGTGAGTGCAAAACAGCCTGGGAGGGGTTAATGTGCCCGGGCACTGCCCATAGTCTGCATTAGGTGGGCACAGTGGGTGGGTGCAGTCTGTCTGCAGAATGAGACATGGAAACTTTCATTGCAGCAGATGTCATGATGGAATACAAGGAGATCTGGGTGGGCACAGGGGGGGGGCACTGGGGGTGAGGGCACCCACTACACCAGCAGGGATATGCCCCCAGGCAGTGACATCAGTGTTATGCTTAACCTCTGCAATCCTAGCGCTCTGGAGGATGATGCACTTAGTCCAGTGTTTCCCAACCAGGGTGCCTCCAGCTGTTGCAAAACTACAACTCCCAGCATGCCCAGACAGCCGAAGGCTGTACCATGTAGGGCTAGCTTTAGGTTAGTGCCCATTTGGCTCTGAGTAGCTTTAGGCTAGTGCTCATTTAATTACAGTATATGAGTAGATTTAGGTTAGTGCCCATTTGGCTCTATGGCTAGCTTTAGGTTAATGTCTATTGGACTCTATGGCTAGCTTTAGGTTAGTGTCCATTGGACTCTATGGCTAGCTTTAGGTTAATGTCTATTGGACTCTATGGCTAGCTTTAGGTTAGTGTCCATTGGACTCTATGGCTAGCTTTAGGTTAATGTCTATTGGACTCTATGGCTAGCTTTAGGTTAGTGTCCATTGGACTCTATGGCTAGCTTTAGGTTAGTGTCCATTGGACTCTATGAATAGCTTTAGGTTAGTGTCCATTGGACTCTACGGCTAGCTTTAGGTTAGTGTCCATTGGGCTCTATGGCTAGCTTTAGGCTAGTGTCCATTTGGCTCTATGAGTAGCTTTAGGTAATTACCCACTGGACTCTACGGCTAGCTTTAGGTTAGTGTCCATTGGACTCTATGGCTAGCTTTAGGTTAGTGTCCATTGGACTCTATGAATAGCTTTAGGTTAATGTCTATTGGACTCTATGGCTAGCTTTAGGTTAGTGTCCATTGGACTCTACGGCTAGCTTTAGGTTAGTGTCCATTGGGCTCTATGGCTAGCTTTAGGCTAGTGCCCATTTGGCTCTATGACTAGATTTAGGTATTTGCCTATATGATTCTATGAATAGCCTTAGGCTAGTGCCCATTTCACTCTATTATTAGCTTTAAGCTAGTGCCCATTTGACTCTATTAAGACAAAAGACAGACAGCGCTCCGTAGTGTGATACCGTTGTTGCACAAAAATAGCTCAGGTGGATGTCAAGCTTACCAAAATGGGTTACACTCCACCAAGTGCAACAATGAGGTGTCCGCAGCCACTCCACATCTCGTAAGGTGCCCAGGGCTTATATGGAGGAGACTAGCAGGGAACCCATAGGTCACCCCTGGGATCACCTGGTCACTGGTACCTCCTGGGTAACAATCACATGACATATCACATGGTATAACTCTTAAAGCAACATTACCTTTTTTAACACATTACACTGCAGAACATATGTACAGGGGGGAAACAAGTGCAAGGGAGGCCCAGGGGACACTGAAGGAAACTGACGGACATTACATAAATGTTCATTGGTAGAATCCATTCAGAGATGCATTGCCGTCTATGAGCCAGATATTTCATTTATGTGAACCCAACATTAGTGTTCTGATCGCTATTGAAAAGGGGTACTCCGGTGAAAACCTTTTTTCTTTTAAATCAACTGGTGGCAGAAAGTTAAACATATTTGTAAAATACTTCTATTAAAAAAATCTTAATCCTTCCAGTACTTATTAGCTGCTGAATGCTACAGAGGAGATTCCTTTCTTTTTGGAACACTGATGACATCACGAACATAGTGCTCTCTGCTGACATCTCTGTCCAATTTAGCAACCATGCATAGCAGATGTATGCTAAGGGCAGCATGGTGGCTCAGTGGTTAGCACTGCTGCCTTGCAGTGCTGGGGACTTGGGTTCAAATCTCACTAAGGACAACAATAAATAAAGTGTTATTATTATTATAATAACGTCAGCAAAGAGAACTGTGTTCGTGATGTCATCAGCGAGCATTCCAAAAAGAAAAGAATGTCCTCTGTAGCATTCAGCAGCTACAGGAAGGATTAAGATTTTTTAATAGAAGTAATTTACAAATATGTTTAAATTTCTGCCACCAGTTGATTTAAAAGAAAAAAGGTTTTCACCGGAGTACCCCTTTAAGGAGTTAACCCCTTAACGACGCAGGATGTAAATGTACGTCCTGGTGACGTGGTACTTAACGCACCAGAACGTACATTTATGTCCTGAGCATAACCACGGGCATCGGAGCGATGCCGGCATCATGCATGGCAGGTCCCGGCTGTGCATAGCAGCCAGGGACCCACCGGTAATGGCGGACACCCGCGATCCCGCCGATGTCCGCCATTAACCCCTCAGATGCCGTGATCAATACCGATCACGGCATCTGCAGGATCGCGGTCACTTAACAGGATGATCGGATCGCCCGCAGCGCTGCCGCGGCGATCTGATCATCCTGCACAGCAGATGGAGGTCCCCTCACCTGCCTCCGCTGCCTTGCGGGAGTCTTCTGCTCTGATCTGCCTTCCCGCAGACCAGAGCAGAAGATCACCGATAACCCTGATCAGTGCTATGTCCTATACATAGCACTGAACAGGATTAGCAATCGAGTGATTGCTTTAAATAGTCCCCTATGGGGACTATTAAAGTGTAAAAATAAAAGTAAAAAAATAAAGTAAAGATAATGTGAAAAAAACCCTCCCCCAATAAAAACGTAAATTGTCCCATTTTACCCATTTTACCCCCAAAAAGTGTAAAAAAATTATTTTATATACATATTTGGTATCACCGCGTGCGTAAATATCTGAACTATTAAAATAAAATGTAAATGATCCTGTACGGTGAACGGCGTGAACGTAAAAAAAAAAAAAGTCCAAAATTGCTGCTTTTTTTATAACATTTTATTCCAAAAAAAAAATTAATAAAAAATGTAATAAAAGTTTTGTATAAGCAAATATGGTATTAATAAAAAGTACAGATCACGGCGCAAAAAATGAGCCCTCATACCGCCGCTTATATGGAAAAATGAAAAAGTTTTAGGTCTTCAAAATAGGGGGATTTTAAACGTACTAATTTGGTTAAAAAGTTTGCGATTTTTTTTAAGCGCAACAGTAATAGAAAAGTATATTATCATGGGTATCATTTTAATCGTATTGACCCAGAGAATAAAAAACACATGTCATTTTTACCATAAATTGTACGGCGTGAAAACAAAACCTTCCAAAATTTGCAAAATTGCGGTTTTCTTTTTAATTTCCCCACACAAATAGTATTTTTTTTTGTTGCGCCATACATTTTATGGTAAAGTGAGTGATGGCATTACAACGGACAACTCGTCACGCAAAAAACAAGCCCTCATACTAGTCTGTGGATGAAAATATAAAAGAGTTATGATTTGTTTAAGGGGAGGAGGAAAAAACGAAAACGTAAAAATAAAATTCCTTAAGTCCTTAAGGTCCAAATGGGCTGAGTCCTTAAGGGGTTAAAGGGGTACTCCGGTGTTTTTTTTTTTTTTTTTTTTTCAAATCAACTGGTGCCAGATTATTTCAATTTAATATTCTTCCAGTACTTATCAATTGCTGTATGCTACAGAGGAAGTTGTGTAGTTCTTTCCAGTCTGACCACAGTGCTCTCTGCTGACACCTCTGTCTGTGTCAGGAACTGTCAAGAGTAAAAACAAATCCCCATAGCAAATTTCTCCTGTTCTTGACAGTTCCTGACATAGACAGAGGTGGCAGCAAAGAGCACTGTGGTCAGACACAAAAGAACTACACAACTTCCTCTGGAGCATACAGCAACTGATAAGTACTGGAAGGATTAAGATTATTAAATAGAAGTAATTTACAAATCTGTTTAACTCTCTGGCACCAGTTGATTTGAAAACATTTGTTTTCCATCAGAGTACCCCTTTAAGGACAGACATCGTCGGGATCGCTTCATAGAGACAATGGTGCTCAGGACGTAAACGTACGCCGTGGTGCCTTAAAGCGTACCCGTCAGATCCAACAAAAAAACATTTTTTTAAATATATATCACTCAGTACCTAATCCTGACCATGTACATCTAATTTTTATGTGTCTAGCACCTTTATTTATTTTTTTATTACACTTTTAATTTAGCTCACTAGTCTGAATTCCTCTCAAAGGGAGGGGGCGTGGCCTCACTGTGCAGGTCTCCGCCCCCTCCCTCAGTATGCTGTCTGCTCACATCTCCCCTAGCATTAGCAAAACTACAACTCCCAGCTTGTCCTCACTGACAGTACCGGACACAAGCTGACAGTGGGAGGATATTTCCCTGCGCTCACAGCTGTCAATCAAGGAAGTGTGTCCATGACGTAGGTGATGACTCATGGACACAGCAGGGCTAGTATGTGTCCAAGCAGGCAGGGGGGGGGGGGGCAGTTGTTTGACTGGCTTTTTCAGTATGAAATACTGAATTTTTTTTTTATGAAAGCAATTACAAAACCTATTGGTTATACATGCTTTACAACATATCAAAAGTTTTTGTATCTGACAGTGCCCATTTAAGGACCAGCGCACCAGGGTGCACAGTTAGGTCCAGTGTCCTTTAAGGGTTAACTTCCTTTGTACATAGTATGTGCACTGATGGCATCTGGACAAGTCTTGGATCATGTAAATGGATATGAATAAGTGATGAGACATCCGGTGATGCCGAACGTCACCAAGCTGCCGCCAGTTTCGTAATGTCTGTCTTCCTGGACATAAATAAGAAATAAATTATGAATATTCAACAAAATATAAGGGGGGGAGATTTATCAAAACCTGTGCAGAGGAAAAGATGCCCAGTTGCCCATAGCAACCAATCAGATCGCTGCTTTCATTTTCAACAAGGCCTCTGAAAAATGAAAGAAGCCATCTGATTGGTTGCTATGGGCAACTGGGCAACTTTTCCTCTGGACAGGTTTTGATAAATCTCCCCCATTGTTCACGATCCCTAAAGGAAGTTCAACCAAAGTTGTGAAGGACATCAACCATCCAAGACCAGTGACCTCATGACCTCAGTGGACCTCCGGCGGTTGCAAAACTACAACCTCCAGCATGCCCGGACAGCCGTTGGCTGTCCGGGCATGCTGGAAGTTGTAGTTTTGCAACATCTAGATGTCCACAGTTTGGGTGGTTGAAGTCCTTCAGAACTTTGGTTAAAGGGGTACTCCACTGGAAAACATTTTTTTTTAATCAACTGGTGCCAGAAAGTTAAACAGTTTTGTAAATTACTTCTATTTAAATATCTTAATCCTTCCAGTACTTATCAGCTGCTGTAGCTTTCTTTTTGAATTTCCTTTCTGACTGACCACAGTGCTCTCTGCTGACACCTCTGTTAATGTCAGGAACTGTCCCTGTTCTGTGGGAATTTGGTCCTACTCTGGACAGTTCCTGACATGGACAGAGGTGTCAGCAGTAGAGATGAGCAAACTTACAGTAAATTCGATTCGTCATGAACTTCTCGGCTCGGCAGTTGATGACTTATCCTGCATAAATTAGTTCAGCTTTCCGGTGCTCCGGTGGGCTGGAAAAGGTGGATACAGTCCTAGGAAAGAGTCTCCTAGGACTGTATTCACCTTTTCCAGCCCACCGGAGCACCTGAAAGCTGAACTCATTTATGCAGGATAAGTCATCAACTGCCGAGCCGAGAAGATCGTGACGAATCGAATTTACTGTAAGTTCGCTCATCTCTAGTCAGCGGAGAGCACTGTGGTCAGACAGAAAAGGAAATTCAAAAAGAAAATAGCTTCCTGTGGTGCATACAGCAGCTGATAAGTACTGGAAGGATTAAGATTTTTAAATAGAAGTCATTTACAAATCTGTTTAACTTTCTGGCACCAGTTGATAAAAAAAAAAAAAAAGAAAAACAATAATAATTCTAGCGGAGTACCCCTTTAAGTTTTTTTTAAGGGATCGTAACCAATGTCAGGCCCATGGGGGAGATTTATCAAAACCTGTGCAAAGGAAAAGTTGCCCAGTTGCCCATAGCAACCAATCAGATCGCTTCTTTCTTTTTGCAGAGGCCTTGTTAAAAATGAAAGAAGCGATCTGATTGGTTGCTATGGGCAACTGGGCAACTTTTCCCCAGGACAGGTTTTGATAAATCTCCCCCATATGTACGAGGAATCGTCTCCATTAGTTTCCTAATTCTAGAATTCGACTTCAATCATATGATTTGTCCTGAAAATGTCTCCACCAGGAGGAACGTTACATAAGCGCATTCTGAATCCAAGAGGACACGTCAAGTAAGCTGTAAGAACTCATAATCTTAAGGCCGGGTTCACACCACGTTTTTACAATACAGTTCCCGTAGACGTTTTCTATGTGAAAACCGTATGGAACCGTATTGAAAACCGTATGCCAAAAGATGCATCAGTTTGTGTCCGTTTTGCATCCTGTACGGTTTTGTCAGTTTTTTTTCCGTACCCAAAACTGCAGCCTACGGCTGGGTTCACACTACGTTTTTGCCATACTGTTTTCAATCCGTTTTTCTAAAGAAAACCGTATGGCAAAGAAACGGATGGAACAGTATGGGAAAAAAGTAAACCGTATGCGTTTTTAAACAGTATACTGTTTTTAAAAGTGCATACAGTTCCGTCAGTTTTTATAGAAAAAAAACCATAAGTTTTTGAAAATTTTGTCCATTTTTAATGGGAGGGGTCTTGGGTGGGGACTTTAGGATGCAAATGCGCATGTGCAAAGTAAAAACTGTATAAGCTTTACCGTATGGAACCGTATATATGTGCGTTTCCCATTGACGTCCATGTTAAAAAAAACGTATGCGGTTGCAGTACGGTTTTTAAACCGGAGACAAAATCGTGGTCAACCGCATACGTTTTTTGCATACTGCAACCGCATACATTTTTTTTTTACATGGACGTCAATGGGAAACGCACATGTATACGGTTCCATACGGGAAAACGTGTACGGTTTTAATTTTGCACATGAGCATTTGAATCCTAAAGTCCCCACCCAAGACCCCTCCCATTAAAAATGGACAAAATTTACAAAAACGTATGGTTTTTTTTTCTATAAAAACTGACGGAAATGTATGCACTTTTAAAAACAGTATACGGTTTAAAAACGCATACGGTTTACTTTTTCCCATACTGTTCCATCCGTTTTTTGCCATACGGTTTTCTTTAGAAAAACGGATTGAAAGCAGTATGGCAAAAACGTAGTGTGAACCACGGTTTTTGGTCCTGGTGAAAAACTGTATTAAACCGTGTACGTTTTTTTTTCAACATGGGAGTCAATGGGAACCGTACAGATCCGTATGTGTGTACGGTTCCATACGGTTTTCACCATACGGTTTTTGACTTTGCACAGTTTTTTTTCTTGGAATTTCAATCAAACAAGTGAAACTTTATTCATAATGGAGGGAAAAGTTAGAAACGTACACTTTGTTTTCTTAAAAAACGGATGCAACCGGACATCATTTTTCAAACCGTATACGGGTTAAAATTTGTACACACGTTTTTATACAGTTTAATCAGGTTTTGAGGAATCCGTTTTTCATCAAAAATCTGATACAGGAACTGTATTGCAAAAACGTGGTGTGAATGCAGCCTTACCCTTGTCCAGATGCCTTGTTAGGGTTTACGAACACAACATAAAGGGGGGGGGGGGGGGGTTCCATTTAGTACCCCCTGTATCAGCCAGAACATTGAGCCGCCAAGATTCATTTGAATGGCTGCCATGTAATTCCACATTTCTCCAGCAGGGGCAGTGTCTTGCTGGCCACAACTTCCAGCAAAATCACCTGTTTGTCACTGATTGCTGGTTCCTATCTGAAAAAGGATGTCTATGGTGACTGATAGTGACCTGAAGTCTATGAGAAGACCTTAAAGGGGTACTCCTGTGGAAAACTTTTTTATTTTAAATTTTTTTAAATCAACTTGGGCCAGAAAGTTTAACAGATTTGTAAATTACTTCTATTAAAAAATGTTAATCCTTCCAATACTTTTTAGGGGCTGTATACTACAGAGGAAATGTCTGTCACGACCACAGTGCTCTCTGCTGACCTCTGTTGTCCATTTTAGAAACTGTCCAGAGCAGCATATGTTTGCATTGGGGATTTTCTCCTGCTCTGGACAGTTCTTAAAATGGACAGCAGAGGTCAGCAGAGAGCACTGTGGTCATGACAGAAGTAGAGAAATCCAAAAAGAAAAGCATTTCCTCTGTAGTATACAGCCCCTAAAAAGTACTTGAAGGATTAAGATTTTTTAATAGAAGTAATTTACAAATCTGTTTAACTTTCTGGTGCCAGTTGATCTAAAAAAACAAAAAAAAAGGTTTCCACGGGTGAAACCCTTTAAAGGGGTACTCTGCCCCTAGACATCTTTTTCCCTATCCAAAGGATAGGGTATAAATTGTCTTATCGCGGGGGTCCGGCCTGGCACCCAAGTAATCCACATGCACAGAGCAAACTCCACTCTGTGCCACATTACGAGCGACCAAAGCTGTCATGCCCCCTCCATATATCTCCCATAGACATTAATGGAGGGGACGTGATGAATGTTGAGAACACCAGGGTGCCAGGCCTGAGATCGATCGCGCGCGCGGGGGGGGGTCCTAGCGGCTGGACCCCCCGGTGATCATCCATCTTATTGCCTATCCTTTGGATAGGGGATAAGATGTCTAGGGGTGGAGTACCACTTTAACACGTGACTAGATTTATAAACAAATATAATAATTAAAAAAAAAAAATAAGTCTGGATTAATTCTCCTGTAGGAACCAGCTTGTTGCAGGAAATAGTGTATTTAGTAAGTCAAGGCGCTGATCCTGATGAGATCGGACTGATGAACATCGATGAGCAGCTGCCTGTCCTGGAGTATCCACAGCCCGGTCTGGATATAATCAAGGTATGTTCTTCTTAGGGGGGGCTGAGATTATATAGTGGGGTCAACCCCACTAGTGGGCCAACCATGATCATGCAGCATAGACTATTAATAGAGAATAATGGAGAGGTTCTTGTGCATGCCTAGTGCTTACCCATTTTAGCTGATGTGGCAGACATGGGGTTTTCAGCCGTTGCTGACTGCAAATCCATCCCTGAAATGATTTGATAATGCTGCCTACATGTTTCACAAATCCTCTGGCTTTGCCGAGAGAGGATGTGGCATTTGATCACTGCACCTGATCACCTAATTAGGCTGCTAGATGGACTCATTAGACTGGGTTGGGGTCAATTCACATTATGTGCAGTTTTCATGTGTTTTCTTACTCAAAATGTTATATATATATTTTTTTTTTTTTTTTTTTCAGAAAAATATTTGACCCATAATCACAGTTTTGTTTTTTTTTACCCATAATCACAATTGAGGTGTTTTACTGTATGAAGAGTTGAAGTCTTAAGGTTTTGTTCACACTTTGACTTTGTAGTTCAATTTCACCCGTTTTTACAGCATTTTGGGATGTTTCTATTGTGATTTTCCAAAATTGCAGTAAAATAAATGACAAATTTTCCCACCATCCATGCCTTTTTTTAAATAGTAAAAAATAGTAAAAATGGCCGCCCTTCATTCCTCTATATTGAATTATTTCCGAACACCAATATCTGCGCCATTTATTGTGACACTCTGGATTGAGAGTTAAAAGGTGTAGGTAGGAGAATCTTCCAGAAATGCACCATTATTATCTTTGGGCTTTGCCAAGTATTATAGCTCAAACCTTTTCTCTTTAAGGGTACGTTCACATGGGCGGATTACCTGTGGAATTTCTGCAGCGTATTTGCTGTGGAAAATCCGCAGCGGATTTTGTTACCATTGACTTTAATGGGTCATCAGAAAATCCGCAAGAGAGGCAGTTTTGCAGATTTTCCTTCGGACCCATTGAATTCAATGGTAGCACATTATCTGCTGAGGATTTTCCGCAGCAAATACGCTGCGGAAATTCTGCAGGTAATCCGCCCATGTAAACGTACCCTAAAAGGGTACTCCACTGCTCAGCGATTGGAGAGAAAACTGTTCCGAACGCTAGAGTTGGCGTCGGGAGCTCGTGACATCATAGCCCCCTCATGACATCACACCCCGCCCCCTCAATGCAAGTCTATGGGCCTCCCATAGACTTGCATTGAGGGGGCGGGGTGTGACGGCATGAGGGGGCAAGGCTATGATGTAACGAGCTCCCGACTACAGCGTTCGGAACAGTTTGTTCCAAACGCTGAGCAGTGGAGTACCCCTTTAGGTTGCGTTCACACACTATTTGTTCTTGCGGTTTTTCCGCTGCTTATTTGCAAGTGGGCGGGCTCTTCTCGGCGGTCCGCAGCAGATTTTCCATGGAGGAATTTATGCTGCGGAAAATCTGACGTAGTCCCTACTGACTTCAATGGGACTTGCGGCGGATTTTCCGCAGCGTAAATTCCTCCGTCGAAAATCTGCTGCGGACCCCCGAGAAGAGCCCGCCCCCTTTCAAATACGCAGCGGAAAACCCGCAAAAACAAATAGCTTGTGAACGCGCCATTAATGCTTCATTCAATACCAGAAACAGCCTGTAGACAAGGGTGGTGCTGTTCTAAAAGATGTTTCTTCACACAAAGGGGGAGATTTATCAAAACCTGTGGAGAGAAAAGTTACCCAGTTGCCCCTAGCAACCAATCAGATTGCTGCTTTCACTTTTAACAAGGCCTCTGGAAAATAAAAGAAGCCATCTGATTGGTTGCTATGGGCAACAGGTTTTGATTAATCTCCCCCATTGATCTTGATCTTTTTAATCTATGTGATGTTGTTATATATATATATATATATATATATATATATATATATATATATATATAGTATTTGATGTCTATTTGCTTTTCTCCAGGAGCTGACATCTCCTAGGCTTATAAAAAGTCACCTGCCATACCAGTTCCTGCCTACAGACCTGCACAATGGAGAGTCCAAGGTGAGGATCCCGAAACCAATGGGGAACGTGTGTTTTCAATGTTGTTCAGGGCCGGTTCTGCTTATAGGCAAAATAGGCAGCCGCCTAGAGCGTCCTCTTGATGGGGTCGCCGCTCTGCCTGCTGCAAGAACGTTAGTAACTAGCCAGCATCTGAACCATCGTCGCGTGAGGAGGGGGTTTGTTACAGTGTTTCACCCCAATAGTAAGGTAATTACCTGAGGCAGAAGTTTGTTACAGTGTGTCACCTCAGTAGTAAGGAGATTACATGAGGAGGGGGTTTGTTACAGTGTGTCACCCCAGTAGTAGGTGATCACATGAGGAGGGGGTTTGTTACAGTGTTTCACCCAAGTAGTAAGGAGATTACATGAGGAGGTTTGTTACAGTGTGTCACCCCAGTAGTAAGGAGATTACATGAGGAGGAGATTTGTTACAGTGTGTCACCCAAGTAGTAAGGAGATTACATAAGGAGGAGGTTTGTTACAGTGTGTCACCCCAGTAGTAAGGAGATTACATGAGAAGGAGGTTTGTTACAGTGTCACCCCAGTAGTAAGGAGATTACATGAGGAGGAGGTTTGTTACAGTGTGTCACCCCAGTAGTATGGAGATTACATAAGGAGGGGGTTTGTTACAGTGTGTCACCCCAGTAGTAACGAGATTACATGAGGAGGAGGTTTGTTACAGTGTGTCACCCCAGTAGTAAGGAGATTACATGAGGAGGAGGTTTGTTACAGTGTGTCACCCCAGTAGCAGGTGATCACATGAGGAGGGGGTTTGTTACAGTGTTTCACCCAAGTAGTAAGGAGATTACATGAGGAGGAGGTTTGTTACAGTGTGTCACCCAAGTAGTAAGGAGATTACATAAGGAGGTTTGTTACAGTGTGTCACCCCAGTAGTAAGGAGATTACATGAGGAGGAGGTTTGTTACAGTGTCACTCCAGTAGTAAGTAGATTACATGAGGAGGAGGTTTGTTACAGTGTGTCACCCCAGTAGTAAGACGATTACATGAGGAGGGGGGTTGTTACAGTGTGTCACCTTAGTAGTAAGGTAATTACATGGGGAGGAGGTTTGTTACAGTGTGTCACCCCAGTAGTAAGGAGATTACACGAGGAGGAGGTTTGTTACAGTGTGTCACCCCAGTAGTAAGAAGATTACATGAGGAGGAGGTTTGTTACAGTGTGTCACCCTAGTAGTAAGAAGATTACATGAGGAGGAGGTTTGTTATAGTGTGTCACCCCAATAGTAAGGAGATTACATGAGGAGGAGGTTTGTTATAGTGTGTCACCCCAGTAGTAAGGAGATTACATGAGGAGGAGGTTTGTTACAGTGTGTCACCCCAGTAGTAAGGTGATTACATGAGGAGGTTTGTTACAGTGTGTCACCCCAGTAGTAAGGAAAGGAGATTACATGTGGAGGGGGGTTTGTTAGAGTGTGTCACCCCAGTAGTAAGAAGATTACATGAGGAGGAGGTTTGATACAGTGTGTCACCCCAGTCGTAAGGTGATTACATGAGGAGAGGGTTGGTTACAGTGTGTCACCCCAATAGTAAGAGATTACATGAGGAGGGGGTTTGTTACAGTGTGTCACCCCATTAAGTAGGTGATTTCATGAGAAGGAGGTTTGTTACAGTGTGTCACCCCAGTAAGTAGGTGATTACATGGGAAGTGGGTTTGTTACAGTGTGTCACCCCAGTAGTAAGGTTGTGTCAAAGGACAGAGCCAATGGGGGGGGGGGGGGGGGTCAATTGACAGTAAAATTACCTCTCTCCTATGGTGGCAGAAATCCTTGCACCAGCCCTGATGTTGTCCTTACTATTTCTGGTCAGTATCAAATGGAGACCTGTCCTGTCCTGTCCTGTGGTGGTGCCGCAGGAAAACTGAAGCTTTACTGCATGGTTTCCTGGCACTGGCAGATCCCTGGGGGTCCCGGTGGGCTGTAGTCTCACAATATTTGTAATCCCGGCCCATATCATTTCTATTCCAGGTTATCTATATGGCTCGTAATCCCAAAGACCTCGTAGTTTCTTATTACCAGTTCCACCGCTCCCTGAGGACAATGAGCTACAGGGGAACTTTTCAGGAGTTCTGCCGGAGATTCATGAATGACAAATGTGAGAAAAAGGTTTTCTAAAATGTATAAAAAATGTTTATTATTAGACTGCTAAATCTGTTGTGGAGTACTGTGGTGCAGGAACACTTATCCCCTTTCCAAAGGATATGGGATTAGCGTCTAATCAAAGGGGGTCTGACCACTGGGACCCCCCCCCCCATCTCCTGCACAGGACCCCTGCCATCTCCTGCACAGGAACAAATCGCGTCAACCCCCGCTGACACGTTCCCTCTATGTATCTCTATGGAAGAGCCGGAGGTACACAAACATAGTATCTCGGGCTCTCCCATAGAGATACATGGAGGGGCGTGTGTGTTGCCGCTTCGTGTGGGGGTCGACACGCTTTGTTCCTGGGGAGAGCCAGGTTCCATGCAGGAGATCACGAGGAGTCCCAGCAGTCGGACCCCCCCCCTTTTTTTTTTTTTGTTCTTTTAAAGGAGTACTGTGGTGCAGGAACACTTATCCCCTATCCTTCGGATAGGGGATAAGTGTTCCTGCACCACAGTACTCCTTTAAAAGAACAAAAAATAAATAAAAACTTTTTTTTTAACGCCTCATTTTTTGTGCCACAATTTGTAGTTTTTATCTGCTAAGATGGGACTTTTTGATCACCTTTTATTCAATTGTTTCTGATATATGATGTGAACCAAAATCTGAAATTCTTGCGATTTACTTTTTTTTGTCTAATATTTTTTTTTTCTTGTTTTGTCTTATAACTATATTTTAATAACTCAGGCGATTTCGCATGCAGTGATACTTTACATTATACTTATATTACTTATTTATTTTTGTTTACATTTGTGTATTTGCTATGTTTTTGTTATGTGTGAGATTTCCTTCAAATTAAAAAAAATTGTAAAAAATATATACACTTTTTTTTTAGTCCTGATTGATCTGTGAGACCTTGTACTGTAGCAGGCTATATGAGTAGAGTCTGTGTGTGTAGCCTCCAGCTGACAAAGTAACCAATTGGCACCCCACGATTTTGGTTGGAGACTTGTCAGGTGCGGCACCTATCAAGTCACCTTCTACATGTTATTATCGCTATTGATCTCAATATCTAAAGGGCTAAACTGCCATCGGACTGCAGGCAAGTGTCGGCTTAGCTTGTGACTTAAAGGGGTACTCCGGTGGAAAAAAAAATTGTCCACAGTGCTCTCTGCTGACATCTCTGTCCGTGTCAGGAACTGTCCAGAGCAGGAAAAAATCCCCATAGCAAACCTATGCTGCTCTGGACAGTTCCTGACATGGACAGAGGTGTCAGCAGAGAGCACTGTGGACAAGGCAAAAAAAGAAATTCAAAAAGAAAATAATTTCCTCTGTAGCATACAGCTGCTAATAAGTACTGGAAGGATACATATTTTTTAATAGAAGTCATTTACAAATCTGTTTAACTTTCTGGCACCAGTTGATTTAAAAAAAAAAGTTTTCCACCAGAATACCCCTTTAACTCTATATGCAGGGACTGCCCATCCGATTTAAAAACATGTTTGGGTGGTTACTAAGGGGTTAAACTGGGTGGGGCCCAGCAGAGACCTATCTTCTAGAAACCTGGCAGATTTACTATGATTTACACCAACTATATTTATAAAAATGTCTGCTGTCTGTAGTCACCACAAGGGGCCAATCTGTATGTAGGTTGCTAAGAGCGGTGTACATCTGAATACAGATCACCCCCTCTAGTGGCGGCAACAGGCAGACAATATTTTACATGTATGTGTGATCAAAAGAGGATTTTTGTGTCTCATTTAGTATCTATGGGCCATGTTATAGTTCTAATCCATTTTATACATGACTGATGGGCCTTTGTCCTGGTCAGAGGTCAATGACACTCATCATTCTTAATCTTTTGTCTCCTTTAACTTCTCCAGTGGGCTATGGCTCATGGTTTGACCATGTCCAAGAATTCTGGGATCACCATTTGGACTCGAATGTACTTTTTCTGAAGTATGAAGATATGCACAAGGTGGGGCTGGGTTATGGGCCATGTATGGTTCTTTTATAGGTTGTTCTTGTGTTGACCGGTCATGACTCTACTTTGGGAAATCTGGCCAAAATGTCCACCATTGTAGATTCCGTGGGGAATTGTGGCCATCTGTGCTCCTATAAGTTATGCCTTTTCTAACCCTATATGCCAAATATGGCTGACACTCAACAGTCCTGCCTGCCAACCGATGGTACGCCCATCATGGCACATCCAAAATTACCCCCCATCTAGAAACCTAGAATAGTATTTAGTATATTGTAGAATGTGTGTGAAGATCTCTTTGAGATGTCCACCCAAAATTGCACAAAAAAGTGGTCTTCTAAGAGGTGGACTTCTCAAAGAATGTATAATAAATGCCGAAATGAAAATCTGGTAATGGGGTGGTCTTCTCAAATAGGTGGTCTACTGGAGAGGTTTCACTTATACGTGTCTTGTGCTTTTCTTACCAGGACCTTGGCACTATGGTGGAGCAGCTGGTGAGATTCCTGGGTGTATCATATGATAAAGCCCAGCTGGAGTCCACGGTAGAACATTGCCACCAGCTAATCGACCAGTGCTGCAATGCAGAGGCGCTTCCTATCGGCAGGGGTGAGTATAGAGCACCTACAGGTCTACAAGATGAGCACATCCTTGTTTTGTGACCGTCATGCTTTTTCTCCAATCGCATCCAGAGCTGCATTCAAATTTCTGCTGTGGTCTTGGTGCAATGTCTTTTATCTCCTTTTGCTGTTATGTATGGTAGAAGATGTTGTAATTCTGCCAGGCTCTGCATGTTTACATATTCCATAATACAGTACATAGTATATCTCTATAATAAGTAAAATGCATTAAAAGTTAAAGGGGTTATCCAGGAAAAAACTCGCTATTGATCATGACACTTAAAGGGTTAAAGGGGTACTCCGGTGGAAAACTTAAATTTTTTAAATTTTTTTTAAATGAACTGGCTCCAGAAAGTTAAACAGATTTGTAAATTACTTCTATTTAATAATCTTAATCCTTTCAGTACTTATGAGCTGCCGAAGTTGAGTTGTCCTTTTCTGTCTAAGTGCTCTCTGATGACACATAGTTACATAGTTACATAGTTAGTACGGTCGAAAAAAGACATTTGTCCATCAAGTTCAACCAGGGAATTAAGGGGTAGGGGTGTGGCACGATATTGGGGAAGGGAACTGTCTCAGGAACTGTCCAGAGTAGAAGCAAATCCCCATAGCAAACCTCTCCTACTCTGTACCATTCCCGAGACAAGCAGAGATGTCAGCAGAGAGCACTGTTGTCAGACAGAAAAGAACAACTCAATTTCAGCAGCTGATAATTATTGGAAGGATTAAGATTTTTTAATAGAAGTAATTTACAAATCTGTTTAACTTTCTGGAGCCAGTTGATATAAAAAAAAAATGTTTTTTTCCCTGGATAACTCCTTTAAGCAGGTGGCACATTTATGTGACACCTCACATTTCCACGATCACCAGTAATCAATAATTTTTCTAGAGAATCCCATGGACAGCAGGACATTTTTCCAGCAGTGGCCACTACAGGAGAAATGTGGTATTGCATGGCGCTAACAGAATTGAGTAGCCAAGCACTGTTTATATGACAGATCAGATAAACTCTAAAAAAAAAAAACCAACGATCGGATTTCAGAGTTATGCCTGATCTGTCATATAAACAGTGCTTGGCTACTCAATTCAGTTAATGCCATGCAATACCACATTTCTCCTGTCATGTTCACTGCAGGAAAAGTGTCTTACTACCAGCAGGTTTTGCTAGAAAATCTAAAAGTTTACCTGATATGTAATATAAACAGTGCTTGGCTACTCAACAGTTTTTTCTGCAGTGGCCATTACAGGAAAAATGTGGTAATACATGGCACCCTTTTAAATGAATGGCCAATCAAGACCTACAGAATAGTAGCCACTCTTTGCAGCAGTTTCCCCAGGGGTCCTGAAAAGGAGAAACCCCTCTATAAGGTCTATATGCCCTAATAAAGTGGACAGTCAAAACTGTCCTAAAAGGAACTAGGGCTTTAGCTACAATACCAGAAGAGTGGCACTGTTTCCAGCCATTTTTTTTATATTTTTTTTAATCTCATACAACCCCATTATTTATGTTTATGGTAATTTTGTGTAAATATGGCTTAATGGGGTTATCCGGGATAGAAATGTTTTTTATATTTGGCACATTAAACATAAAAAGAAGCTATACTCAGCTTCCCTGATCCCCTGCAGCTGCTGTTTAGACATTTCTCGGTGCCCACTTCTCACCTCTGTTTCCTGTTAAAGAGGACCTCCGGTTACTCCCAAAGCATGAGATTTTGCTAAGCTTAGTGTGCCCTGATCACACAGCTTTTTAAATATTTTTCTAATACGCCCTTCCGTTTCCAAGATATGAGGGTTTATAGTTTGTCTGATTAATCAGGTAATAGTCAGAAGGGCGTGAACTTACTATGAAAAATAGGAGTGATAGGCGGGATTATACAGTCAGGGGGTGTGCATGTTAAACATTAAAGGGGTACTCCGCTGCTCAGCGTTTGGAACAAACTGTTCCGAACGCTGGAGCCGGTGCTGGGAGCTCGTGATGTCACGCCCCGTCCCCTCATGATGTCACGCCCCCGCCTCCTCAATGCAAGTCTATGAGAGGGGGCGTGACGGCCGTCACGCCCCCTCCCATAGACTTGCATTGAGGGGGCGGGGTGTGACATAATGAGGGGGCGGAGCTATGACGTCTCGAGCTGCCGGCTCCATCATTCAGAACAGTTTGTTCCAAACGCTGAGTAGCGGAGTACCCCTTTAAGGGGTGTGTATGCCTAATACACACCCCCAACTTTACACTTCCATCCATCACCTTATTTAAAATTAGGTCCCACCCATCTGACTATTCACTGAATTGTCAGACAAACTATAAACTCTTATATCTCGGGAACTGAAGGGCATATGAAGAATCTGTAAAAAGGAGTGTGATCAGGGCACCCTAACCTATTTAATGGTCTAAATTTTTTGGAGTGGCCATAGGTACTCTTAAACACGTCAATCACTGGCCACAGCAGTGACTAGAGGGGACTGAAAGATGTCAGAAGAACAGCTGTGTGGGATCAGGGCAGGTAAGTATAGAACCACACTCCTTTACAGCATGTACAGGTGCAGGCTAGTCCGGCCCAGGTAGGGCTCAGAAAATGACAAACAAAATGCAGCAGCACTCCGATCAAGATGAAATTATGTTAGACTTAGTGAAAAAACACACAACGTTTCGACTGTCTCACACGGTCTTGACAAAGACCGTGTGAGACGGTCGAAGCGTTGCGTGTTTTTTCACTTGATGAATAAAGCCTAACATCATTTCATCTGGATCGGAGTGCTGCTGCATTTTTTTGTGTTTTTTATATTAAATGTGCCTACTGCTAATAATAAAAACAATTCTGTGTCCAGGTACCCCTTTTACATTAATTTTATGTTAATTATATTTATGTTCATTTTATGTTATTTTGGTTTACGCTTATGTTTATACTTTCTTTCATGCATCATTTACGTTATCTCCATTTTCTTTTCAGTTGTCTTATTTTTGTTCAATTCCTGTTTTTTTTTTTTTTGCTTCCTTTTAGCCCATTGATTGTTTTCATTCTGAAGCCTTATTAGCTTGCATTGCATGTGTCCCAGTTACAGGAACACAGCGGGCGTCAGGTGGGTGTCTCATTCATAATGCAGGTTGCAGCTCCGCTGCCTGTACGGTCATATTTAAAGGAAAATGTCACCTTTCTTTAGCAGGGTTTAAAGCAGTGTTTCCCAACGTGTGCTCCTCCAGCTGTTGCAAAACTACAACTCCCAGCATGCCCGGAAAGCCTAAGACTTTAGATACAGGACACATCCACCCCTGCTACCACTGACAATTTTCTGCTCAGTTATTGCACTAAGAAAAATAATAAAAGCATTTCTACAAAATATGGAGAATTCCTGTAGTGCCCATGAACAATACGGAATTCCCCTTCCAACAGCATCCCATTGTTTTCTATAGGATTCTGCTGCACTGTGCACTCTTCAGAACTTCTGTAGCGGAACTTCCTGACTCAACCTAAACATTTTACATGTTTATTCTTTTGCCGGAATCCACCTGGAACTGCATTCCAGTCAATAGGATGCTGCTTAATGACCATGCGGCCATTAAGCACTGATTCCGGTGGAGGCTGCTGCACGCAGAATTCTGCTCAACTGTTTCTCAGCTCTATCTGTATACTGCTGCTGCTGCTATCTCTATGGGATCAGGGTATATAGTAGTTATAGACATCTCCTCCAGCTCTGTCTGTATACTGCTATCTCTATGGAATCTGTAAAAAGGTAGTCATAAGCATCCCCACCCAGCTCTATCTGTATACTGCTGCTCCTGTCTCTATGGGATCAGGATATATATTAGTTATACACCTCTCCTCCAGCTCTATCTGTATACTGCTGCTCCTATCTCTATGGGATCAGGATATATAGTAGTTATACACCTAACCTCTAGCTCTATCTGTATACTGCTGCTGCTATCAGTATGGGATGAGGATATATATAAAGTAGTTATACACCTCCCTTCCAGCTCTATCTGTATACTGCTGCTATCTCTATGGGATAAGGATATATAGTAGTTATACGCCTCCTCTTAGCCTGTGTTCACATGTTGCATTTTTGCTGAGTTTTCCACTGCAAAAATGAAGCTATTTAGTGCTATTGCTCAAATTGCGGTAATTAAAAAAAAATTGTACAACAGTTTTTGAAAATTACAGTCTTTGAAAAACATGTCAAAAATACAGTAAAAACACAATGGCCCTTATTTACTAAGAGTGTTGTGTAGGTTTCTTTGTGGGTTTTAATTCCCTACAATTTATTTTCCACAGTATTTACTAAGGTTTCCCTACATTTTCCACTTTCCCTACACTTTGCTTTTTTTTTACACATGTTCTGATCTGTTGGGTTTTCCTCAGCTGAAATCCACCACATTTTCTGTAAAAACCTTAGTAAATATGTTGGGTTTTTGTGATAATGTCGGGAACACGCCCCTTTTCAGAGACCACACCCCTTTTTCGGGTTTCCTCACCAAAATGGAGAGTTAGTTTATTCAATTCAGGCGCAGACAGAATTTCTGCCGCAATGGGACAGAATCTGGCGCACAACCAGACAAAACATGTCGGGTTTGCAATAGTAAATGAAGGCCAATGTGTGAACACAGCCTAAAGCCATAAAAACTTTATAAAACACCTCAATTGTGATGTGGGCCACATCTATTTTACCTCATGACTCTCTAAAAACACACACACACACACACACACATTTTGAATAAGAAAACTCATCAAAACTGCACATAATGTGAACTGACACCAGCATTTTAGGCTTCTGTTTGCTAAATTCTATCCAGGTGATTATTTTGTTCACATTAAAGGGGTACTCCGGTGGAAAACTTTTTTTTTTTTTTTTTTTGGTGCCAGAAAGTTAAACAGATTTGTAAATGACTTCTATTAAAAAATCTTAATCCTTCCAGTATTTATTAGCTGCTGAATACTACAGCGGAAATTCTTTTCTTTTTGGAACACAGAGCTCTCTGCTGACATCTCTGTCCATTTTAGGAACTGTCCAGAGTAGGAGAAAATCCCCATAGAAAACATATGCTGCTCTGGACAGTTCCTAAAATGGACAGAGATGTCAGCAGAGAGCACTGTGGTCATGATGTCCGCAGAGAGCTCTGTGTTCCAAAAAGAAAAGAATTTCCTCTGTAGTATTCAGCCGCTAATAAGTCCTGGAAGGATTAAGATTTTTTAATAGAAGTAATTTACAAATCTGTTTAACTTTCTGGCACCAGTTGATTTAAAAAAAATATATAAAAAAAAAAACCTTTTCCCACCGGAGTACCCCTTTAAGTGAATTGCAGTGATCAAACTCCACATCTTTAGGAAATTATTTCTTTTCCTTCATAAAAATCAATATGGCTGAAAATTCACCAGTTAAGCACAAGGCATACACAAGAACCTCTCCATTATTCTCTAATGATATCCTATGCTGTGGTATATAAGCGAACCATTACTGCCCAGACATAAACTGAATGGAGGAGGGGGAGACCTATTAAAACCTGTGTAGAGTGAAAAATGGTGCTGTTGCCCATAGCAACCAATCCGAGCACTTTCACTTTCACTTTCACTTTTACAAAGGTTTCTGTAAAATGAAAGAAGCCATCTGATCGGTTGCTATGGGCAACGGCACCACGTTTTCCTCTACCACACAGATCTCCCTCAATATCTTTACTGCATCGGCCATAACTATTGTGCCCCCTACTGGACCTTGTTGTAAATGCTGGAGAAAATGGTGATATTTGACTACTATTTTATTTTTTATTTATTTATTTATTTTTTTAACCCTTTGCTCTCTCTTTGCCTTTCAGGACGGGTCGGCCTGTGGAAAGACATCTTCACCGTCTCGATGAACGACAAATTCGACCTGGTGTATAAACAGCGGATGGGGAAATGCGACGTGACCTTTGACTTCAGCCTATAGGAAATGCATGCGTTACTCCCTATGTATTAGCTAGACGAGCTTTATGGCCTCTGTTTATACCTGCTGCACAATATATTGTAATAATTCCATGTAATGTTATCACCAGGAAACCTTTCCCAGGCCGCTCAGTATTTCATTGCTTATATCTTCTTCTATGCCAGTGTTTCCCAACCAGGGTGCCTCCAGCTGTTGCCAAACTACAACTCCCAGCATGCCTGGACAGCCTTCGGCTGTCCAGGCATGCTGGGAGTTGTAGTTTGGCAACAGCTGGAGGCACCCTGGTTGGGAAACACTGTTCAATGCTATGGAGCAGGGACTGCTGTTCTATCAGGCGGCGACAGTCGGCGCCGATATAGATCAGGAGCCGCTGATCCCCTTTAATGAATTCTCTATATGGGGAGGTCCTGGGAGCGCACACTCTCTTATCTATTCCTCTTTGTGAAGTTATATAGTTCGTCGTATTTTCTAGCGCTTTTCAATGGAGATTATTGTCGGAATCTTTGATAAATCAGATCCCAGTCACGGAGCGGACGGGCGGTCGGCGGCAGGGGGCAGCCGACGCTGAATGCTGTGCGTAAAACGCATCTCAGGGCTTTGTTGTTGCATCGGTTGTATGGTTTGTGTCATAATTCAATCTAAATAAAATACTGATCTTATATATCAATATGGAGTTTCTGTTTTTTTTTTTTCATTTTTTTGGGGGGGGTTACAGAATGGCGCCCTGGTGTATATAACAGCATTGTTAGGCTAGGTTCACACTGCGGAATGTCCGGGCAGAAAATTTCCGCACGGAGATTCCAAGCGCGGCGAGCACTGGCTGAATCAGTCGGCGCTAGGACCGCGCGGACACTTCAGTCTCCAATAGACTGCAATGTGTTCCGCGAGTATTTCCGCCTGAAGAATGAGCAACGCCATTCTTCAGGCGTAAAATTTTCAAGACGATTTTCCTTCACTAATTCCGCTTCACAAATTCAGTAGCCAAGCACTGTTTATATTACAGATCAGGTAAACTCTAAAAAAAACTTACCCAACGATCGGATTTCAGAGGCAACGCTGGCAGTTTCGCACGAAGGTGAGGCCGGAAGAAGCACGTACTTTCGTGCGAAACTGCCGGCGTTGCCTCTGAGCGCCACCATGCACCAGCGCCGAATGCCGTGAACCGGCTACCCGATACCGGACACCGAGATGTGACAGTCGTTACCTTGCGGTGAGTGCACCTACGTTTTCTATTGTTGTTCTATTTGATACTTCATCTCTTGTACGTGCACCCCGCAGGAGACTGTTATTGGAGGTCACCGCGGACCTCGCTGCAGACGCCATCAGGTGATATAGTTCCCCCATGTGTGCTCTCCCTACACTTCTAAGTTGATAATTTACAAATCTGTTTAACTTTCTGGCACCAGTTGACTTAAAAAAAAAAAAAGTTTTCCCCCGGAGTACCCCTTTAAGGGGTTAAACAGATTTGTAAATTACTTCTATTAAAAAATCTTCATCCTTCCAGTACTTATGAGCTGCTGTATGCTCCAGAGGAAGTTGTGTAGTTCTTTCCAGTCTGGCCACAGTGCTCTCTGCTGACACCTCTGGAACTGTCCAGAGTAGGAGCAGATCCCCATAGCAAACCTCTCCTGCTCCCGACAGTTCCTGACACGAACAGAGGTGGCAGCAGAGAGCACTGTGGTCAGACAGAAAAGAACTACACAACTTCACCTGTAGTATGCAGCAGCTGATGAGTACTGGAAGGATTAAGATTTTTAAATAGAAGCTCATTGGTGTGTGTCTGATGTACCTGGGTTTGCATGCAGATCGACAATGGATCCTTATAACACCAGTCTAAAAGGAGTTGTGCAGAACTTTATTTACATGTTACAGCCTGGTAACTTTTCTGCAAAACTGCTTCGGAACACGACTTATAATAATGTATTTATGGGGGGGAAAAACTAATAGGTATATGAAATAATGTTTTTTTTTTTATTGAACAACCCATTTAAGTATAGGCAACTGCTTGTAACTTTTTAATTTATAGCAACAAAGCCAATATTTAAAAAATGCCTATAATCCCTTATATATATATATATATATATATATATATATATATATATATATATATATATTAAAAAAATTTTATTCCTTTCATAGTTTGGCTTATTTGGTGTCATATTCACCATCGTCCACTAGATGGAGACATTTACACATCTTTTTTTACTCTAGCTCAGTGTTTCCCAACCAGGGTGCCTCCAGCTGTTGCGAAACTACAACTCCCAGCATGCCCGGACAGCCTTTGGCTGTCCGGGCATGCTGGGAGTTGTAGTTTTGCAACAGCTGGAGGAACCCTGGTTGGGAAACACTGCTCTAGCGCCTCTCATAGCAATAAAAAGAGCTAGAGGGGGAAAAAAAAATTGCAAATGTCTCCATCTAGTGGAAGACAGTGAATATGACAGCAAATCAGCAAAACTATTAGAGGTCATACAGGTAGCATTGAATATATATTATGGATAGAGGTGGGTTTCTTTAAGAAGACCACTCCCATAGAAGACCAATTTTGGTCTTCTCCAAGAGGTTTCAATGTATCTTAATGTCATAGTTTATTCTGTTACAATAAATATTATCCACATGATTTTCATATGATGTCTCACTCCAGGGTCTGCACAATAGATATGTTTTTCTACCATATGTGTATACATTATACAACTTAAAGGGGTTATCCAGGAAAAAACTTTATATATATATATATCTCAACCGGCTCCAGAATGTTAAACAGATTTGTAAATTACTTCTATTCATTTTTTCAATCCTTTCAGTACTTACGAGCTGCTGAAGTTGAGTTGTTCTTTTCTGTCTAATTGCTCTCTGATGACACCTGTCTCGGGAACTGTCCAGAGTAGAAGCGAATCCCCATAGCAAACCTCTTCTACTCTGTGCAGTTCCCGAGACAAGCAGAGATGTCAGCAGAGAGCACTGTTGCCAGACAGAAAACAACAACTCAACTTCAGCAGTTGATAAGAGTTAGAAGGATTAAGATTTTTTAATAGAAGTCATTTACAAATCTGTTTAACTTTTTGGAGCCAGTTGATATATAAAAAAATTTTTTTTCCTGGAATACCCCTTTAACCCCTTAAGGACCAAGCGTTTTTCTGTTTTTGCACTTTAGTTTTTTCCTCCTTACCTTTTAAAAATCATGACCCTTTCAGTTTTGCACCTACAAAAACATATGATGGCATTTTTTTTTTTTTCACGCCACCAATTCTACTTTGTAATGACATCAGTCATTTTACCCAAAAATCTACGGAGAAACGGGGAAAAAAAATAATCGAACGACAAAATTGAAGAAAAAATGCAATTTTGTAACTTTTGGGGGCTTCCGTTTCTACACAGTAAATTTTTGGGTAAAAATGACACCTGATCTTTATTCTGTAGGTCCATACGATTAAAATGATACCCTACTTATATAGGTTTGATTTTGTCGGACTTCTGGAAAAAATCATAACTACATGCAGGAAAATTAATACATTTAAAATTGTCATCTTCTGACCCCTATAACTTTTTTTTTTTTTCGCGTACGGGGCGGTATGAGGGCTCATATTTGAAGTTTTTAGCCGTACCATGTTTGTATTGATCGGACTTTTTGATCGCTTCTTATTCATTTTTTCATGATGTAATACAGCACAGTATTTTTTTTGTGATAATACAGATTTATAAATCATACACTTAACAGAGCTGCCAGCAGGTGGCACAAGAGTCCACTTTACAAAACAGATTTGATGCTAAACTCTTGCAGTACAGTTCATAGTACTGGCCTAATTCTGGATGCATAAGGCCGAGGGCCCATAGGTGGCTGTATTATGCATCTGTGCTCTGTGAATCTGCAATCAGACTGCTATAGGCCATTACTATGCCTTTATTTTTATATAGATCGTGGCATATGTTCCATTGCATGCTGTGTTACAGAGAGATATTTGCATTGCGTCAACGGGGAAATTACATTTTTAGTAACTAGTCTCTGTGGGACACCATAGAGCAGAAGTCTCCAAACTGTGGCCCTCCAGCTGATGCAAAACTACAACTCCCAGCATGCTCGGACAGCCAACGGCTGTCCGGGCATGCTGGGTGTTGTAGTTTTGCAACATATTGAGGTGCACAGTTTGGAGACCACATAAGATGCTCCTCTCCTGATCCCACCATTCACATGCACACTCGACTTGGCCATGCGTGCATGTGTTCTAAAGCCAAAGCCAAGGGTACGTTCACATGGGCGGATTTTTTTTGTGGGTTTCCTGCTGAGTATTTGAAATGGGGCGGGCTCTTCTCGGCTCCGCAGCAGATTTTCCGCGGCGGAATTTACGCTGCAGAAAATCCGCCACAGTCCCTACTGACTTCAATGGGGCTTGCGGCGGATTTTCCGCAGCGTAAATTCTGCCCCGGAAAATCTGCTGCGGACAGCCGAGAAGAGCCCGCCCCATTTTAAATACGCAGCGGAAAACCCGCAAAAAAAAAAATACGCCCTTGTGAACGTACCCTTAGGGTGCGTTCACATGTGCATATTTTTGCTGCAGATCTGCTGTAAATTTGCTGCTGCAGATTTTGTACCCATTGAAGTCAATGGGCAGCAACATCTGCTGAAGCAGATCTGCAGTAGAAAATACGTACGGGTGAACGCACCCTTAGGCTAGGAATTCACTGAGGTTTTTGCATTGCGTTTTTTTAGGCTTAAAAATGCCAGAAAGGATGCAGTAGGGATAGAAAAAAATGTATTTAATGAAGAAAAAATTATAACAAAATTTTATTTAATCTACATATATAAAACTCAACGGCTAAAGATATTAACATGAAACTTGGCCACATGTTACTTATATATCAACAACAAACATAGGATAGGTGATTTAACCCTTACTCACCCCCATTTGCCAGGGGCGGGGCTTATGTTTAAAGTCCCATACAAGTCAATGGGAAATATATGTTACTGCATAACTTCCAAACGGCTGGAGATATTTCGATAATACTTGGTCACATGTTACTTATATGTCCCCTTAAAATATAGGATAGTTAATTTAACCCTTAACTACCCCCATTTGTGAGGGTCAGGTTTTTTTTTAAAGTCCCATGCAAATCAATGGGAAATGTATGTTCCCATGTAATTTCGGTACGGCTGGAGATATTTCATTACCTGGTACACATATTACAGGTCGGGATAGGAGGACGGGATAGGAGGTCGAGATAGGAGGTCGAGATAGGAGGTCGAGATAGGAGGACGAGATAGGAGGTCTGGATAGGAGGTCTGGATAGGAGGACGAGATAGGAGGTCGAGATATGAGGTCGGGAAAGGAGGTCGGGAAAGGAGGTCAGGAAAGGAGGATGGTATGAGGTCGGGGCAGGAGGACAGGATAGGAGGTCAGGATAGGAGGACGAGCTAGGAGGACGAGCTAGGAGGACGAGCTAGGAGGACGACATAGGAGGACGACATAGGAGGTCTGGATAGGAGGACGAGATAGGAGGACGGGATAGGAGGTCAAGATAGGAGGTCGAGAAAGGAGGTCGGGAAAGGAGGATGGGATAGGAGGTCTGGATAGGAGGTCGAGATAGGAGGATGGTATGAGGTCGGGGTAGGAGGACAGGATATGAGGACTGGATAGGAGGTCGGGATAGGAGGTCGGGATAAGAGGACGAGATAGGAGCTCTGGATAGGAGGACGAGATAGGAGGTCGAGATAGGAGGACGGGATAGGAGGTTAAGATAGGAGGTCGAGATATGAGGACGGGAAAGGAGGCCGGGAAAGGAGGACGGGATAGGAGGTCTGGATAGGAGGCCGGGAAAGGAGGACGGGATAGGAGGTCTGGATAGGAGGTCGAGATAGGAGGTCGAGATATGACGACGGGATAGGAGGTCGGGATAGGAGGTCGGGATAGGAGGTCGGGATAGGAGGTCGGGAAAGGAGGTCGGGAAAGGAAGTCGGGATAGGAGGTCTGGATAGGAGGTCTGGATAGGAGGATGGGATAGGAGGTCGAGATCGGAGGTCAAGATATGACGATGGGAAAGGAGGTCGGGATAGGAGGTCGGGATTGGAGGTCGGGATAGGAGGACGGGATAGGAGGACGGGATAGGAGGACGGGATATGAGGACGGGATATGGGGTTGGGATATGATAACAATATATGGGGATGGGATTTGAAGTCAAAAGCTTCCTCCTTTGTTGATTTTGCTCCACAACGAGGATGAGGAAGTAAAAACCGGGCAACACCGGGTACTCAGCTAGTTTTTAATGAAGTGTGTGTTTCACTATTTTTATATATATATATATATATATATATATATATATATATATATATATTTTTTTTTTTTTTTTTTTAGGTAGTACTACTATTCCCAGCATGGAACATACTGTTCCATGAGGAGAGTAGTAGTACCTCTACTAAAAGACATATCGCCCCGGGTGTAACTCCTGACACCCGAAGTGATCGTCCATAATATAGTAGAGATGTGGAGTGGCTCTATACAGCGCTCACATCTCGGATGGTGGCAGCCAATCACAGCTCAGGGCGGAAAATATGAATGAATGATGTTCTATTCACATCACTGGCCGGAGTACAGAGCAGAGATGTGAGCGCTGTATAGATCTCTACTATATTATGGAAGATCGCTTCGGGTGTCAGGAGTGACACCCGGGGCAATATGTCTATTAGTACAGGTACTACTACTCCCATCATGGAAGTCTGTTCCATGCTGGGAGTAGTAGTACTACCTAAAAAAATATTAAAAATAGAGAAAAAAAAAAGTGAGCACTGTATAGAGCCTCTCCACATCTCTGCAAAAGAAATGACGGATCACAGCGGATGTCAGGAGTGACACCAGCTGTGATCCGTCCTTAACTGCAGGTACATCACATGTTTCGGGTTGTGCGCAAGAAAAAACCGAAAAAGGGGTGTGGCCGTCGGGGCAAGGGGGCGTGGTCACCAAAAAGGGGCGTGTTGCCGACATTTTCACAAAACCCTACAGATCAGAACATGTGAAAAAAAGCAAAATGTAGGAAAAGTGGAAAATGTAGGGAAACTTTAGTAAATACTGTGGAAAAAAAATTGTAGGGAATTAAAACCCACAAACACTCTTACACTCTTAGTAAATGAGGTCAATTGTCTTTATTCTGTAGAGCCATACGATAATGATACCCAATTTATATAGATTTTTGTTTTACTTTACTATTTATAACAAAGGATAACTTTTTTGTACAAAAATTCCTATGCTTAAAAGTGTTCTCTTCTGACCCCTATAACTATTTTTCTGCGATACGTAGCGACTAAAATTCATCAATTCTGGACTTTGGTATTTTTTTGACGCCATTGACCATGCGGATTAATTAACATTATATTTTTATAGTTTGACAATCACTCAAGACTAACTAGTTTAGAACGTACTTCCAGCTCTCTGGGGAGAGAGTATTGGAATGAGTGTCTCTGGAGGACCCTTTCCTTGTGACATCATAGCCACGCCCCCTCATGATGTCACGCCCCCTCAATGCAAGTCTATGGGAGGGGGCGTGACGGCTGTCACGCCCCCTCCCATAGACTTGCATTGAGGGGGTGTGACATCATGAGGGGGCATGGCTATGACGTCACAAGCTCCCGGTGCCGGCTCCAGCGTTCGGAGCAGTTTGTTCCAAACGCTGAGCAGCGGAGTACCCCTTTAATGCTGGTTCTTCCCGCAGATTACAAGTAATTGCTGGGGTTTACAACATGAGGATGAGCTTATTGTTAATAGTTCCTAACAAGTAGGGACTGTCCAAAAGCTGAGAACCCCTTTGAAGGCAATCTGTCACCTTATTTTGAGGCTCATAGATTCAGATAATCAGCCAAGTGTCAAGGAGGTGGAGCCGAGCTGCTCAAGTGCCGAAGCCTAGCAGACTCCCTTCTCTTCCGTCACATCCCAGCCACACCTTAACTTAGATTAAGGATTTTGTACATCAGTTAAAAGGGTACTTCGCTGCTAGACATGTTATCCCCTATACAAAAGGATAGGGAATAACATGTCTGATCATGGGGGTCCAGCCGCTGGGGACCTGCACGATCTCTGCTCCGCTCCGATTGGAGGAGGCATGACTGCTGTGTCCTAGCCGTCACCCCCTCCCATAGACATGAATGGAGGGGGCGCGGTGTGATGTCATGTGACCATAGCGCTGTAGCGCTGGCCCGGAGATCACGGGGTCCCCGCGGCCGGACCCCTCGCTATCAGACATGTTATCCCCTATCCTTTGGATAGGGGATAACATGTATAGGGGCGGAGTAATCCTTTAAAGGAGTACTCCGGTGGAAAACTTTTTTTTTAAATCAACTGGTGCCAGAAAGTTGAACAGATTTGTAAATTACTTCTATTTAAAAACCTTAATCCTTCCAGTACTTATTAGCTGCTGAATACTACAGAGGAAATTATTTTCTTTTTGGAACACAGAGCTCTCTGCTGACATCATGACTACAGTGCTCTCTGCTGACACCTCTGTCCATCTTAGGAACTGTCCAGAGCAGCATATATTTGCTATGGGGATTTTCTCCTACTCTGGACAGTTCCTAAAATGGACAGAAATGTCAGCAGAGAGCACTGTGCTCGTGATGTCAGCAGAGAGCTCTGTGTTCCAAAAAGACAAGAATTTCCTCTGTAGTAGTCAGCAGCTAATAAGTACTGGAAGGATTAAGATTTTTAAATAGAAGTAATTTACAAATCTGTTTAATTTTCTGGCACCAGTTGATTAAAAAAAATTCTCCACCAGAGTACCCCTTTATGGAGGGGCTGGGATGTGAGGGCAGGGGAGGAGGCGTGCTGGGCTGTGACACTGGTCAGTTTATCCCCCAATCCTTCTTTCTGATGGCAGGTCATCTCCCCTTGTTTTTCTCTTTTACTTTTTCTAAAACTTTAGAAGAGAATAATCCTCGCCTGGTAGTTTGTGTTTGATGCCAGTTCTCAGTGTGAATCTTTAATGGAACATCTTGTTACCTTTCCATCACATCAATCCCCACGCTGTCTGCAGACGTACATGTGCTCCCACGCCTCCCCCAGCTACATACACCCCAATATCCTGCCTCCCCGCACTGTCACGTATCAAAAACACTCATCGATAATGCAAGATGCGTGCAGGTAACGTGGGACTTTGTGAGAATATATAATCACGGCTCACAGTGATGTCTCTATAGAGCGGAGTTACCTTGAAAGCACTGAGATCGCAGCTGCAAAATGTTAAAGGCTTTGTGGAGTAGCAAAAACAAAACAGAGGAGGCGCCATAGCCTCAAGAACAAAATGTTCTCCCCTTCTATGATCCTAGCGCCAATTACCCACCCAACAGTGGACAGTCAGTCTAACCCGGAGGGTCCCAACCCAGTCCCCAACCTAGATACGGGTCCTAAAGTTGGAACCTGTCTATATTGGACATTTATGGTATAATATTTGTCTCTTTAAGACCCATGGAAACAGCACAGCCATGTACATAAAGGTCATTGATTGATCGCTACTATGGACGGTGACCTTTCCCCTGTCAGAGGTTTTTTTCCCCTAGTTTTGGAAGTCTACAATCAAAGGCCAATCTATTAGGTACACCTTGATAGTACCAGGTCAGACCCCCTTTTGCCTTCATTCTTGGTGGAATACTAACTACAAGGTGCTGGACACAATACTTAGAGATTTTTCTCCACATATACACGATGACATCACACAGTTCCTCCATATGGACATGATGACATCACACAGTTCCTCTATATGGACATGATGACATCACACAGTTCCTCTATATGGACATGATGACATCACACAGTTCCTCCATATAGACATGATGATGACATCACACAGTTCCTCCATATGGACATGATGACATCACACAGTTCCTCCATATAGACATGATGATGACATCACACAGTTCCTCCATATGGACATGATGACATCACACAGTTCCTCCATATGGACATGATGACATCACACAGTTCCTCCATATAGACATGATGACATCACACAGTTCCTCCATATAGACATGATGACATCACACAGTTCCTCCATATGGACATGATGACATCACACCGTTCCTCCATATGGACATGACATCACACAGTTCATCCATATGGACATGATGACATCACATAGTTCCTCTATATGGACATGATGACATCACACAGTTCCTCCACATGGACATGATGACATCACACAGTTCCTTCATATAGACATGATGACATCACACAGTTCCTCCATATGGACATGATGACATCACACAGTTCCTCCATATGGACATGATGACATCACACAGTTCCTCCATATGGACATGATGACATCACACAGTTCCTCCATATGGACATGATGACATCACACAGTTCCTCCATATGGACATGATGACATCACACAGTTCCTCCACATGGACATGATGACATCACACCGTTCCTCCATATAGACATGATGACATCACATAGTTCCTCCATATGGACATGATGACATCACACAGTTCCTCCATATAGACATGATGATGACATCACACAGTTCCTCCATATGGACATGATGACATCACACAGTTCCTCCATATGGACATGATGACATCACACAGTTCCTCCGTATAGACATGATGACATCACACCGTTCCTCCATATGGACATGATGACATCACACAGTTCCTCCGTATAGACATGATGACATCACACCGTTCCTCCATATGGACATGATGACATCACACCGTTCCTCCATATGGACATGATGACATCACACAGTTCCTCCATATGGACATGATGACATCACACAGTTTCTCCATATAGACATGATGACATCACACAGTTCCTCCATATGGACATGATGACATCACACAGTTCCTCCACATGGACATGATGACATCACACAGTTCCTCCATATAGACATGATGACATCACACAGTTCCTCCATATGGACATGATGACATCACACAGTTCCTCCATATGGACATGATGACATCACACAGTTTCTCCATATAGACATGATGACATCACACAGTTCCTCCATATGGACATGATGACATCACACAGTTCCTCCATATGGACATGATGACATCACAAAGTTCCTCCATATGGACATGATGACATCACATAGTTCCTCTATATGGACATGATGATGACATCACACAGTTCCTCCATATAGACATGATGATGACATCACACAGTTCCTCCATATGGACATGATGACATCACACAGTTCCTCCATATGGACATGATGACATCACACAGTTCCTCCATATAGACATGATGACATCACACAGTTCCTCCATATAGACATGATGACATCACACCGTTCCTCCATATGGACATGATGACATCACACAGTTCCTCCATATGGACATGATGACATCACACAATTCCTCCATATGGACATGATGACATCACACAGTTCATCCATATGGACATGATGACATCACATAGTTCCTCTATATGGACATGATGACATCACACAGTTCCTCCATATGGACATGATGACATCACACAGTTCCTCCATATGGACATGATGACATCACACAGTTCCTCCATATGGACATGATGACATCACACAGTTCCTCCATATAGACATGATGACATCACATAGTTCCTCCATATGGACATGATGACATCACACAGTTCCTCCATATAGACATGATGACATCACACTGTTCCTCCATATAGACATGATGACATCACACAGTTCCTCCATATGGACATGATGACATCACACAGTTCCTCCATATGGACATGATGACATCACACTGTTCCTCCATATAGACATGATGACATCACACAGTTCCTCCATATGGACATGATGACATCACACAGTTCCTCCATATGGACATGATGACATCACACAGTTCCTCCATATGGACATGATGACATCACACAGTTCCTCCATATGGACATGATGACATCACACAGTTCCTCCATATAGACATGATGACATCACATAGTTCCTCCATATGGACATGATGACATCACACAGTTCCTCCATATAGACATGATGACATCACACTGTTCCTCCATATGGACATCATGACATCACACAGTTGACCTGTGTGAATTGTAGCCTCAGTGTCCTGTTCGTAGCTATCAGGAGCAGCACCCGGTGTGGTCTTCTGCTGCTGTAGCCTATCTGCTTCAAGGTTGGACGTGTTGTACGGTCAGAGGGGGACATTCATAAAAACTTGCTTATGTATATATTTTTTTAGTTGTTTTATTTTGCTTAATGTTTTGCTTACGTGCAACAAATTTATAACAAGTCCCTTAGCCTTTTTAAATTTGTCTCACATAAGCAAATCAGCTTTTTTCCTCCATTCTGTTTTGCATTTTGAGATTTTGCTCATGTAAGTAAAATCTGTACGCCAGGAATGTGCTGGAGCAACTTTAAGCAAAGTTTTCCTCTATAGCGACTTTTTAGAGACAGTCGCATTTTATAAATCTCTTACTACTGCAGGTCAATTTCTAAAACTTGCTTATCGAAGCCAAAATCAATTTTCTTGCTTTTCTCACTTTTAGTGATGATTGTCGCACAGAAAATAGCGTAGTCGCAGTTGCGACTTTTTTGCGACAAATATATGAAAGAAAAAAACTGTACTTATTAGCTGCTGAATGCTACAGCGGAAATTCTTTTCTTTTTGAAACACAGTGCTCTCTGCTGACATCTCTGTCCATTTTATGAACTGTCCAGAACAGCATATGTTTGCTATGGGTATTTCCTTTTACCTGGACAGTTCCTAAAAATGGACAGAGATGTCAGCAGAGAGCACTGTGCTCGTGATGTCAGCAGAGAGCTCTGTGTTTCAAACGGAAAAGAATTTCCACTGTAATATTCAGCAGCTAATAAGTACAGGAAGGATTAAGATTTTTTAATAGAAGTAATTTACAAATCTGTTTAACTTTCTGGCACCAGTTGATTTAGAAGAAAAAAGTTTTTCACCGGAGTACCCCTTTAATTCTCCCCCGTACACATGATAACAGCCCCCTGTACTGTCGGTTTCTGGTGGGAGACAGAACATTAGTGGGTGATGCCGCTGAGTCACGTTCATATATAAAATCGTGTTGTCTGCTCCGAGCTCGAGCCAAATCATTAGCCGGATGGACGAGGCAAATTGAATTAGAGAGACCCCCGGCTGCTTCTCCTCCAAACAATTAGCCAAAGCCGGGAAATCGCTGACGGATTATTATTTATCGCTCTCAGCTCCACAATTAAAATATTCATGTTTATTATAATCTATAATTTAGGGTAATGACGGATGAAATAGTATAGAACTCATGAGACTGACAGCAAGTTCTAGTTGCCACCTGTTAATATTACCATAAATATACACAGCTTAAAGGGGTACTCCGGTGGAAAACCTTTTTTTTTTTTTTTTTTTTTTTATAAACTGGTGCCAGGAAGTTAAACAGATTTGTAAATTACTTCTATTAAAAAATCTTATTCCTTCCAGTACTTATTAGCTGCTGAATACTACAGAGGAAATTCTTTTCTTTTTGGAACACAGTGCTCTCTGCTGACATCTCTGTCCATTTTAGGAACTGTCGAGAGCAGCATATGTTTTCTATGGGGATTTTCTCCTACTCCGGACAGTTCTTACAATGGACAGAGATGTCAGCAGAGAGCACTGTTCTCGTGATGTCAGCAGAGAGCTCTGTGTTCCAAAAAGAAAAGAATTTCCTCTGTAGTATTCAGCAGCTAATAAGTACTGGAAGGATTAAGATTTTTTAATAGAAGTAATTTATAAATCTAGACAAAAAAAAAAAAGTTTTTCACCGGAGTACCCCTTTAAAGGAGTACTCCGCCCCTAGACATCTTATCCCCTATCCCAGTGTTTCCCAACCAGGGTGCCTGCAGATGTTGCAAAACTACAACTCCCAGCATGCCTGGACAGCCATGCATGGAGTTGTAGTTTTGCAACAGCTGGAGGCACCCTGGTTGGGAAACACTGCCCTATCCAAAGGATACGGGATAAGATGTCTGATCGCTGGGTCCCACCGCTGGGGACCCCCGCGATCTCGGCTGCGGCACCCAGGCATGGAGCTAACTTTGCTCTGTGCCGGATGACTGACGATGCGGGGAGGTGGCTCATGACATCATGGTCACGCCCCCTCAATGCATGTCTTTCCCCCATCCCATAGACTTGCATTGAGGGGGCGTGGCCGAGACATCCCGAGCCTCTGGTGCCACACCTGACGCTCTAAATGAACGCTGGATGCAGCAGGGAGATCGCGGGGGTTCCCAGCGGCGGGACCCCCGTGATCAGACATCTTATCCCCTATCCTTTGGATAGGGGATTAGATGTCTAGAAGCGGAATACCCCTTTAAAGGGGTACTGCGGAGGGAAGAAAAATCTTTCAATTCAACTGGTGCCAGAAAGTTATACAGATTTGTAAATTACTTCTATATAAAAATCTTAACCCTTCTAGTAACTATCAGCTGCTGTATGCTACAGAGGAAGTTGTGTAGTATTTTCTGTCTGACCACAGTGCTCTCTGCTGCCACCTCTGTCCATGTCAGGAACTGTCCAGAGCAGCAGAGGTTTGCTATGGGGATCTGCTTCTGCTCTGGACAGAGGTTATTACATTGGACCTGTCTCCATTGGGGCTCACAATCTACCCTTAGTCTGTTTTGTTCTGCAGGAAAAAAAAACCACAAAAACATGGTAAAAATATACAAACTCCATGTAGATGTTGTCTGGGTGGGTTAAAACCTGGGACCATAGAGCTGCAAGGTAACAGTGCTTACCAAACATTGTAAATAGGGATAAAAACATAAGTGGTCAGGACAGAGGAGCAAGTATAAAGGTCTCAGTGATCGCAGCTGCGACTGGGCCCTTAGTCCATAGGCCCCAAAGGCACCCTTGCCACATTAGGCCTCTTAGTATTTCCCCATATGACCCATTGGTCATCACCCCCTTCCATTAATTTGCTGACAATGCAGTTCCCTGGAGAGAGGAGTTCAACTAGAACGGGGCCCCCCTCTCTCTAAGGGTACCATAGCAGCCGCATGGCCTACCACTATCATATGTACACCCTTGCAGCCAAAATATATATGGCGAATGCTTTACGATGTATTGCGTCCATAGCCGTCACATAATTTCAGTCTTAGATGGAAGATCCAGGGCAATTAAAAAGGGAATCCTACTTGTGTGGGCATCTTCAGGGTGCCGTTGGGTAGCATGCTAGTATTTGTTGTTCTGCTTTAGGCCGTGTTTACACAAAAGAATTGTGGTATCCGCTAGAGAAATTACACTTGGAAATTCTGTTGCCGTCCCGATGTTTCCTATGTGATTCTGCTGCACGGTGCAAAGGGCGGAATTTCCGCGGCTGAAACCTCCGATTCCAGCCTCCGTAGAAAGACTGGACATTTTGAATTCACTTGAAAATGCATTTCTGGTATGAAGACGGCGCAGTTCCGAGCAGTTCTAGCGCTGGCCTGTTGTGCCAAAACCCACTCTTTGCGACCGGATGTTTTGCATGTGAACACAACCTTAGAGGAAGCTTTTTACTCTTCATCGGTCTTGGTACTACAACAACCAGTGCGCCATCACATCTACAGTCTACATTACTTTTACGGTTTTGCCCAACATGCCCAATTCCATAGACATGCTCGGAGATGCCGATGTGCAATGTACCCACGTGCCATGACTGTGAAGAGTAGTTGTGCACGAGGAGGGGCCAGAATTGGACTCTTTCACCAGGGCCCAACTTCACTGAGCATGAACCATTAGTCGTGTAATTTTCACCTATATCTTTCATGCACCTTTCCAACAATCATAATCTGATTTCCAAGACGTCTAAGCTTTTAACCGTTCGGCTAACAGTAGCGCCTAATCCTCACCGCCTATACTTAACGTGTTATCTCTTCTTAAATCCCTTTCTTGCCACTTCTCCTGAATCTCTAATACGCCAGCATGTTAAATCTGACAACATCTTAAACCCTTTCATCCGACCTCGGGGAGGCTCGACTCCTCAGTATTCACCGGACATCTTCCCGCTCTTTTCATAGTGTACAGACAAAAAAAATAAAAATCCAGTGGTCCCAGAAGCTTCTCTATAATACGTTACTGTGAAGAATCAAGTCTTATTTCTACATCTATCATCTCATCGTCTTACTATCCAGAATACTTAAAGGGGTACTCTGGTGGAAAACAATTATTTAATAATATTTTTTACTCAACTGGTGCCAGAAAGTTAAACAGATTTGTAAATTAGAACAGCAGAAGCCAGCGATAAAAGTAACTTCACCTTTATTTTCATCCAGATTAAAACATCGACAAGGATTCATCTCAGACACAATGGCAATAACATAAAACTCAGGAAACTCAGTCCAGTATGACGCGTTTCAGGTCATGTGACCTTTCATCAGATGCATGATAGGTAGCGGGGAGATGGAGAGATATTTCTAAAATTTCGAATAATAGTACTGCCTCCAATGTTCCTGTTGTTTCATCTGCAGACCAAAGGTGGTCAAAAAATGCAAGCGGAAGGGGGGGGGGGGGTGACCGCAAGCACAAATCCAAGAAGATCGCAGAGAGAGAACAAAAGACGCAACAAGTAAGCGCATTTTCGGACGTTGTTATTTTGTCACCACTCACGCTTAATTCTTCCCATATTGCTGTATTAATGAAAGGACTTGGTTTTTCTTCCACTACCCACTTTAATGTGCATAACACTATTGTGGACGCTATCAGGACTTTAACCTCTTAAGGACCCAGGGCATACCTGTACGTCCTGAGTCCGCTCCCGTTCTATAACGCGGGGCCACGTGATAGTCATAGTCTAACAATGGCCGGGACCCGTGGCTAATAGCGCCCGGCACTGATCGTGGTACCGCGCGCTATTAACCCTTTAAACGCGGCCGTGTCTAGCTCAGTGAGGCCGGACGAAGCACGCACTTACGTGCGAAACTGCCGGCGTAGCCTCCGAGTGCCACACTTCCTGCGCCGATGCTGAGATCCAGCTCCCCGTGAACCGGACCCCGCCACGCAGTTGTCTCCGCCGAGCGGTGAGTGCACCTACGTATTTCTGTATTCATTATCGTTGATACTTCATGCTTGTGTGTGTGCACCCCGCAGGAGACACATAGTTAGGTACCGGGACCAAGCCGCATTCCAGTGCAGATGAAGTTTGCCTTTAGTGTACTCTCCCTTTTCTCGCCTCATTTTAATTTTAATTTACAAATCTGTTTAACTTTCTGGCACTAATTGATTAAAAAAATAAAATTCCACTGGAGTACCCCTTTAATGTTAAGATACAAGGGAGAACCATCCCATTCCTTGGCATAGTGGTCTCCAACCTGCAGCTCTCTAGCTGTTGCAAAATTACAACTCTCATAATGCCCTGACAGCCTTCATGAGAGTTGCAGTTTTGCAACAGCTGGAAAGGCAGGAGTTGAGGAATACTGCCTGGGGCTATGTTCACACAAAGTTTTTCTGATTGTAAAAAAACAGGCAATTTTGTCTAAGTTCGTGCTGCCATTGTGCTCCCACCTGTTCAGGCTCCGCTCTTTTTTTGAGCCAAATGGACCATGAATGGGCCAGAGCACAACTGACACTTACAGGTCCCAACTGAATATGATGCTGAGCACATGCACTCAACTTATTTGGTAGACCAGAGCTAGGGATGTTTTGAGTGGATGCTGTCATGTGACCAGTATTAGGCTAAGTTTCCACTTGGGTTTTTTCTGGCAGTTTTTGGATATCTGCCACTGCAGTTTTTGAGCCAAAGCCAGAAGTGTATTCAAAAGGAATAGGACATATAAAGGAAGGACTAACACTTCTCCTCCCTTATGGCTCCACTTCTGACTTTGTCTCAAAAACTGCAGTGGCAGATCTCCAAAAACTGCCAGAAAAAAAACAAGTGGAAACGTAGCCTCACGGTGCATTTCCACCATGATTTCTTCATACGGCTCCCGGATCCAGCAGGGAAATTCCAAAACCATCCGTTGCTATATCTTCGCTAGGCCCGCGCCACATCTCATGCATTATAATAGTCAGATAGTGACTCCGGTCGGCTCAATTTTGCACCACATGAGTTTTATAGCCGTGGTATGCTGTGGTCCAGCAACAAAACCGCATACGGTGCAAAAATGAGCCAACTGGAGTCCCTATCTGACTCCGGTCGGCTCATTAAAATAAATGAGATGTGGTGCGGGTCAGTCAGGAATACGGCAGCGGACGTGTTTGAAATTTCTCATTCGGATCCGGCAGCCGTATGAGAAATCTTAGTGGGAATGTAGTCTTAGAGAGTGTGAGGGCGATAACACCTGAGACCTTGTAACACTAACAAATCACATGACAGCGAGGAGGGAAAATGGCTAATTGGGCCCAATTTGGACATTTCCACTTAGGGGTGTGCTCCCTTTTGTTGGGTCCCTTCGGCTTTTTATTTTTTTTGCGCCAAAAGGACCCTGAACAGGGCACAGCACAACTGACACCACCAGGTCCCAAGGAATCCATTTTGTCTGTTGTATGTGATTATACTATGACATGGTATAGCTACATAATATATTATGGCATACAATAGTATTTTATAACATAACACGATATAACAAAAAATGCTATAATATGGTATACTATGACATAAATACTATATAACACTACACAGTATATACTATTGTGGTAACAGGGTGTGATGAGGGAAGATGTTATTACCTAGGGGCAGATGGCATTAACCCCTTGTATTCGTGACGCCAGGGTGTGGTTAACCTCTGCAAAACTCGAGGTATGGCCGCTGGATCCTGGGCTAGGCACGAGTCAAATAATGACTCCGATGCCAAGTTACGGAACAACGGCAGCTTTACTGAGACAGACAGATGGAATAGTCTTTACAGCTCAGTTAGGCCCAAGGAGGTGAAAAGTGACTTCAGAGACTTGCGGGCTCGCTGGGACTTGTAGCGGATTTGGATAGAATGCTGCAGACCCGTGCTGAATTTAGACAGACTTGACTGACTTGACTAGGGCCGACTAGACTTCACCCCTTGTGTTGCTTACCAGGCTTTGATGTTCACCTCTGGGGCACTTTGTTGGTAGAAGCGTGGCTGCGTGGTCGGCCTTGTGTCTCCTCAGGACACCAGACACTCTCAGGTCTTGACTGTTCCTCAGAATGCTCTAAACTGATCTAACTAGCTCCTCCCCTGTATATATGGGGGAGACTTTGAGGGGTCCTATATGTCACCCACAAGTCATCTGGTCACTGACACCTTCCCTGGTTACAAGACATGGTAACAAGATTTAAAGGTACATAACATTATAAACACACTTTCAGGAATAACATAAATCGCGGATTAACCATTTAACATAGTCTATAAAAGGGTGGACTCAGGGGTCACCGCAATAGAAACCGCCAAACAGGACAGCAAGGGTACAGAGGTACAACACCAGACACTATATAACACTACACAGTATATACTATATAACACTACACTGTATATACTATATAACACTACACAGTATATACTATATAACACTACACTGTATATACTATATAACACTACACAGTATATACTATATAACACTACAGTGTATATACTATATAACACTACACAGTATATACTATATAACACTACACAGTATATACTATATAACACTACAGTGTTTATACTATATAACACTACACTGTATATACTATATAACACTACACAGTATATACTATATAACACTACACTGTATATACTATATAACACTACACAGTATATACTATATAACACTACACAGTATATACTATATAACACTACACAGTATATACTATATAACACTACACTGTATATACTATATAACACTACACAGTATATACTATATAACACTACACTGTATATACTATATAACACTACACTGTATATACTATATAACACTACACTGTATATACTATATAACACTACACAGTATATACTATATAACACTACACAGTATATACTATATAACACTACACTGTATATACTATATAACACTACACAGTATATACTATATAACACTACACAGTATATACTATATAACACTACAGTGTATATACTACATAACACTACACAGTATATACTATATAACACTACACAGTATATACTATATAACACCACACAGTATATACTATATAACACTACACAGTATATACTGTATAACACCACACAGTATATACTATATAACACCACATAGTATATACTATATAACACCACATAGTATATACTATATAAAACCACATAGTATATACTATATAACACCACATAGTATATACTATATAACACTACACAGTATATACTGTATAACACCACACAGTATATACTGTATAACACTACACAGTATATACTATATAACACTACACAGTATATACTGTATAACACCACACAGTATATACTGTATAACACCACACAGTATATACTGTATAACACCACACAGTATATACTATATAACACCACATAGTATATACTATATGAAAGGTATTGCATGAATAATCTACTCAGTACCCCTGGTACTGGTTCTCTGTCTTTTCTGTACCCCTGGTACTAGGTCCAATTTGGCTTAAGGCTTGTACTGGCCAGGAGAGCGTCTTATCAGGTGTGGAAAAAATACATGCACACAAGATGCCTTCTAAGTACGCTCTCTTTTACTATTTGCCAACGTTCATATATATATACCATGTTGCTTAATAGTTACAAGTCAGCAGAACACAAGAACAGGATGTACGTGCACAACAGTTAGGAATCAGCAGTTGAGAAAACGAGAAGTACGATACGAGCCTTGCGGTTACAAACGGCAGAATTAAGATACATCATACAAGATTACAGAATTATGATACACATCATACAACATTACAGATCTGTATTATTCTATCAAGACTCTTATACCCTTCAATCCCCTCTTAAAACCAGTTGTCACTTTAGACAACTTGGTTTTTCTTGTATTCTATTTTCTTTTGAAAAATCTTTATGTAGGCAGTATAGCCTTCTGCTGAGTGACGGTGAAGTAGAGGGACTTGGGTGTCTGATGAGGTGGAGAGGAGGATTTTAGTATCTGCAGCAGGTCTTGGCTTGCATCGTTTCATACATAAGAAAATAAGTTTTATTGATACATATACTATAAGGGCAATGACAGTAATGTGTATTATGAGCTGCAGAACGCCCCCTATCCATCCTCCTACGCCCTTGAGCCAGGTAGCGGGATTCAATATTGAAAAGGTATCCCCCCACCACTTATCCCTGTTGATTTCATTGTCTTTGGCATATTTGTCCCTCAATTTTTGTATGTTCTCAAGCTGGTGGTGCATCTGAATTGTTCCTGAAGTGTCTATGTAATGGCAACAAGTAGGACCTATGATTTGACACATCCCTCCTTGAGCTGCTGTGAGATAGTCCAAGACTATTGCATGTTGGTTAGTCACTATCATCAGTTGATTTTGCACGGACACAGAGGTATTAGTAATTTCTAAAATGTCATATATTTGGTCGTCGAGGTAGTTAGTGGCTTCGACTAACTTATCCCATATTTGCATCACCATTGGATATATAAAAATGGTGCTAAAAAGCTTGTTGGTTATTCCCATTTGTACAACATGTGGCCTACCGTTTTCCCTTTCTTTGTTATCTGCTGCTCTTTGGTATAACATGTGTTTAGGAGCTGCTCTCATGTCAATGTCGTCGTTGGATATGACAAAGGTGGAGGGGGTAAGTCTAGCTAGGGTGCATGTGCCTTTGACCCCTACCGGCAACCACTTGTAGGCTTCCCTACCACATACCCAATAGATGTCTCGTGGGAGCTCCCAGAAAGAGGAATGTTGATTAATAAGTTTATTAACTATGTCAATGAGTCTAGAGGCATTTGTTAAGTAACACCAGGAAGGTATTTGCCCTAATCTACCGCAGTAGCCCACATCTGGGTTATTACATATTGGATCAGTAAGTTGGTGTCATTGCATGGTTGGTGTCCTGTTATATTATAGCAGTCTAAGTCTTGAGTAGCCTGAGTAATGAGGGTGTTATTTGGCCACCTTGGGTCATGTAAGTACCTTTCTATCTGGCTGGGTTTAAGAAGATCAGCACTTGCGGATGTCCCGTCAAAACTAACTTTTATTCCTTCTGTGGGGATCACTCCTAGGTCTAGTATATGTGTGACCACTCGAGTTACCCAGGAACCCCCTTTGAAAACCAACATTTGGTGTGGTCCTGGGCCTGGGCTGCTTAAGTTTCCCTGCCACCATGGCTGCCCCACCCATCCTACTATAGGAATACCCACTGAGGTGTTTCAGTTCTTTGCATATGGTGTCTCATTGTCAGCAAGCATGTCAAAACAGTCTCCCTGAAATAATTCATATGAGGGCACAGGGATAGCAAAGTAGGGCATGCTTTGGGCAGACACAGGGGCATGGGTGCATATCCAACAATCCTTTGCAGTGAGGTTTTGTGCTAACATTATATGGTGTTTCAGGAACTTATTGTTTGGGTGTCTCTCTAATTCATTCTGCAGAGTCACCGTGGGGTGAATCAAAGTCAATAAAGTCATTAATGCAAACATCATGAGACTTAGTTTCTTCAACCATCTGCCAGAACAAGGCCAGGGCATCAGCGGGTACATCTTTCGGTAGGCTTTCAAGGTCAGGGCTGTCTGCCCCGTTATTACCTCCTTTGGGTGATGTTGAACGAGTTTGATCCGAGAGGCGTGGATCCAAGAAGGGCTGTCTTCCGTGAGAACCGCCGTCCTCGTCACGGCAACAACTGTGGTTGGGGGTCCAAAGGTGAAGTCTCCGGGCTTCTTTCCTTTCGACAGAGTCTTAACCAGGACAGTGTCGCCTTCCTGGAACTGGTGTGTTGGTTCCTGTGGGAGAGAAGGAGAATTACAGACAACTTTTTGTTCTACTCTATCAAGGGTTTGGATAAGGTCTGTGACATATTGTTCCCTTATCTGGTTGAGGTCCCCTTCTTCTGTTAGAAGTGGTCGTTGGGCCCATGGAGTCGGGAAAGGCCTACCCATGAGAATCTCAAAAAGGGGAGAGTTTTAAAGTCTTATGGGGGGTCTTTCTAATTTCTGAGAGTATGATGGGAAGGACTTGTTTCCACTTCTCAAAGGTGCTCCCTTTGGCCTACTCCGTGGAAATGAGCAATAAAACTGTGGCACTGTGTTGGGGTATGCATGGTGTCCCCTCTTTGCAGATCAATCCTGTTACAGGATTTTTCTGCAATACCGGATAACACCAATCATATTCCTCTTGTTCGGGAACAGAGGTCTGGAGAGAGAAGAGTTTTTTTTTTTTTTTTTTTTCGAGTGAAGGAGGTGTAAGAACTGGTAACATCAGTGAGACAGGTTGTTGTGTAGCAGCCAGTTTGGCAGTGTGGTCTGCTAGAGCATTGCCCTTTGAAATGTGATCAGTCCCACGTGTGTGTGTCCTGCAGTGAATGATGACTAATTGTGATGGTAGGGATGTCCGACATCACATCATCATGAATTTTCAGGCCAACTAGTGCGCAGGGCCAGATGTAGGGGAGGCATACACCATTTTCAAGTATGGATTACTGAGGAGAATTACCTCATATCCAGAGAGCCGTTGTGTTTACATGTGTTGTGTATGTAGGCCTTTAAGGAGAGAGATAACATCATGAGAAGTGTACAAGGTAGTGTCATGTCCTAAAGTGAGGATGGTAGCTTGTTCAACAATCATAGCAAAGGCAGCAAGAGCTCGCAGACATGCCGGCATCCCCTGTACGGAGACGGGCATCACCTTTGAGAAAAAAGGCACAAGGACGCAGTTTGCCTCCGTGAAATTGTGTCAGCACACCCGCCATGGTTTTACAATTGTCTCGTGCATACATTTGGAAAGGCAAATTGTAATCTGGGAGACCTAGCCCTGGACTTGTCATTAAAAGCTTTGTACATTTATGAGGACCATTTGATTAGATCTGGTTTGCCTGATAGGGTAGCATCTCTATGAGCAGTCGGGAATCCACTGTCTGCAGTAGTTTATCATACCCAAGAAAGATTGCATTTCCTTCTGGGCGTGCGGGGTGACCAGGCCCGCTACAGACTGGACTCTAGACTTGCTCAACTCCATTTTGGCAGAACAAAACCCAGATATTCAACCTGTTCACAACACCATCCTCAAGGCAGGCCTCCTCAGAGAAACTACACATTAACAAATCATCAACATTTTGGAGGAGAACAGAACCCTGGGGGGTGTGCCATGATTTTATAAAGGCTTGGAGGACAATGCTGAACAAAACTGGTGAATCAGCATACCCCTGGGGCATTCTACACCAGGTTAACTGTAGTCCCTCAAAGGAAAAAGCAAAAAGGAGTCTGGTCTCTTTGTCCACTGGGATCGAGAAGAAAGCATTCTTCAGATCGAGGACAGAAAAATGAGTTGCCTGTGCTGGGATTGATGACAACAGTTGGGTGACATGAGGAACTATAGGGGCAATAGGCACAATTAGTCTGTTGATGGCTCTCAGGTCTGGTACAAAACAGACAGTACCATTGGGTTTAGAGACAGTATGTTCCAAAACACAAGTTTGTAGGAAATGTTTGATTATAGGGCGGATACCTTTGATTTGTTTCCTATGACAAGGGGTTCTGTTTATGGTAGACCGGGAGAATGTCTGGTTTGAGTCTTGCCTTGTATGGTGTACAGTCAATATGTCCTACATCATGGTCTCCATGGGACCAGACAATGGGGTCTACCTCAGTTGGGACCTGGGCCGGGGACACAATAGGATAATGTCCAGCAGGACAGTACCCTGCAGGTGTGACTATGGGTGTGAGGTCAGACGTGACATGTAACCTGGACTGGGATGCAGTGATATGTAATTTGAGTTTACATATGAGGTCTCTTCTCAGGAGGTTTACAGGGCATTCAGGTATGATGCGAAAGGAAGGGAAGGTTAAATGGTCACCCTCGGGGCATTGTGTATACAGGTGCTATGAACATACTCAATTTCAAACAGTAGACATATATATACGCATATATATATATATATATATATATATATATATATATATATATACACATGCACATACACATACATCCCCTGAAAAACAAAATTACACCAGATCCGAAGAAGAAGAAGAGGCTGTCATGCTCCCTGTAAACCCCGCCTTACTCCTCCCAAACCTCTATGTCACCAGTCACCGCCCCTTTGAGTCTGGCTTCTTGTCTTTCCCCAGTTCTGGTCAGTCACCATGAAACATCTATTATCACATGTGTTACTGACAGTGTTACATAACATCAAGAGACATACAAGAAACATAACATGTAACAATACCGACATTTACAAATACTTAACGTACAACACACAGGGCCCACATTCTCACCAAAGATATAAAAATAAAAGTGTACACAGCTCTCTCAAAAATTTGAAAAATAATTATCTCCAATGCGCATTGTTTATAATCCAGTAAACCATTAGCTTGATTGTAAATGCCTAAAGTAATATTTATCAATTAAATAGTGATCACTTTTTATATTTATTTTATCTTCTTGGCCAAATTTCTTCTGTTATTACTCCTGTAATATAATCAGACAATTAATCGCATTTCCTGATACATTTCATTTTTTTTGGCATCAACCCTGTGTTACTGTGAAGGCAAGAAATTAATGAAATATCATCAAATAGTTAAATTTAATACCACGTGAATATATTTTTCTTTTAACACCATTTTCATTACAACACAACAGCTTCACAGGGAAAACATTCACTGGTCATTTTCTATACACTCCTGATTCTATACACCTCACACATATATAACATACTTTATATCATAAGAACCATCCTATAAACGCCATCATATGACCACATACACAGGGCTTTCCAAGCGATTTACCACATCACTCCATTCCATAGCATTGAACACTCATCTTCACTTCATTTATTCCAGCAGTGTCAGCTCTGCTCATCCTACATTCCTCACACTGCTTTACATGCTTTCTCCTTCACAAATCACCTGCTTTTCCACCAAAACTTTGAGTCTCTATTTCTGACAACAATCTCTAATCCTATCAAACAATTTACACAGCCCTGCATCATAACGCCAACATGCTGTGAACCTTTCCCAAAATTCAGTAACAGTTTCACCTAGTTTTTGTTTGCATGCCACAGCAATAGGCAGTGATGATTTTTGTTTGAAAACTTGGTTCCTCTTCTAATTCTCTCCATATACGCTCTCTACCCTTCTCGAGATTACAAATGTAGTTGTTAGAGTGGGGGTCAGGTGGTATTTATCATTGGCCCCCTCCCTTGGGAATGGGCTGGAGTCCTTCATGAATTCTGACCAACCAACTATATCATCTACCCACGGATTCACTAAGTCCCATCTTGTAGGGCTAACTCGGGCCACATAAGCCTTACATGTTTCACCGGGAAGGGGAGGAGGATAGGACTTAGATGATTTGGAACCCATGTTCCGTAATTGGTGCAAAACCACAATCTCTGGATTTGGCTGTACTGAACTCTGAGGGTTCCGACAATTCCTCTCAACAGATTAGGGATTCTCTGATTTAATTGCACCAATCACTGAGCATGCACGGTATCTCTGAACAAACTGTCACTTGCTTTCACCACATCCCGGGTCAACAAGTTTCCTCTAGCCGGGAGGGTGGGGCGTCTTACAGATGTTTTGAGAACCAGCAGATTATTACTATTATTATTATTAGTATTAATATTATAACAGTTATATGCACCTTACTCTAGACATTAAAGCAATGGGTAGTATACTCACGTGTCTTCTTAAGCGTAAGGGGAAAAAAAAGGAAGTTACAAGTAAAACACTAAACAGAACTAAACAGAAATACAAGAAGTTTTTTGTAAGCGTTAAGCCAAATTGAAACAAGACAACCACCCTGGATTGTCAAATTACTCTTAGTTCCTCATTTCCCCTGTTCCCTGAACAGAAGGCAAATACTGTAATACTGTGTCCCAGACACGATATGAAAATAACTCTTATACTTACTGGAATCAAGACGTGGCCAGTGCCCCCCGGATCGACAATACCACACAAGGATATGGTTCTTACCGGTCCGGAGGATGAACCTCTCGATCCCGGACGAGCCCCCAGCTGAAAGGTATTGCATGAATAATCTACTCAGTACCCCTGGTACTGGTTCTCTGTCTTTTCTGTACCCCTGGTACTAGGTCCAATTTGGCTTAAGGCTTGTACTGGCCAGGAGAGCGTCTTATCAGGTGTGGAAAAAATACATGCACACAAGATGCCTTCTAAGTACGCTCTCTTTTACTATTTGCCAACGTTCATATATATATACCATGTTGCTTAATAGTTACAAGTCAGCAGAACACAAGAACAGGATGTACGTGCACAACAGTTAGGAACCAGCAGTTGAGAAAACGAGAAGTACGATACGAGCCTTGCGGTTACAAACGGCAGAATTAAGATACATCATACAAGATTACAGAATTATGATACACATCATACAACATTACAGATCTGTATTATTCTATCAAGACTCTTATACCCTTCACTATATAACACCACATAGTATATACTATATAACACCACATAGTATATACTATATAACACCACATAGTATATACTATATAACACCACATAGTATATACTATATAACACCACATAGTATATACTATATAACACCACATAGTATATACTATATAACACTACACAGTATATACTGTATAACACTACACGGTATATACTATATAACACTACACAGTATATACTATATAACACTGCACAGTATATACTATATAACACTGCACAGTTTAATACTATATAACACTATACAGTATATACTATATAACACCACATAGTATATACTATATAACACTACACAGTATATACTATATAACACCACACAGTATATACTATATAACACTACACAGTATATACTATATAACACCACACAGTATATACTATATAACACTACACAGTATATACTATATAACACTGCACAGTATATACTATATAACATATATATTATACCCCTACACAGTATATACTATATAACACCACATAGTATATACTATATAACACCACATAGTATATACTATATAACACCACATAGTATATACTATATAACACTACACAGTATATACTGTATAACACCACACAGTATATACTATATGACACCACACAGTATATACTATATAACACCACATAGTATATACTATATAACACCACATAGTATATACTATATAACACTACACAGTATATACTGTATAACACCACATAGTATATACTATATAACACCACACAGTATATACTATATAACCCTGCACAGTATATACTATATAACACCACACAGTATATACTATAGAACACCACACAGTATATACTATAGAACATATATATTATACTCCTACACAGTATATACTGTATAACCCTGCACAGTATATACTATATAACACCACACAGTATATACTATAGAACATATATATTATACTCCTACACAGTATACACTATAGAACTATATCAATACTACACGTCTATTTACCTCTCCTCCTCGTTTTTATAGACTCCGCTACTATAGTCCCACCCTATCTCCATGGTAACCGCTTCCACCAATAGAAATTCCTCCACTTACTCGCACGTGATTGGCTTGACCCAATCACAACGCCGGAGCCGGTTCCCACAGTAACAGCGTCCTGGAAACACACAAATGCCGGGTGTTGAGTCCAGCCGGAGAGACGGGCACAGAGGAGTGACGGGTCCACAGCGGACCGAGCCCCCGGGCACTACACAGGTAAATGGCGCCCACCAGTGCCCCTTCTTCCTATAGGACTTCATGGCTCCCGGTACCCAGCGGTGCTGCACATGTAGCTGGCTGAATAGCACCGTTACCCATAGCAACCAGTCACAGATAAACAAGAAGCAATGTGATTGGTGGAGATGTACAGTAACCCTTAGCAACCAATCAGCTATTGTTTTGTTTTGTTTTGTTTGGTGTAGCACATACATGGCCACCATTCTGTTTTGACCGGTTACCCCACAAGAGGAGACCCTCGTCCTGTGGATAAGGGGGGACGTATAATGGTGGCACAAGCTCCTTTAAGGGGTTTAAGTGTACATGTCGCTTTAAAACTTTTGACATTCCCTAGAGTAGTGTTTCCCAACCCAATGTGCCTCCGGTTGTTGCAAAACTACAACTCCCAGAATGCCTGGACAGCCAGTGTGCCTCCAGCTGTTGCAAAACTACAACTCCCAGAATACCTGGACAGCCAGTGTGCCTCCAGCTGTTGCAAAACTACAACTCCCAGAATACCTGGACAGTCAGTGTGCCTCCAGCTGTTGCAAAACTACAACTCCCAGCATGCCCAGACAGCCAGTGTGCCTCCAGCTGTTGCAAAACTACATCTCCCAGCATGCCTGGATAGCCAGTGTGCCTCCAGTTGTTGCAAATCAACAACTATCAGAATGCCGGGATAGCCAGTGTGCCTCCAGCTGTTGCAAAACTACAACTCCCAGAATACCTGGACAGCCAGTGTGCCTCCAGCTGTTGCAAAACTACAACTCCCAGAATGCCTGGACAGCCAGTGTGCCTCCAGTTGTTGCAAAACTACAACTCCCAGAATGCCTGGACAGCCAGTGTGCCTCCAGCTGTTGCAAAACTACATCTCCCAGAATGCCTGGATAGCCAGTGTGCCTCCAGCTGTTGCAAAACTACAACTCCCAGCATGATGCAAAGTTATTTACAAGTATCCAATAAAACAACGAAGGGAAAAGTTGTTAATTTATTCCTACATTTCCAGGAGGAGTAACAAAGGCACAGCACAATGCAGATTAAAAAAAAAAAATAAAAAATTATATATATATATATATGAACAATAAAAAAAAAAAAACAGACAAGAGAAATGGTAGCATTCAGTTGCCGGTTTATTCTTTTATTTCCAGGAGCAGTAACAGAGGCACAGCACAATGCAGAGTTAATAAATAATAATATGAAATTGTTATATCATGGAAAATACAAGTAGTTAATAAAACAGACAATGGGAATATTAGCTCTCAGTTGTTGATTTTATTCTTATATTTCCAGGAGGAGTAACAGAAGCACATCACATTGCAGAGTTCTTAAAATATGATTGAATTTTATTTTCGGAACAATACAAGTATTTAATAAAGCAGACATGTCAGGAGAGCTGAAGGGTTCTCATTAGGCTGTATGACATCCCCCTTGGGGGTTACAATGGCAGCCATATTGGTTGTCATCAAGGTGTCCCATAAGAAGAGACGGCTGGATAGAATTTTTAGTACCTTGACAGAAGAGGACATCTCAAGGACTTATTATTATTATTTTTTTTTTCATTTTTGCGTTTTCTCCAGCGGCACGGTCCCACAAGTTTCCGCGGCAGTCTGAGCCGTTCCTCCATTTTTAGGTCTGGTTGTAATTGACAGCGCTTTCATGTTGGACTCCTTTGTGTCAATCACGGCCTCTGTGAAGACGTGCGAAAATGTTAGAAGTTAAATGGTAACATATGAAAACATAATGAAATTCTCCAGGCAACAAAATGAATTCCGATTAGCGAGAGATTAAATGCGCGTGACATCTCCCAGATGACTAATTTTACTTATTGCCAATTAATTCAGTAGAGTATTATTTCGGGTAATGTACCATTCAAACTTGTATTTGTTGTTCTGTCATTTTTCTAATAGAAAAACATGCAATCCAAAATAATGAATTCCGAAACTTTTACCGAATTGCGTCCCCTCACGCGAGGCATCACCTTTAGCGGTCGGCCATTTTCCTCTCCATGCCGGACCTTGTCTCGAGGCAGCAGCTCATCGTCTGGGAAGTCTTCTCTTAATCGTGAGTTTTACCGATTCATCATTTACATTGGGAATTATTTAAAACTAGATAATTAGCTACTTCTTTGCTTAAAGGGTTTAAAACTGTGGACCTCCAGCTGTTGTAAAACTACAACTCCCAGCATGCCTGGGCAACCAACCACTATTTGAAAGGGGTACTCCGGTGGAAACCAATTATTTTTTTTTTTAAATCGACTGGTGCCAGAAAGTTATACAGATTTGTAAATGACTTCAATAAAAAATCTTAATCCTTCCAGTACTTATCAGCTGCTGTATGCTACAGAGGAAGTTTTGTAGTTCTTTTCAGTCTGACCACAGTGCTCTCTGCTGCCAACTCTGTCCATGACAGGAACTGTCCGGAGCAGGAGAGATTTGCTAAGAGGATTTGTTCCTGCTCTGAACAGTTCCTGACATGGACAGAAGTGTCAGTAGAGAGCACTGTGGTCAGACTGGAAAGAACTACAGTGGTCCCTCAACATACGATGGTAATACGTTCCAAATGGACCATCATTTGTTGAAATCATCGTATGTTGAGGGATCCGTGCAATGTAAAGTATAGGACAGTGGTCTACAACCTGCGGACCTCCAGATGTTGCAAAACTACAACACCCAGCATGCCCGGACAGCCAACGGCTGTCCGGGCATGCTGGGAGTTGTAGTTTTGCAACATCTGGAGGTCCGCATGTTGAAGACCACTGGTATTAGAGGTTATACTCACATGTCCCTGCCGCTCCGAACCGTCACCGCTGCCCTGGATGTCGCCTTCCATCGCTGTCGCCGCATCCCAGGGGTGTCCCCGACGCTCCGGCAAGGCCTCTGCTTCCCCGGCATCCTCGCTCTCCGTCACCATCATTACGCACTCCGCTCCTATTGGATGACGGGATGGCGTGCGCAGCGACATGATGACGACGATGGAGAGCGCCGACGATGCAGGGGATCCCGAAGAGGACACGCCGGAGCCCCGAGGACAGGTAAGTGATCGTCAGCGGACCACACGGGGCACCGTAAACGGCTATCTGGTGTCAGCTGAAGCAGTCTGCGCTGCCGGATAGCCGTTTATGCGATGGCCCCGACATACAAAAGCATCGTATGTTGATGCTGCCTTCAACATGCGATGGCCTCTGAGAGGCCATCGTATGTTGAAATGATCATAAGTCGGGGCCATCGTAGGTCGGGGGGGGGTCACTGTACGCAACTTCCTCTGTAGTATACAGCAGCTGATAAGTACTGGAAGGATTGAGATTTTTAATAGAAGTAATTTACAAATCTGTTTAACTTTCTGGAGCCAGTTGAGATGAAAAATTTGTTTTCCACCGGAGTACAACTTTAAACTTCTTTTCACTTTTTCCATCCAAGAAATTTTTTTTTTTTAAATCTTTTTGCCTTCTCTGTGCACCCTCCAGTACCACTGCTAACCTCTGCTACTTTGAGTGGCTGCTGGGCAATGTGACCCATTTTTTCTGTTTTATGAATACCACTTTCAAATCCCCTTTCATCCACTCTATAGGGGAAATTTATCAATGTGAACTGTATGTTCGTACGGTTCCATCTGGTTTTCACTATACATTTTTTTTCTTGGAATATCAATCAAACAAGTGAAGCTTTATTCATAATGGAGAGAAAAGTTAAAAACGTATACATTTTTTTTTTTTCTTAAAAAACGGATGCAACCGGACATCATTTTTGAAACCGTATAAAATTTGTCCACACGTTTTGATACAGTTTAGTCAGGTTTTGAGAAATCCGTTTATTTTTTTTTAATCAAAAACCTAATACGGTAACTGTATTGCAAAAACGTGGTGTGAACCCAGCCTAATTAGATTGCATTCACATCACGATTTTGCAATACTGTTTTGCATCAGTTTTTTTTTTTTGCACAACGTATGCCCTAAAAACTGACAAAACTGAATGCAAACGTGTGCTCTGAAATGAAACTGCGTACGGTTTTAAACAGTATGCGGTTTGAATTTAGAGTTCCTGTTGCATCAGTTTTTGTAATAAAAAACTTATACTTTTTTTGGTTTACACTTTAGTGCAATAAAGTTCCCATTGTTTTATTGAAGTTCCAAGGAAAGTAGGTGCGGTTTGCCATGTACAAGAAAAAAACCGTATCCCAAAAACCGTATGGCACTGTAGACACATCTGTTTTTCATTGACTTCAATGTGAAAAAAAAACGTATACGGTTTTTAAACAGGACACAAAACCGTAGTAGACTGCAGTTTTGTGTATGGTAAAAAAAAAAACACACAAAACCGTACACAACCAAAAACTTACACCACCGGATGCATACCTTTTTGCATGGGAGCTCTATGTATACGGTTTTCCATACAGTTGTTTATGGTTTTCCTATCAAAATTGTGATGTGATGCGTTACAAAAATACCTATGAAGGGCACCTTTCAAAAGTCTCACAAAAAGTCACAACTGGGACTTTTTGTGCAGAAAAGTCACTGGGACGTTTATCAAAGTCTGTGTAGGTGCGCTGATTTTATATACAGGTTCTGATGGTGTATCAATCACTTTTTATGAAATTTCACTTCAGAACGCCACCTTGTATGACCCCCTTCTCTCCGACTTTTTTGCGACTTTTTGAAAGCCAGTTTTGTATTCCAGGTCTGTTCTGTAGGTTTTTTGTGTAATTGAAGGATGTGCGACAAATCTGCGACTTTGTTTTTTTAGAAAAGTTGCATGTCGTAAATCACTGACCACTGCAAAGTAAAAAGTAGATCTCGTGTAAAACATCTGTTCAGTGAGAAAATGTGCAAGTTGGCGTACCGCTAGGAGTTGCACAAAAAGTCGCAAATGCAACATTTTTGCGGCAAATAAACAGAAAAAAAAACCTGTGTAAATCCCTTGATAAATTCCCCCCACAGAGTAGCGGAGAAATAAGCTAAACCAAAGCAAAAAAAAAAAAATTATTTCAAAACTCAGTTTCAAAGACAACAATGATATATGTCTCTATATGTATTTCACTGCTCCACATTACTACCACCTTTCCCCTCTGACAGCATTAAATATAGTCACCGGTAAGTGCCCTAGTCAACGTTCTTTTCCCTCTTATTGTTATACATACAGTTCCCAATAACTTCTTCATCAGTCTCCTTCCCTTCTGGCAGCTGTAAATAGAGTCCTGGCTACTGTCATTAAGCTGTATACGTTTTTGGTTATTCTCCTTCCCTGGCTACTGTAATAAAGCTGTATAAGTTTTTAGTTAGTCTCCTTCCCCTTCTGGCTACTGTAAATTTAGCTGTTTGAGGTTTTAGTCAGTCCTCTTCCCCCTTTTGCATCTGTAAAAATAGTCCTAAGTAAGTACATAGGGTTTCCAACATGATTTAATCTTTTTTTTCTTTTTTGACAACTTACCGTATAAAAAATTCACAGACAGCCAATGTTTTACTGTAAGCTGTATAATAATAATAATGACCTGATAAAGTACCAACAGTTTGAAAAAAATTCCGGCCACTTTTGTTTTTATATGGGCACTGGAAAAGAGTCCCCTAATTTTATAGACTGTTCAGAGATTTCTGTATGATTGGCAACCCTGTTCCTTTCTCCCCTGGCAGCTGTAAATATAGTCCTCAGTAAGTTCCAAGTTATTTTAATTTTCTCTCTGGCAGCTATAAATATTACATAGTAACTTTTAAAATAGTCCCCAATAAATAATCAGTCTCCATCCCCCTCTGGCAGCCATAAGTATTGTTCCAATAAGTTCTCATTCAGTCTCCTTCCCGATTAGCTGCAAATATAATCCCCAGTAAGTTCTCAGTCAGTCTACTTCACCATCCATCAGCCATAAATGTAATCCCCAATAAGTTCCCCTGTAGATAGATAGCAAAAAAAATAAAAATAAATAGATGATAGATAGATATGAGAGAGATAGATATAGATAAATACAGTGGGGCAAAAAAGTATTTAGTCAGCCTCCAATTATGCGAGTTCTCCCACTTATAAAGATGAGAGGCGCCTGTAATTTTCATCATAGGTTATAACCTCAACTATGAGAGACAGAATGAGAAAAAAAATCCATAAAATCACATTGTCTGATTTTTAAAGAATTTATTTTCAAATTATGGTGGAAAATAAATATTTGGTCAATAACAAAAGTTCATCTCAATACTTTTGTTATATACCCTTTGTTGGCAATGACAGAGGTCAAACATTACACATTACATCTGTAAGTCTTCACAAGGTTTTCACACACTGTTGCTGGTATTTTGGCCCATTCCTCCATGCAGCTCTCCTCTAGAGCAGTGATGTTTTGGGGCTGTTGCTGGGCAACACAGACTTTCAACTCCCTCCAAAGGTTTTCTGTGGGGTTAAGATCTGGAGACTGGCTAGGCCACTCCAGGACCTTGAAATGCTTCTTACGAAGCTACTCCTTCATTGCCCGGGCGGTGTGTTTGGGATCATTGTCATGCTAAAAGACCCAGCCATGTTTAATCTTCAATGCCCTTGCTGATTGAAGGAGGTTTTCACTCAAAATCTCACGATACATGGCACCATTCTTTCCTTTACACGGATCAGTTGTCCTGGTACCTTTGCTGATAAACAGCCCTAAAGCATGATGTTTCCACCCCCATGCTTCACAGTAGGTATGGTGTTCTATGGAGTTTTTACCAAAAAGTTCTACTTTGGTTTAATCTGACCATATGACATTCTCCCAATACTCTTCTGGATCATCCAAATGCTCTCTAGCAAACTTCAGACGGGCCCGGACATGTACTGGCTTAAGCAGAGGGACACGTCTGGCGCTGCATGATTTGAGTCCCTGGTGGCGTGTTACTGATGGTAGCCTTTGTTACTTTGGTCCCAGCTCTCTGCAGGTCATTCACTAGGTCCCCCAGTGTGGTTTTGGCATTTTTATGATAATTTTGACACCACGAGGTGAGTTCTTGTGTTGAGCCCCAGATCGAGGGAGATTATCAGTGGTCTTGTATGTCTTCCATTTTCTAATAATTACTTCCACAGTTGATTTCTTCACACCAAGCTGCTTGCTTATGGCAGATTCAGTCTTCCCAGCCTGGTGCAGGTCTACAATTTTGTTTCTGGTGTCCTTCGACAGCTCTTTGGTCTTGGCCATAGTGGAGTTTGGAGTGTGACTGTTTGTGGTTGTGGACAGGTGTCTTTTATACTGATAACAAGTTCAAACAGGAGCCATTAATACAGGTAACGAGTGGAGGACAGAGGAGACTCTTAAAGAAGAAGTTACAAGTCTGTGAGAGACAGAAATCTTGCTTGTTTGTAGGTGACCAAATACTTATTTTCCACCATAATTTGCAAATAAATTCTTTAAGAATCAGACAATGTGATTTTATGGATTTTTTTTTCTCATTATGTCTCTCATAGTTGAGGTTATAACCTATGATGAAAATTACAGACACCTCTCATATTTTTAAGTGGGAGAACTTGCACAATTGGTGGCTGACTAAATATTTTTTTTTAGATAGATAGAGGTTGACAGACATATTTGGGGCCCACCTAGGACAGAGATGATGCTGTAGCTGGACAAAATTACTGTATGTTCTGGATGTTATGGGGACCCCTAGTGGTCTTTTTTTATAAGCCATGATTTCTATAAAAAGGAGATAACAATTTTTTTTTCCATTCAGCGTTCTATATGCTAAAATCGTTATCCTCACTATCCCTGGGGGGACCCGCAAGTAGTCCCCTGGGTGGGAACTTCTACTTACCGACACCCGGCCGTGGTCCCATCCCCTCTGCTTCATCTGCATAGGCAGCAGAGTGATGACGCAAGCCATCAATCAAGCCGACGGGCGGGGCCATGGCTGGAGCAATGGGGAGCAACGGGTGTTGGTAAGTAGAAGTACCCACCCAGGGGACTGCTTGCAGGGTTGCCAGGGGGGGGGGGGGGGGGACTTTATGACTTAATATCTTCACCTTCCCTGGGGGCTAAAAAGTTCCCCGAGGATGGTGAGAATAACGATTTTAGCATATATAACGTGTTGTCAAGCCATATATATATATATATATATATATATATATATATATATATATACACTAAAATCTGCTGATTGGTTTTAAGTATAATGTTTTGCCAAGATGTACAACATAGAAAAGGCTTTTAAATCTGACTGTGCCCGTTTAAGGGTAGAGCTTATTCTGTAGTGGATTTTCCACTTAATTTAATTCAGCATTTGTGCTTTTATTTTCTGAAGGTTCTTCTTCTTCAGTCATCTCTGTTCCTGACCCCAGCCTCTCACTAAAGGACATTGAAATGATATTATACCAGAGGATCAATGAGATTCCGGAAGATCTGAAGAATGCATTTTTAGCATTGGATGTGGATCAGACATACACAGTGACCAAGGGCCAGCTGTACCGGGTTCTAAAAAACTTCATCCTGACCCTTACTCAGCCGCAGTACGATGAATTGTTAACAAAGGTGAGCGCTTATGGCAGTGTTTGCAAAACTACAACTCCCAGCATGCCCGGAAAGGAAAGAAATAGAATGGGATGGCTCTCTCATACTAAAACAACAGTGTGAAGAACGGGCAACTAGTAAAACACCAACCGAAGGGGTCTATAAAATAATAAATAGAAATAACAAATGTAACTAGTGCTCAAGATCTGAATATATGGCAAATATTTAATTAAAGGAGATATCCAGTGCTGAAAAACTTATCCCCTATGGATAGGGGATACGTTTCTGATAATGGGGGGTCCAACCGCTCTCCTGTACGGGATCCCGGCAGCCCGCGGGAAGGGGGCGTGTTGACCACCACATGAAGCGGAGGCTGACACGCCCTTTCAATACATCGCTATGGCAGAGTTGGTGCGCTGCCTTGGGCAATCTCCGGCTCTGCCATAGCAATGTATTGAGGGGGCTTGTCGGCTGCCACTTCGTGTGGTGGTCGACACCCGCTATCTAGCCAGCGAGCCGGGGCCCCGTACAGGATATAGCAAGGGGGCCCCAGCGGTCGGATCCCCCGCAATCTGAAACTTATCCCCTAGCCTTAGGATAGGGGATATGTTTTTCAGCACTGGACTACCCCTTTAAGATAATTAAAAGGATATATTTGTCAACATTACACAATGCTTCCCCCACCAGGGCCCATGCTGGTAGGAGGCAATAAATATATACAAATGGATACGATAAGATAAATGGTATAAAATGCCGAATAATAAAAATGCTGAATGTTAAAAATAGTGAACCAGTTTAACTGTCCATCCCAATATTGCCTGCAACGTTCCCTGATTGAGGTAGTAGTATAACAATAGCAAGTCTGTATAATAAGTCTATGATGAACGTAGGTGAATACAGTGCACCAATCACCAATCACCCATCGGGGATGCGATGTGCAGATTATCGGTGCAGACCTAGTTGTATCAGCGTGGATCTCCTGGTTCTTGCAGCCGGACAAGCGATGTTACAGTCACCGTTGCAGACCTAGTGTCAGAAGCGGGGGCAGTGCACAGAGCGATAATGAGGAGGATATTCTGGCGATGTCGCTCCTCTCCTCTGTGATCGTGCGTGCCTCCTGGTTCTCGCACTCACTAGTAGCGTGCAGACCTGAATGTATGCAGAGATTCCCGTAGTGATATTGGAGATGCCAGTTATGATGTTGGAGATAACGCTGGTTTATGGTAGCAGTGAAAAAATAAATATATACATTTTTTGTCCTCGTGGCAGAGAAGTGCAGGACCAGGGATTTAAAGGATTACTCCTCTGCTCCAAACGCTGGACCCGATGTCGGGAGTTCGTGAATTCATAGCTACGTCCCCTCATGACATCACGCCCCCGCCCCCTCAATGCAAGTCTAAGGGAGGGGGCGTGACGGCAAGTCTATGGGAGCTCATGATGTGATAGCCCCGCCCCCTCAATGCAAGTCTATGGGAGGGGGCGTGACGGCAAGTCTATGGGAGCTCATGATGTGATAGCCCCGTCCACTCAATGCAAGTCTAAGGGAGGGGGCGTGACGGCAAGTCTATGGGAGCTCATGATGTGATAGCCCCGCCCACTCAATGCAAGTCTAAGGGAGGGGGCGTGACGGCAAGTCTATGGGAGCTCATGACATTCATAGCCCCCTCATGACGTCACACCCCACCCCCTCAATGCAAGTCAATGGAAGAGGGCGTGGCAGCCTTAAAAAAATGGTATTGGGACATCCCTACTTAGAACCAGCTGTAAACTTCACTTTATAACCGAATGGTAGGAAATAATGTCAGTCCGGAGTGTGATATGTGCGGCCACTGAAGTCATTTTGGCCAGATGATCCTGGTGGAATATGGCTTCATATAACTCTTGTGATCTTCTGTCCTCAGATCCCGGTCCTGGATAATGGTGCCATCCCATATCTAGAGTTTCTGGCACAATTCCACCGAGCTGGCACCGGTGGGTCCCAGGTGAAGAGGAGGTAGGTCGATCAGAATTTCCCTTCTATGGTAAATACATATGTTGAATAGTTGCTAGGAGAGGACATTTTTATATCCCATTGTCCTTCCTTACGTGCTGCCAGTTATACAGATTTTGTCTCCATTGACTCTATAAAAAGGCTCCTTATTTGTGGTTTACCACCTGCAGTCTAGTGTACGTGAAATACACCGCGGGTGGTAACACAGAAATGAAGAGACGCTAAACATAGCAACACGGTTTGTGTGTACAGCAAACAATTGTAGATACCTGGAGCTGTCCATGGTAAAACTACAGCCCGGTCCTATCAGGGATTCACCTAGAATAGTAACAACAGCTATTACTTAAAGGGGTACTCCAGTGGAAAACCTATTTATTTATTTTTTTAAATCAACTGGTGCCAGAAAGTTAAACAGATTTGTAAATTACTTCTATTAAACAATCTTAATCCTTCTAATACTTATTAGCTGCTGAATAATACTGAGGAAATTCTTTTCTTTTTGGAACACAGAGCTCTCTGCTGACATCATGAGCACAGTGCTCTCTGCTGACATCTCTGTCCATTTTAGGAACTGTCCAGAGCAGGCTATGTTTGCTATGGGGATTTTCTCCTACTCTGGACAGTTCTTAAAATGGACAGAGATGTCAGCAGAGAGCACTGTGCTTGTGATGTCAGCAGAGAGCTCTGTGTTCCAAAAAAGAAAATAATTTCCTCTGTAGTATTCAGCAGCTAATAAGTACTGGAAGGATTAAGATTTTTTTTAATAGACGTAATTTACAAATCTGTTTAACTTTCTTGCACCAGTTGATTTAAAAAAAAATAATAAAAAAAAAAGTTTTCCACTGGAGTACCCCTTTAAAAATGCACTTCCGGATTTTTTTCTGTTTATATACTGCAGCATAGTTTATTAGTAGAGAATAATGTAGAGGTTCTTGTGTATGGTCTGTACTTACCTGTTTTAGCTGATGTGGCAGACATGGATTTTGAAGGGGTAATCCAACCGTAGACATGTCTGATCGCGGGGGCCCCGCTGCTGGGACCCCTCACGATCTCTGTGCAGCACCCGGCATCCTCGGTGTTTCCGGGACTGGAGACGTTCCGTCAGGCCATGCTCCTCGTGCCGTCACGCCGCGCCCCCTCCATTTATGTCTATGGAAGGGGGCGTCACAGCCGTCGCGCCCCCTCCCATAGACATGAATGGAGCGGGAGTGACTACACGAGGGAGCGTGATGTCATGTCACGTCTCCAGTCCGGAAAAAAAAACAGAGGTTTCTGAGCCTGTAGCAGCAGTCCGGCAGAGAATGCCGGGTGCTGCACGGAGATTGCGGTGGGGGTCTCAGTGGCGGACATTTTATCTCCTATACAAAGGATAGGCTGAATTTCCCTTTTGATTCCATTACTGAATTGATTTTCTAATGCTACCTGCATTTCCCACAAATCATCTGGCTTTGCAGAGAGAGGGGTGGAGTCTCATCACTACACCTGGTCTTCTAATCACCTAACAAGACTCTAGCAGCTGATACTCATGAGTGGGTTAGTATCAGTTCACACTACATGCAGTTTTGATGCGTTTTCTTGTTCAAAGTGGGTTTTTAGAGATATTGTCAAAGTGATTTGACTGTTAATCACAACTGAAGCGTTTAAAGGGGTTACCAGGAATCGAAAAACAGGGAAAAAAATGTTTAAAGACCGCACCCTGTCTGTCTCCAGGTTGGGTGTGGTTCTGCAGCTCAGTTCTATTGAAGTGAATGGAGCCAAGTTGTAATAACACACTCAACCTGGTGACAGAGAGCGTTCTTTGAAAGAAATTAGGTCTGTTTTTCGATTCCAGGATAACCCCTTCAATGTGTTCTTGGTCAGTTAACTTCCTGTAAAGAATGACATAATCAGACACTATCAGATCGCCCCTGCTAGCTCCAAGAGCCTTCTCCTTCCAGCTCTATCTGTATACAGCTGCTGTCTCTATGGGACTAGGATATATAGTAGTTATATACCTCCCCTCCAGCTCTGTCTGTATACTTCTGCTGCTATCTCTATAGGATCATAATATAAAGTAGTTATACGGCTCTCTCCAGCTCTATCTGTATACTGCTGCTGCTATTTCTGTGGGATCAGAATATAGAGTAGTTATACACCACCGCTCCAGCGCTATCTGTATAACACAGCCAAAACATGGGAATAATATGTCAAAATGGAATAAAAATGTAACGTTACCATAGCCTGAAGACGTCAAATCTTCATTAAAGAGGTTATCCAGGAATCGAAAAATAGGGAAAATTTATTTCAAAGACCGCTCCCTGTCTGTCTCCAGGTTGGGTGTGGTAATACAACTTGGCTCCATTGACTTCATTGGAACTGAACTGCAGAACCACACTGTGATTTTCTGTGCGTCTGGTGGTGATCACATGAGCCAGTAGTGAAAATGCATAGCTGCAGCTGTGCTGGGATGAAATAGATGGCGCTGTAGAACTAGTGATGTTGAGTGTACATGATATGGGGAAAAAAAAAAAACAACAACCCAGAGTGCCTTTTTCATTCAACAGGAAGTACAACTACGTCTTCGATGGGTTCTTGGGACCCATGGAAAAGAACTGCATTGCACCACAGTGCGGAATTTACAGCGGAAATCATGATGGGATGACCTATACACAAATTAACCCTTACTTTACATATTGAGATGATATTATCACAACATGTAAATACACATCTAACGCTGGGTTCACCTAACAGACCGCATTGACTTTAATGGGATCCCTCAGGTTTCTGGTGTGGTATCCAGCATTTAAAGGGGTACTCCACTGGCCAGCGTTTGGAACTAAATGTTCCAAACTCTGTTTTCGCACTGCAGGGGTCTGCCACGCCCCCTCAATGCTAGCCTATGGGAGGGGGCATGACGGATGGTGTGGCCATGACATCATGGGGGTGTGGCAGACCCCTACAGCGCGAAAACAGCGTTCAGTGGAGTAGCGCTTTAATGCAGAAAACTTCACTATTTTGTCAGACGTTTTTGAAAGAACCTGCACCCAAAAAAAGCTTCCAAGCCGGCGTGAACCCAGTGTGAGAACAATGTGTAATGTTAGGGTAGCTTCACATTACAATTTGACAGGGTGCCAATGTATCCTCAGAAGGCACTTTCCTTAGATGGGAACATAGCTTTATCTAATCCCATTGCCCTCCCAGGTTGATTGTAAATGTTTCCTGTTTTTCAGGTGGAGCTGTTCTCAAGCAAACCAAGTAATGACTCTCAATGAGCTGGAAACCCGACTGAAACAAAAGGTAAAATATTAAAGTTATAATATAATTGATTTCAGGTGCCAGACCTAAGGATAGGAGATAAGATGTCACTCTGTGCGTAATGACAGGCGATACAGGGGCTGGAGCATCGTGATGTCATGGCTCCGCCCCTCGTGACATCACGGCCCACCCCCTTAATGCAAGTCTACGGGAGGGGGCGTGGCGGCCGCCACGCCCCCACCCATAGACTTGTATTAAGGGGGCCGGCTGTGACTTAACTAGGGGCGGAGCCATGACATCACGATGCTCCAGCCCCTGTATCGCCTGTCATTACGCACAAAGCGAATTTGCTCTGTGCAGTAATGACAGCGGGTTGGTGCATCCGAGATCCCAGGGTCCCCAACGGCAGGACCCCCGCGATCAGACATCTTGATAAGATGTCTAGGGGCGGAGTACCCCTTTAAGGTCAAAATGGGCTTGGTCCTTAACGGATTAAAGAAGTTACAGGTCTGTGAGAGCCAGAAATTTTACTTGTTTGTAGGTGACCAAATACTTATTTTTCACCATAATTTGCAAATAAATTCTTTAAAAATGTGATTTTATGGATTTTTTTTTCTCATTATGTCTCTCATAGTTGAGGTTATAACCTATGATGAAAATTACAGCCTCTCATCTTTATATGTGGGAGAACTTGCACAATTGGTGGCTGACTAAATACTTTTTTGCCCCACTGTATAAATGAAAAAGCAATATTGGCAAATGAAAAGAAATGTTTATAGAGCACACATTGTAAAAAAAAAAAAAAAAAAAAAAAAAAAAAGATGCACTAAATATTTTTACCACTAGGTGGTGTGCTGTACTGCATATGTCTAAAAGTTCTTTGTGTTCATACAGCACACCGTGTGGTCATACTCGGTATTACACATAAAGCAGATTATATCTAACCTCATAGATGGAGTCTATGGACATCACAGAGTAAATTTTTACTGCCCAAAAACCCACCAAGATATGTCAGTGACACTACAGAGAGTACATAGGGCGCTTCTGGTGGCGTGGCTTCGATAGAGTTAACTATATTTTATGTAGCATAAATTACACCCTCACTTTTGGGATTTTTTTTTTTACATACAAAAAATGAAGACGGGTTGCAGGTGTAAATTTGCACCTTCCAGGGGTGGAAGGGAGAGGAGACATCTGGCTCAGTCTCCTGCCGCACGTGTAGTGTTATCTCACTAAAAGGTAACACGTTAAGTGTCTCTGTACCGAGGCGACGCGCAGTCTGATTATTCACGGGTGGTGAGAAGACGTTTCCTTAACTGTTAATGCTCCTTTGACTGCTGTACATTCCCTGCGGTCCTGAAGATTACGTATGACCGGATCACAGTACATTAGTACATTAGATAACAGATAGACCTGGCAGGGGGGTGTGGGGGGGGGGGGCAGATGTTTGCATTTCAGCTCTTGAATTTCAAGATCTCTGTCTGCTGTCAGTGACTGGAAACATTCACTGCATTCACTGTCTGCATTCAATGGCTGCAAATGTGTCCTTGTCCACAGGTGAGTTAAAATTATACCAGTGGTCTCCAAACTGTGGACCTCCAAATCTTGCAAAATTACAACTCCCAGCATGCTGTCCGGGCATGTTGGGAGTTGTAGTTTTGCAATATCTGGAGGTCCACAGATTGGAGACCATTGTATTATACTCTAAAAAAAAAACAGGAAAGTGTCTCCATCTTTAATTAAAAAGCATTAACCATTAGTTCTTGGTTACAAAATGTACAAAAAACACAGCATAAAACACAAATGAAATTCCAGTGCGTTTAGTTAAGTTTGAAATCAATAGGTGTTTCCTTTGTGTTTTTTATTTCACATTTTGGTTGTGTAATTTTTTTTTTTTATAACCATGTTCTAATAAATTTAACATTTTTTAAAGAGTACCTGTCATCAAACCATATTTTCTAAATTAACTCAGATTATATTCACTAACTACTTCTGCCCCCATTTTTCAGAGCTTTAAAAAGCTGTGTATCCTACCTTTCCCCTTGCTCACATCGTATGAGCTCCCGGCAGGAGAAAGTGGGCGTTCCCCAGCAGGTGCGATGTCACTGAAGCCTGCAAGAGCTGTGCCTCGCCATGCCCCGCTCCCACTTCCTGAGTTTGGTCTTGGGAGGAGACCAAACTAACTGTTTGACTAGCGGCAGGGAACAGAACAGAGCCACCTAGTGGCCGTTTTTTCAATCACATGAAAAACCTATAAAGGTTGAGAATTTTAACGGCAAGTAAATATCAAAGTGTCTTATAATAACATAAGGAACAATATATTAAAAGTTTAGTTTGGTGACAGGTACTCTAAAAAGGAAGCTGGAGACACTTTCCCATTTTTTTCCGTGATCCCTGGTCTGCCGCACTTACTTTGGATGCTGCACATTTTTGTTTTTTTAAGCGATGTCTACCTGAACTAGCGGCGAGCTGATTCTGTTTGCTTTTCTAAGGCTTTCTATCTACACGGCAGAATGCACAGCCGGACAAATAGCAGGCTCAGGCCGAACTTGCTGGCGCTAGGACCGCTCGGCTGAAATCTGGATTTCCGCAGCAGATGTTTCCCCCCGCGCGGAAATTCAGACATTTGCAAGATGCAGCAGAATCCGATTAAAAATATTGGACTCTCCTGCAACGGAATTTCCGAGCAGATTTTGACGGCCGGATTCCACTCAGAAATTCCACTGTGTGAATGAGGCCTTAGTGTCTAAAACTCTGCAGTTGAATGGAACATTGGAGGAGATTTATCAAAAACTGTGTAGAGGAAGAGTGGTGCAGTTGCCCAGGGCAACCAATCAGATCGCTTCTTTTATTTTTAAAGAGACCTGGGAAAAATGAAAGAAGCAATCTGATTGGTTGCCATGGGCAGTTGCCCATGGCAACCAATCAGATTGCTTCTTTCATTTTTCCCAGGTCTCTTTAAAAATAAAAAAAGCGATCTTACAGGTTTTGATAAATCTCCCCTATTGTTGTTAAAGGAAATATCCGGCAAAAAGTGAACTTATTCCCTATCCACAGGATAGGGGATAAGTAGCTGATCGCGGGGGGGGTCTAAGCACTGGGACCCACGTGCGATCACCGGGACAGGACCCGCCGCTCAGTGTGGAGTGTGTGCTGCAGGCGGCACGTGCTTCATTCATTCCTATGGAAGTGCCAAAAAGACAGCACTCGGGAATCATCGACACTCTCATAGAGATGAATGGAGGACGTGCCGTCTACCAGCAGAGAGCCGCCCCCCCCCGCGATCAGCTACTTATGCTAATTGCCTATACATTTCACACTATACACACTATAGTGTTCTCCTTAAGGAGAAATCTTACCCCTTTGAGCAACTTTTTTTTAAACGACAACAAGGAATGTGGCCTCTCATGGCCTTTTGCTGTCCGGGCATGCTGGAAGTTGTAGTTTTGCAACAGCTGAAGACACCCTGGTTGGGAAACACTGCTATTGACTTATTATTATTGGCTGTTTAGTGATGGATGCTGGGGAGTGAAGTGCGCTACCATGCCCTTCTCCCTGCTCGTACTAATGATTACGAGGAACCACAAGCAAGAAAAATGGAGTCGCTTACAAAAGATTATTCCAAACTATGTAAATCTTTATTAAAGGGGTACTCCGGTGAAAAACTTTTTATTTATTTATTTTTTTAAATCAACTGGTGCCAGAAAGTTAAACAGATTTGTAAATTATGTTAAAAGAAAAATGGGGCTCAAAGGCCAAAGATATTTGATTTAAAATAATAATTAATATTTATTAGTATAGAATAATAATAGATTAAATAGGGAATGTACAGGGCCCTTGTACTCCCCTAATCAATTTAAATTAATACAAAATTATAAAATATAATAAAAACAACAATGAATATATCAACTATAAAAAATATTCTGCGACTTGAGCCTGTAATATCAGTATAGCAATCTCTAATAATCCTGTGGATTATTAGAGATTGCTATTCATTCAATTGTTCCTGTTCTCAGTGATCTTCAATATAAGGCAGATACAATGTAGCAGCTACAGATATACAGTTAATCAATTGATGCAATGGTATTGTATCTATCCAGACAGTGATAACCCGATCCAACCGATGCAATGTATCGCTTGGTGATCAGTAGCAAGTAGCAGTCACTCAAGATCACTCCTTATGAATCTCTGTGTATATCACACATTAAAAAGTCATATTAAATCAGCCAATTTGCAATAAATTCCATAAAATGCTCACCACTCCCGGGGTACCACGGATCTCCCTTCGGTGTAGTCCTGTATGCCGGCTGTATAGGATCTTTCGCCCGGTGCTTTGCCTCAGTCAGGGATCGCACTGCTGGAGTCTCGGCCAACTCCTAAGTAAGCAGCACTTGGTGGTGGGCACCGTTTGGGGGGGCAGCAGCGCTGTCAAGCGGAGTCCCTTAGTCGGACCAGCTGGGAATGGTGGCGGTCAGCAGGCACAAAGTCCTTATTGTAGATGGCCCGATCGGCTTCTTACTTGCAATTAATGTAACGGCTGTATGCGGTAGACAAAGTGAATAACCCGGCGGCGTTCCTCGCGCACAGGTCGCGCGCTCGGGAGATGGCGCACTGTAATAGATGTCTTGGATCTGTCGGATGATCACTGTTAATGTCAGGCAAGTGTTCTATATTGTCAGGCTCAATATCGCATATTTATGATCGCTGGACGCGTTTCAAAACCATCCTCGTTTTTTTCTTCAGCAGCGGAACGTCGTTCCGCTGCTGAAGAAAAAAACCGAGGATGGTTTTGAAACGCGTCCAGCGATCATTAAGCAGCTAATAAGTACAGGAAGGATTAAGATTTTTTAATAGAAGTCATTTACAAATCTGTTTAACTTTCTGGCACCAGTTGATTAAAAAAAAAAAAAGTTTTTCACCGGAGTACCCCTTTAATAGTATAGATAAAAAAATGGAGGGATTCCACCCAAGAGGGGGAAGGAATACAGGGTGTTACATAGTTACATAGTTACATAGTTAGTACGGTCGAAAAAAGACATATGTCCATCAAGTTCAACCAGGGAATTAAGGGGTAGGGGTGTGGCGCGATATTGGGGAAGGGATGAGATTTTATATTTCTTCATAAGCATTAATCTTATTTTGTTCCAGGAATGTATCTAATCCTGTTTTAAAGCTGTTAATTGTTCCTGCTGTGACCAGTTCCTGAGGTAGACCGTTCCATAAATTCACAGTCCTCACGGTAAAGAAGGCGTGTCGCCCCTTGAGACTAAACTTTTTTTTCTCCAGACGGAGGGAGTGCCCCCTCGTCCTTTGGGGGGGTTTAACCTGGAACAGTTTTTCTCCATATTTTTTGTATGGGCCATTAATATACTTATATACGTTTATCATATCCCCCCTTAAACGTCTCTTCTCAAGACTAAACAATTGTAACTCCTTTAATCGCTCCTCATAGCTAAGATGTTCCATGCCCCATATTAGTTTAGTTGCGCGTCTCTGCACCCTTTCCAACTCCGCAGTGTCCCTTTTATGGACAGGTGACCAAAACTGAACAGCATATTCCAGGTGAGGCCGTACCAATGCTTTATAAAGGGGGAGTATTATGTCCCTGTCCCTTGAGTCCATGCCTCTTTTGATACATGACAATATCCTGCCGGCTTTGGAAGCAGCAGCCTGACATTGCATGCTATTCTGTAGTCTGTGATCTACAAGTACACCCAGATCCTTCTCTACCAGTGACTCTGCCAGTTTAATCCCCCCTAAGACATACGATGCATGCAGGTTATTAGTACCCAGATGCATAACTTTACATTTATCCACATTGAACCTCATTTGCCAAGTGGATGCCCAGACACTTAGTCTATCCAAGTCATCTTGTAACTTATGCACATCCTCTATAGACTGTACCGTGCTACAAAGCTTGGTGTCATCTGCAAAGATAGAAACAGAGCTGTTAATACCATCCTCTATATCATTGATAAATAAATTAAACAACAGCGGTCCCAGTACTGAACCTTGGGGTACACCACTAATAACCGGGGACCAATCAGAGTACGAATCATTGACCACCACTCTCTGGGTACGATCCATGAGCCAGTGTTCAATCCAGTTACAAACTAAAATTTCCAAACCCAAAGACCTTAACTTACCTGTCAGACGTCTATGAGGGACAGTATCAAATGCTTTAGCAAAATCCAGAAACACTATATCCACAGCCATTCCTCTGTCAAGGCTTCTACTCACCTCTTCATAAAAGCAAATTAGATTGGTTTGACAACTTCTATCCTTAGTAAACCCATGCTGGCTATCACTTATAATACAATTATCCCCTATGTATTCCTGTATGTAATCCCTTATAAGTCCTTCAAACAATTTACCCACAATGCACGTTAAACTTACCGGTCTATAGTTTCCTGGGGAAGACCTAGAGCCCTTTTTGAAGATTGGCACCACATTCGCCTTGCGCCAGTCCCTTGGCACAATACCAGACACCAGAGAATCTCTAAATATCATGAACAGGGGTACAGATATTACTGAACTTACCTCTCTAAGAACTCTTGGGTGTAGTCCATCCGGTCCTGGGGATTTGCTTACATTTATATCACTTAACTTACCTTGTACCATCTCTACATTAAGCCAGTTCAGTACATTACATGATGTGTTACCAGCACTGACCTGACCAATGTCAGCTCCTTTTTCCATAGTATATACAGAACTAAAGAACCCATTCAGTAGCTCCGCTTTCTCTTTATCGCCTGTGACAACCTCCCCATTATCATTATTAAGGGGTCCTACATGCTCTGTCCTTGGTTTTTTTGCATTTATATATCTAAAAAAATATTTAGGATTAGTTTTGCTTTCTTTGGCCACCTGTCTCTCATTTTGAATTTTTGCTGTTTTTATTACATTTTTACAGATTTTATTAAGCTCCTTGTACTGTTTAAATGTTATCGCTGACCCATCAGATTTGTATTTTTTGAAGGCTATTTTTTTGTTGTTTATTGCTCTTTTAACATCAAGTGTCAGCCATGTAGGATTTAGTTTCAATCGTTTATATTTGTTCCCCTTTGGTATATATTTAGCTGTATAGTTATTTAGAGTTGATTTAAAGATGTCCCATTTACCTTCTGTATCAGTATTTGAGAACACCTCCCCCCAGTCTATGTCCTGTAGTGCAGCCCTCAGCCCAGGGAAATTTGCCTTTTTAAAGTTATATGTTTTTGCCTTCCCCGCCTGTCTTTGTTTTCTACATTTTAAGTCAAAAGTAACTATATTGTGGTCGCTATTACCAAGGTTTTCCCGCACAGTTACATTACCAACCAGCTCTGCGTTGTTGGAAATGATCAGATCCAACAAGGCATCACTTCTTGTTGGGTCCTCCACAAACTGGCCCATAAAATTATCCTGCAATAAATTTAGGAATTGTCGCCCCTTTGTAGTTTTAGCCAACCCCGGACCCCAATCTATATCTGGATAGTTAAAATCTCCCATTATTACCACTGTACCTGCCCGGGCGGCCCTCTCTATTTGTTTATGAAGCCGAACTTCTATCTCTTCAGTGATATTAGGGGGTCTGTAGATTACCCCAAATATTATTTTTTCAGTATTTCCCTCCTTTTGTAATTCTACCCACAATGATTCCACATCCTCAGAATCATCACACACTATGGCATCGTTCACACTGACTTTCATACCACTTCTTACATACAGACAGACTCCACCACCTTTTCTGTTCATTCTATCCTTGCGAAACAATGTAAACCCCTGCAGATTGACAGCCCAGTCATGCGAGGAGTCCAGCCATGTCTCAGTGACCCCAACTATATCAATATGTTCCTCCAGTATCAAGGCCTCAAGCTCCCCCATTTTATTTGCTAGGCTTCTGGCATTTGTGAACATACACTTTACATTTCCATCCTTTATGTTATTGGGGTTAATGGGATTCAAGGGTGTAAGTTTTATTTTCCTATGAAGCCTATTCCTATTAACTATTCTAACCCCTCCCTCCGCTCCACCCCCAGGTACATTTATAATTCCCACCTCTCTATCTACACTATCTTCCCCCTCTTTGCTGTAGGTTCCCTCCCCCCAAGTCCCTAGTTTAAACACTCCTCCACCCTTCTAGCCATCTTCTCCCCAAGCAAAGCTGCACCCTCCCCATTGAGGTGCAGCCCGTCCCTACGGTAGAGCCGGTAACCGACAGCGAAGTCAGCCCAGTTCTCCATGAACCCAAACCCTTCCTTCCTACACCAGCTTCTGAGCCACTTGTTTACCTCCCTGATCTCCCGCTGCCTCTCTGGTGCGGCTCGTGGTACTGGTAGTATTTCAGAAAAGACTACCTTGGAGGTCCTTGCCTTAAGCTTGCGGCCTAAGTCCCTGAAATCATTTTTAAGGACACTCCACCTACCTCTTACTTTGTCATTGGTACCAATATGTACCATGACTGCTGGGTCCTCTCCAGCCCCGCCCAACAACCTGTCAACCCGATCCGCGATGTGCCGAACTCGTGCGCCAGGCAGACAGCACACTGTTCGGCGATCCCGGTCTTTGTGACAGATTGCCCTGTCTGTCCCCCTAATAATTGAGTCCCCCACCACTAGTACCTGTCTGGCCTGCCCTGTACTCCTCCCTCCCTCCTTACTGGAGCAGACACCCCCCTGGCGGTCAGAGGCGGTATCCTGCTGCAGTTCTGCTAGCTCTGTAATGGCATCCCCCTCATCTGCCAAGCGGGCAAACTTGTTGGGGTGTGCCAGTTCAGGACTAGCCTCCCTGACACTTTTTCCCCTACCCCTCTTTCTAACTGTAACCCAGCTAACTGCCTGACTGTCCTGCAACTCCGTCCCACTGTCCTCCCCCACCTCTATTCCCGAGAGTGCCTGCTCAGTGAGCAGGAGACTCCTCTCCATGTTGTTAATGCTTCTCATTGTTGCCAGTCGCCCCTCTAGATGCAGGATCTGGGCTTCCAAACGGACAACTAGCACACATCTCGCACAACAATATGCACCCTCAAACTGTTGTTCAAGGATTGCATACATTGAACAGGATGTACATTGGACTGCATTTTCCAACATGGAGGCCATCTAATTATGGGGATTTCACAAATGTATAGGAAAAAACAGACAGTCAAAATTACACTTAACATTTTTTGTAGACCTTGTGGGTTCAAAAATTAAAACTCACAGCGATCTCAACCTCCTGCTTTCAAACTCCAGTTTTTGAAACTCCTCTTTCACGCCCCCTCTTACACAACAACACTCAGAAGAGCAAGTCATAATTTGAAGAACCTAGTCATAATTTACATGTACATAGTAAAGTGCCATACATATTATCAGAATTACACAAAGCAGTCTCTCCCACCGTCAAACAAGTAATCAGTGTATAGCATTATAACAAACCCATTACCAGAAGTAGCAAGGCAGACACCAAAGAAACACCACCCCAACGCTGGCGTTTCGGCAAAGGCATAGTTTGGAATAATCTTTTGTAAGTGACTCCATTTTTTTCTTGCTTGTGGTTGTGTATGTATTTGGGAGGTCATATAGCAATAGGTACTATAGGGGTATTTATCAAGCACATGCTTTTTATTGATATTATTGTGTAAACCCCGACATCTAAAAAGGGGTACTCCTGCCCCAAGACATCTTATCCCTTATCCAAAGGAGAAGGGATAAGATGTCTGATCACGGGGGTCCTGCTGCTGGGAACCCCTGCAATCTAGCCTGTAAGCACTGCAGGAAGCAGTGGAGGCTCTCAGTGTTATGCCTCCCGACCACGGGGACGTCACGACTCCTCCCCCGTGTGATGTCACGCCCCGTCCCCTCAATGCAAGTCTATGGGAGGGGGCGTGACTGATGTCACGCCCCCTCCCATAGACTTGCATTGAGGGGGTGGGGCGTGACGTCACACGTGGGCGGAGTCGTGACGTCACGATACTCTGTCCCCGTGGTCGGGAGGCGTAACACTGAGAGCCTCCAGCGCTTACTGCAGTGCTTACAGGCTAGATTGTGGGGGTTCCTGCAGTGCTTACAGGCTAGATTGCGGGGGTTCCTGCAGTGCTTACAGGCTAGATTGCGGGGGTTCCTGCAGTGCTTACAGGCTAGATTGCAGCAGGACCCCCGCGATCAGACATTTTATCCCCTATCCCTTTGGATAGGGGATAAGATGTCTTGGGGCCGGAGTACCCCTTTGATAATTATGGGGGTCTCATCACTCTCTCCGACTTTTCCTAAATTATTTTTTATACAACAGGTACAAAGATCATATGTTAAAATTTTCTTTTAAATATAAAAAGAAAACATAAAAGAAAAAAAATGGTAAAAAATGCACATCTACAATAATGAACAGGCTGGGTCAGCTGTTTGGATCATTAAGGTTTTTTTATTATTTTATTTTTTTTATATATGTGGGACCCCGGTATGATGTCCATATGTCATATGAGGGGCTTCATATCTGTGTGCGGTTGCTGGTGCGGTGGTATTACAGCTCACTATTAGGTACGCAATTCTCACACACATACAGATGCCCCCAGGTTCTCAGGTTAGCGGCGGCTTAACTGGTGATGATTAATATCTAGGTTAATTACAATGAGCTCATTACATAGTCATTAGAGGCGCCTGATCTTGTTATACCGCACAGATCCTGTCATTTCCTTGTCAGATGCAAGTAATTAATATATACCGTACGGCCGCATTGTCGCAGAAATGCTGCAGATTTTCATTTCTACCTGCAACATGAGTATACTAATATTTTAAAGTAAAAAGAAAATTATATAGGATAGAAAACCAGAGCACGATTTTTTTTTTTTTTTTTCCAAAACAGCGCCACATCTGTCCTCAGGTTGTGCGTGGTATTAAAACTTGGCTCCATTTATTTCAGTGGGACTGAGTGGGACTGAGCTGCAATACCACACACCATGCGATTTTTGGATCAACTTTCTTTTTCTAATCCATAATAACCCCTTTAGAACAGGGTTACACGGTGCGTATCCACAGCTGCAGATTTTATGCTGCGGATGCGCTGGCGGCAGACAGAGGGACTGCAGAGCTGTGGCCAGATAACTCTGTGTGTTGCAGCTGCGGATTTCTATTGCGGGAAATCCGCCACGAAGAGCTGACATCTAGAGTTACCCGACCTCTGCTAGGTTTTCGCTTGTTTTTTTTCTTTCAAAAACTTAAAGGGGCACTCCAGTGGAAAACTTTTTTTTTTTAATCAACTGGTGCCAGAAAGTTAAACAGATTTGTAAATTACTTCTAATAAAAAAAATCTTAATCCTTTCAGTACTTATTAGCTGCTGAATACTACAGAGGAAATTCTTTTCTTTTTGGAACACAGGGCTCTCTGCTGACATCACGAGCACAGTGCTCTCTGCTGACATCTCTGTCCATTTTAGGAACTGTCCAGAGTAGGAGAAAATCCCCATAGAAAACATATGCTGCTCTGGACAGTTCCTAAAATGGACAGAAATGTCAGCAGAGAGCACTGTGCTCGTGATGTCAGCAGAGAGCCCTGTGTTCCAAGAAGAAAATAATTTCCTCTGTAGTATTCAGCAGCTAATAAGTACTGGAAGGATTAAGATTTTTTAATAGAAGTCATTTACAAATCTGTTTAACTTTCTGGCACCAGTTGATTTAAAAAAATAAAGTTTTTCACCTGAGTACCCCTTTTAAAAAAAAAACGCTATTAATGCCAAACAGGGTTTTTTGGGTAAAAAAAAGTAAAAAAAAGGTTCTGCCAAATGTTAGCCGGAGGGCAATAGGAATTTATGAAAAGCTAAACCCATTTAGCGTTTTTTTCCTTTGACATTTTTCACTAATCTATGGTGTTTTTCAGTGGTTTTGGGCTCAGTAACGGTTTTTGTAAATGTTGACACTATGGCTTTTTTTTGGACAAAATCTTTGTCTTTCTCTCCTATGGAAATCTATTTGAAAATAAATAAATAAATAAAAACGCCACTAGAAACACCAGGTGGGTTAAGCATTGCCGTTATTTCTACAGTTTTTCCCCCATTTCTTCAATAGAAATCCTTGAATCACATGATGAAAGAATCACATGACTTGTCATGATAAAAACGCAGGGGAAAAAACACAAAAAAAAAAAAAAACCCTAAAAAGACTAAAACCCACTGTTTTTGAAAATAATATGACACAAAAACTTCATTGTGGGAGTGTAAAATAACTGGGCAGTTTTTTGTGGCATATTTATCAGGTCCAAAAAACACCAGAATAAAAGCAAGTGGAAACTTAGCTATTAATTCTGCAGCACATCCTTACCAAAATCCGCAGCATCTGCAGATTCATTGTGAATTCCACTCCACCATTAAAGTCAATGGAGAAAATTTGTGATAAATCCATTACTGATCCGGCGCCACGGGACAATTATTATTTTTTTTTTCCTGTAGTCCCGTAGATTTTGGAAATCACATTCACTTTGCTGCTAAAGCCTAAAAACAGACACAGCTTTTGTTTTGTGTTTTTTTTTTGGTCTGAAAAAAGGCAACAAAAATGGCATCTGGTATATCATTTTCTATTTCCCCATTGATTTCAAGCTAACATCTGGACACACTTTTTTTTGGTGCAAAAAAATAAGTAACGAATGCGGCACGGCATTTTTTTTTTTTTTGGGGGGGGGGGGGGGGGGGTTGTTTGCAGCATTAATATTGCAGAATTACCACACCGAAATTTAGCACAGAAAATCTACTGCAAATCCACCACTGTGGCTGTACCCTATTGTGTGAATTCTGCCCTGAAATCCGCATCATATTTATGTGAATTAAGTTTCTGCAAACCTGTACACACTGTAGGAGATTAGCTCCATAGAATTAGTCAAATAGTGGCAAAAAAGCAGCCAGAAAGAGGGACACAAAAATAATGTTTAAAGGGGTACTCCAGCCCATCTTATCTCCTATACAAAGGATAGGGGATAAGATGTCTAATCGTGGGGGTCCCACCGCTGGGGACCCCCACTATGTTGCAGCACCCACCTCTGGGAGTCTGCCGGGTCACGACTACGGGGCTGGAGTATCATGACATTACGACTCCGCCCCTGTGTGACGTCACGCAATGCAAGTCAGTGGGAGGGGTCGTGAGGTGGTTTTTGCATGCGAGATAGCGGGGGGACCCCCGCGATCAGACATCTTATCCCCTATCCTTTGGATAGGGGATAAGATGTTTTAGGGCCGGAGTATCCCTTTAAACAGATCTTCTCCTGTCTTTGTCAGTAACCAGCCTTCACACCTAGGTATAAACACCAAATAAATCCTGCTTGTCCAGCATTAACTATACAGATCTCTATCTTGTCTGTACAGGTGGCTTACTACCAGCCACTTTGGATTCATTCTCTCATCATTGGTGCAGGTTCCTCACAGCCTTACTTGCATTCTAACTCTCACCTAGTTGAAAAGCCAAGTAACCAGCTGTCTTCAGCACCTGTGCTGATCTGGTATAACGTGAACACTTAGAGTGGCTTAGGAAGGGAATGAAACACCCCACTACCATCCCATAAAAATCCAGGGATTATAATAGAATGTCTTCAGCAATCTAAGTCTTGTCCGTAATTTTAACTCTTTCTAAATTTCCCATATCTCAGACAGTTTTCCCTAAGTGAGATACACACTTCCTGAAACCTGGTATTCACATATGGCAGGTACCCTGGGAAAACATAGCGTTCTCGGACAACCATTGCTGTCACTCAACAACACGCAATGGAAAATTTCTGTGCAAATTTTCGACACCACTATGGAACGAAAACGTGAATAAAACCATTTAAATGTATTAGCAACATTTTTTCAATGATAAAAAATTACAGTTTTAAAGTTTTGCAACCACGGGTCTAATGTTCCGAGCTGAAGGCATTAAAGGGGTACTCCGCTGCTCAGCGTTTGGAACAAACTGTTTCCGAATGGTGGAGCCGGCACCGGGAGCTCTTGACGTCATAGCCCCACCCCTCATGATGTCACACCCCGCCCCTCAATGCAAGTCTATGGGAGGGGGCGTGACGGCTGCCACGCCCCTTCGCATAGACTTGCATTGAGGGGGCGTGGCGTCATGAGGGGGCGGGGCTATGATGTCACAAGCTCCCGGTGCCGGCTACAGCATTCGGAGCAGTTTGTTCCAAACGCGGAGCAGCGGAGTACCCCTTTAACCCCTATAATGCTGTCAGTTCAGGTCCTTAGCCCAGTCAGCCTTCCCTTATACGTACTCCCCCAAAAAGTGTCTGTATTCTGTGTGTCTGAACCCAGCCTTAGCGTCAGATTTCTGCAGCTGAAATACACATCAGGTTTTCATGTGATAGAGGATTAATGAACGATTATCATGATCACCATTGGTGTGCAATACACCATCCTGCTATGTAGATGGCGCTGTTGCTTTTTATGTTATTCGAGAACTTTTACAATATTAGAAAAGGCTTTAACTCCAGATGAGAATAAGCTTGTGACCTATAGGGTGCATTCACACCAGGTTTGCTAGATTCGGCTGGGAAATTTCAAAACTGCCCGCTGCCGTATCCTAACCGGACTGATGCAGAATCTCATTAATTTAAATGCACCCACCAGAGTCAGATAGTGAGTTCGGTCGGCTTATTTTTGCCCCGTATCTGGTTTTGTGACCGGACTGAAAACTGACGCATAATACAGTTTTTAGTCCGGCCACAAAACCAGATACGGAGCAAAAAGGAGCCGACCTGAGTTACTATCTGACTCCAGTCGGCTCATTCAAATGTATGAGATTCAGTGCTGGTCCTCACAATTGTGGTGAGAATGCACCCTAAAAACTTCAGTCTGGGCCGTACATAGCAAGATGTTCATTGCTGTTACTAGAAAACTAGAGCTATGGGTCACCCATTGCTGTCACCTTTTCATCATGGGACAGGAGGCCTGATGTATATCCGCACCACCCCTTGTCCTTTTGGCCCTTTCCATTGAGGTTGCTTGACGTTATCTCAACCAATTCTTAACTAAAAGTTGCAGCGAAGCCCTAATCCGAGCCATAGAGTCATCTTTAGTCATTGTAAGCTTATATATCTAACCTATTGCAAAACTACAGCTACCATCATTCTTGTCTGTTCAACATGGCAGCTGGAAAGCAAAAGGTTGGAGTACATAGTGTTAAAAATACTGTTAAAAAAACTAGAACGCCCAGCATGCCCGGACAGTCTTTGGCTGTCTTCATCTCTCCGATAGAGATATATGAAGGGGATGTGGCGGCCCAAACTTCAAGCGGGGGTCATGACGTGCCGCACCAGTGGAAAGTCGGGGCTCCATACAGGAGATTGCGGGGGACCCCAGCGCAAGAACCCCTCGCGATCTAAAACGTATCCACTATTCTGCAGAAAGGGGACACGTTTTTATCCATAAGACTACTCCTTTAATGTTGTTATTAATGGTTGTCTGAGGAATGTCATGCCACGCTGAATGCACTTGGGTGTAACAGACATCAAGATCCGTTTCTCCCTCTGCGATTACCGACCAATGACGTCACAGATGTGATCGATGGGAGGCAAGTCTGGACGCTGCCAGACATGGTAGTACATTTAGGCTGTGCAGGCCGCTCACAGTATCACGAGCAAAGTGCATTGTCCTTGCACACTTTGGAAAAATGGCCGAACCACTGGTTCAACCACCAAATCAATGTAACGCTGAGCTGTTAGTGTTTCTGGAATAAAGGCTACCATATATTGTGCCACCTCACACCATAATTCCAGGAGTAGGACCAGTATGACGTTTCCTCATAAAGACCTCCTTATGGCGTTGTCCACGCGGTCTCCAGGCCAATCTCCAGACTATCTTTGCATTTGAAATAAAAGCTGGACTCATTACTGAAGAGGATAGACCTCCATTCCAACCTCAATGGTCATCTTGCTCTGCACCGTGATAACCTTTGAGGTCAATGGTGTGAGGTCATTTGACCTGTGGAGTTCTGGCTTTTTGTGGTTTCCAGCTGTTGCAGAACTACAACTCCCAGCATGGTAGTTTTTCAACAGCTAAAGAACCACAGGTTGGATAACACTGCCCTAGAGCAGTGATCTAGTTTGGAGACCTAGAGAATGGACCAACCTGAGCTGCTGCCACCTTCATCATTGAACTCTATGGCAGTTCCTGTGTCTATTTATGGCACATACCCACTCGGGGGGGGGGGGGGGGGGGCAAATATTTAGGGAATACACTTATTACGGATCATATAACGTTTTCACTCTTTTTCAATATAAGCAAAGTACGATCCGTTCTCACCAGCGTTTTCCGTCATCTTTTAGTACAGACTCCCCGCTCTTTCATTGCTACTGGAAGTTCGAAGCATGAAAACATTGCAAAACTGCACAGGGTTTATAATTGCAGAGCCTTCCGTGATTTATTACCGTTCTGCCCCCTTGATGGCGCTGCCGAGTATTACAGCATCCCGGCCCGATCTCTCCCGCACATCTTTTTCGCCTCTTGCATTTGTCAGACGGATGATAAAAAGACAACTGCTTATTGTACATTAGTTAATCCCTTCACTGCCGGTGGGTCTGGAGAAACGCTGAACATTTTAGCTTTGGTGCATAATAAACGTCTATTCTAAATTATTGACTTTAATCACGTCTCTGCAAAATTATACAGACATTATAAATAAAGCACTATCGGGGAGAGGGAGAACACATAGCGTGATGAACAGGGTCACCCAAGTGCTGCAAGCGTATGAGGAACGGCTGCGGGAGAAGCTGGAGTGTGCCGACTGTAATATAGTCCTGTATATTGTGTATCATACAGGGATTAATAACCATTCACCTGCTCTTGTGTTGTACGTTCTTCTGGATGGGTGCTAATAACCATTCACCTGCTCTTGTGTTGTACGTTCTTCTGGATGGGTGTTAATAACCATTCACCTGCTCTTGTGTTGTACGTTCTTCTGGATGGGTGCTTCTTACAGTATGTCATGCTCTATGCTTTAAATCAAATCTGGCCCCTCTTCATAGTGTTGGTTCCTAACACTACTCTGCCTCAACCTAGCGCCATTTTTGCTCCTATAGTTTATCAATTGAAGGGAGTGGCTTCTGGGTGACCCACTAGGAGTATGACATGGGCCATCATTTGCGGTGGTTCTCTTCTGTAGTGGTTGTATTTATTGTTTATATTGTTGCTCATTCCTCAATGTAGACTAAACCAAACTATTGGTACATGCCATCATCATCTCTCCCCTTACGCACTCTCTGATCCTCTCAAGACCTCTCTCCCCTCGTCCGCACCTCACACGACCTTCTACAAGACTTCCCTGGTGCTTCCCCCCCATACACTGGAACTCGCTACCCTTACTCATTTGGCTCCTACCCACCATCAACGCCATCAAGAGCAGCCTAAAGACCCATCTCTTCCAGCAAGCCTATGACCTTCAATAACCCTGCGGCCACTGCACTGACCTATGAATGGCTACTTCCCAACCTGCTCACAGATGACCTGCTGTCTTCCCTCCCCTCTCTTTGTAGATTGTAAGCCCTTGCGGGTAGGGCCCTCTCTTCCTGTATGTCAGCCTGCAATTTCTTCTATTTCACGTTCATTGGGGGAGATTTATCAAAACCTGTGCAGAGGAAGAGTGGTGCAGTTGCCCATAGCAACCAATCAGATTGCTTCTTTCATTTTCCACAGGCCTCTTTAGAGGCCTGTGGAAAATGAAAGAAGCGATCTGATTGGTTGCTATGGGCGACTGCACCATTCTTCCTCTGCACAGGTTTTGATAAATCTCCCCATTGTTCCTGTGTTTGTATCATGTACTGTATCCTTTATCAAATTTTAAGTGCCCTAGAACCAAGGGTGCTATATAAATAAATAATAAAAATGTATATACTAATGAGACATAACATTACAACCACTGAATGAAGTCAGTGAAGTGAGTAACATCGCTTTTCTTGTATCAGTGGTTCCTGTCAAGTGGTGGCATGTATTAGGCAGCAAGTGACCAGTTAGTTCTTGAAGTTGATGCTGGAAGCAGGAAAAAATGCTAAGAATCTCACAGGGGCTAAATTTGTTATGCTACAAAACTAGGTCATAACATCTCCAGAACAGCAAGTCTTCCGTTTAGTTCTTGGTATGTAGGGGTTAGGACTAGGGATCGACCGATTATCGGTTTGGCCGATATTATCGACCAATAATCACGATTTTGGGCATTATCGGTATCGGCAATTACCTTGCCGATAATCCGATAATGCCCCATCCCCCCCATACCGCCCCCACCACACCGCCACCACACCCCCCGGCCCCATTGCCTCCCCCATCACCGGTTTTATAATTGCCTGTTCCCGGGGTCCACGCTACTTCTGGCTCCTGCTGCGTACTGCGTTACGCTGTGCGCAATGACGAGTGGCGTGACATCACCGTCAGTGCGCACAGTGACAGCTCAGGAGGACGCCACCGGAGCCAGATGTAGAGTGGACCCCGGGAACAGGTAATTATAAAACTGGGGATGGGGGAGGCAATGGGGCCGGGGCGGTGCGGCGGTGATAGGACTCAGGAGGACCCCCGGACAGGCAGGGGGAGAGAAGCGGGTGGCGGCGGCGGTCTATGGCACCGCAAAAGCCGCTGCAGTTCATTGATTTAAAGCGCCCGCTTTAAATCAATGATCTGCAGCGGTGTCGCGGGGGGATAAATAGCCGATAACTTATACCGGAATATCGGTATAAGTTATCGGCCCTAACCTGCACCGATTATCGGTATCGGCCCTAAGAAAAACTATATCGGTCGATCCCTAGTTAGGACCTACCAAAAGTTCTCTAAAAAGGACATATGATGACAGGGTCATGGGTACCCAAGACTTACTGATGTGTGTGAGGGGCAAAGCTTATGCTATCTGGCAATAAACAGAAGTGGAAACAAAAAGACGCTGGAGGCATCATTAAGGGCATACACTATATGAAACAGTCCAGAAAAACTCATAATCCTATAATAAATGCAGTGGTAGTATGGTGCTAGGACTGGAAAAAAAACCATAAGATACTGGATAGAAAATGTAAAAAAGAAGATATTCCTGCACTCACCACGATCCACTGTTCACTGTAGAGGAAGCCGTCATGGAGGTATGGGGATAGCACGGGGGCTCAGAGGCAACAACCGGTGGTTTCGTGCAGTAAATGCACAAAACCACCGGTTGTTGCCTCTGAGCCCCCGTGCTATTCCCAAACCTCCCTGAGCCCTCATGCTATTCCCATACCTCCATGATGGCTTCCTCTACAGTGTATTGTGGTGAGTGCTGTAGAGTGTGTGACATATCTGTGGAAGAGATAACAACAGGAGGAAGAAGTTAAAGATGAAGAACATTTTACTGTAACATGTACGACCAACGAAAACGTTATACAGAATGAGAAGGGGCAGAGACGTTTCCTAATGGCAGTGGCTTTTGTCAGCAGAATATTGCATCCAACCACTCTGCAAACATTGTTCAGGAATGAGGAACATGACAAACAGATCAAGGTGGTGACTCTGCCTCCAAATTCTCCAGATCTCATCTGATCGGTCATCTGTACAATGTGGTGGACAAACAAGTCCGATCAATGGAGGCAACTTACAGGATCTGCTGCTGATGTCTTGGTGTAGATACCACAAGACGCCTTCCCATGTCTATTCGAGTCCAGACCTGGTGCATCCAAACTGGTTCAGTATATTACGTAAAAAGTAGTGGAGCTCATTTATGAATTATGGATTATTAATTATATATATATATTTAGTTTTTCTAAGAAAATAGATCTGATATTCAGATGTCTGAAAACATTGACAAACCCTTGTTGGAACGAATAGTGACCTTTTTGGTTTTCAGCTAGCTTTCCTCAATACATTTTGTAGCTGCTGTGCCAAGTACTTTATCAGTGGAAGCAAAAAGTGAGGATCTAAGATCCTCGGAAGAAGGCGGTGCTCCAAAACCGCTCTTTTTCAAGATGAATAATAGCCGTAGGTCCTCACATGAAGCGGCCACAGAGTGGCCGCTTCATGTGAGGACCTACGGCTATTATTCATCTTGAAAAGGAGCGCTTTTGGAGCACCGCGTTCTTCCGAGGATCTTAGATCCTCACTTTTTGCTTCCATTGACCAGACGTCCAGGACCGGTTCCCGGGACGTTGAGGTGCCAGCAGCCCTTTCTAGAACCGCGTGTCCCCCAGAGATCTGGGATCAAAGCTGATTACGGTGTTGTGATTGGGACACAACACGCTCAGGTGAGCGCAACACCTTTTCTTCTCATCTCCACACTACTGCCTAAACAGAATCATGGCACATTAGTGCGCTTTTTCTCTGTTTCTTTTTTTCATACATATATGAAGTACTTTATCAGACTGTAGTACCAGACACAACAACTACAAAGTGCGCAGGGCTGTGCCTGGTAAACAGGGCAGTCACCCAGTTGGTGTGCTGTAAGTTGTACCCCCCACCAATCTATATTGGCGGCCCATCCTAAGGATTGGCTATCAATACTAAATTCCCAGGAAGCCCCTTATTTAAGCCACTCCTTTCATCTTCTTCAGGGATCCTTTTTTTTATTTTAGAATATTGTATTTCCATTTATCAAAATTACAAACAACATACATGTCTAGAAAATATAAAAAAAAAAATTCTTTTACCGCTTTCAAAAATCTCAAAAATGTGCTCACTTCCTTTCACTTTATCACTAATTAATTCTAACAACATCCCTTGTTCTTGTACAATGTATATCAATTGTGCCGCTATATAATTATAATACATATTTGGTAACCCCAATCCACCCCTTTCCATCGGTGGGTTAATATAGCAACTTTTTATTCTAACATGTTTCCGTCCCTATAAGAGATCATTAATTTTTTTCTCCAACCCCCCAAAAAACTTTTTCTTTTAAAGGTGAACTCCGGTGAAAACCTTTTTATTTTATTATTATTTTTTTTTTTAATAAACTGGTGCCAGAAAGTTAAACAGATTTGTAAATTACTTCTATTAAAAAATCTTAATTCTTCCTGTACTTATTAGCTGCTGAATACTACAGCGGAAATTCTTTTCTTTTTGAAACAGAGCTGTCTGCTGACATCATGAGCACAGTGCTCTCTGCTGACATCTCTGTCCATTTTCGGAACTGCCTTGAACAGCATATGTTTGCTATGGGGATTTCCTTTTAATCTGGACACTTCCTAAAATGGACAGAGATGTCAGCAGAGAGCACTGTGCTCGTGATGTCAGCAGAGAGCTCTGTGTTTCAAACGGAAAAGAATTTCCACTGGAGTATTCAGGAGCTAATAAGTACTGGGAGGATTAAGATTTTTTAATAGAAGTAATTTACAAATCTGTTTAACTTTCTGGCACCAGTTGATTTAAAATAAAAAAAAGTTTTTCACCGGAGTACCCCTTTAACCCCTTAAGGACTCAGCCCATTTGGACCTTAAGGACTAAGACAATTTTATTTTTATACTCTTACTCTTTTATATTTTCATCCACAGACTAGTATGAGGGCTTGTATTTTGCGCGACCAGTTGTCCGTTGTAATGCCATCACTCACTTTACCATAAAATGTATGGCGCAACCAAAAAAATACTATTTGTGTGGGGAAATTTAAAAGAAAACCGCAATTTTGCTAATTTTGGAAGGTTTTGTTTTCATGCCGTACTATTTATGGTAAAAATGACATATGTTTTTTATTCTCTGGGTCAATACGATTAAAATGATACATGATTATACACTTTTCTATTACTGTTGCGCTTAAAAAAAAATCGCAAACTTTTTAACCAAATTAGTACGTTTAAAATCCATCTATTTTGAAGACCTATAACTTTTTCATTTTTCCGTCTAAGCGGCGGTATGAGGGCTCATTTTTTGCGCCGTGATCTGTACTTTTTATTAATACCATATTTGCTTATACAAAACTTTTATTACATTTTTTATTAATTTTTTTGGGAATAAAATGTTATAAAAAAGCAGCTATTTTGGACTTTTTTATTTTTTACGTTCACGCCGTTCACCGTACGAATCATTTACATTTTATTTTAATAGTTCCGATATTTACGCATACGGTGATACCAAATATGTATATAAAATAATTTTTTTACACTTTTTGGGGGTAAAATAGGGAAAATGGGACAATTTACGTTTTATTGGGGGAGGGGTTTTTCAATTTTTTTTTAACTTTTATATTTTTACTTTTATTTTTACACTCTTATAGTCCCCATAGGGGACTATTTATAGCAACCATTCGATTGCTAATCCTGTTCAGTGCTATGTATAGGACATAGCACTGATCAGGGTTGTCGGTCATCTTCTGCTCTGGTCTGCGGGAAGGCAGATCAGAGCAGAAGACTCCCGGAAGGCAGCGGAGCAAGGTGAGGGGACCTCCGTCTGCCGTGCAGGATGATAGGATCGCCGTGGCAGCGCTGCAGGCGATCCGATCATCCTGTTAAGTGACCGCGATGCTGCAGATGCCGTGATCTGTATTGATCACGGCATCTGAGGGGTTAATGGCGGACATCCGCGGGATCGCAGGTGTCCGCCATTACCGGCGGGTCCCTGGCTGCGATCCACAGCCGGGACCTGGCGCGCATGATGCCGGCATCGCTCCGATGCCCGCGGTTATGCTCAGGACGTAAATGTACGTCCTGGTGCGTTAAGTGCCACATCACCAGGACGTACATTTACGTCCTGTGTTGTTAAGGGGTTAATCAAAATTGGTGACACCCGTAAATAATGTAATGACATAGGCAAAATTACTGATTTGATAAGCACTAGCCTATCAGTCATATCTAATCCCATACCCCCCATACCTTACATTTGTTCCCAATCTTTTTCCCCAAGGGGGTAAGATTCAGTTTCTCAAATTTTCCACCTTCCTGGAGATGACTATACCAAGATATTCAAAATTTTCTGACGTTTTAAAATTTTTACACTACCAATCTGGTCCTCCATCTCTTCATCTAAGGGCAATAAGCATGATTTCCCCCAGTTTATTTTAAAGCCTGACAGCTCTCCTTATTCTTCCACCATTTGGACTATCAATGGTACCTTTTTCTTTTGGATTGACAATGAAAAGGAGAATGTCGTCTGCATATAACATTATTTTTTCCCTTTCCCCATTAATTCAAAATCCACTAAATTTGTTTGTTTCTTTTTACACCTTCGTGAGGGGTTCTACAAAAAATGCAAACAACATACTTCTAGATGTCTGGTGACCATTCAGTGTATTGATGGTATTCTCATGGGTCTCCCCATCATCATACGCTGGGCACAGGTGAATGCATCCAGTTGTAATCCAATATATTATCCATGTCTTACAAAACACCAGTTTATTCATATACAACCATCATCATTGCTAATCTGGACAGCAGAATAAAAGCCGGTGCAAATTCCACCTTCCAACAGGTTTGAGTACAAGGCCGTACCCAACCCGGGGAAATGCCATCTCATCCTCGAACACATTCATTTTTATGTAAATGCAAGTCAACTAGCCATACTGGACACTACAGTTAATTAAAAACAGAAGACGAACAAAGTAATAAACTCCATTTGTTTTTCTAGGCAAGCTGCCAGGGCCTGGAAGGCTTCCAGAGCTACCAGCTGGTAAATAGGATATATGCACAGCAGGGCGCCAATACTCTGTAGAGTGTAAACAGATGGAATCAATAGAGAAAGACAAGTTAGACTGCGCTACTGCAGGAATACAGCCAGAACGCACAACCTCACTGTCTAGATACTTATCCTGTTCCAGTTCATTTAGTAGCGAATGTCTCTTGATATCTGCTCATCTGTGTCTCTTTTTTTTATCTTCTTCGTCTTTCTTCTACAATGACAATTTCATGACTATAATGCAAAAGAAAAAAAGAAAAAACAATGGCCCATAAATGACCCATATGGATCCCTTAGGGACCTCTTGTTTAGACTGTGCCCACTCGTAGGTGCTGTTCTATCGCTGACCTAACCATTGGCGATGGTTTCATGTGACCCGTCCACCTGTGTAGACTCCCAAGAAGAAGTCAATAAAACGGCCCCTCGGGGGAGCGATTTTCCAGTTTCATTGCCTGCTTCATATTGTTATGTAAATATTCCAAGTGCGAAGGCGTGCCGAGAGCCCTTAACGGAGCCATAAACTGGTGAAGATGGGGGTCGATTCTCAAAGTCAGTCAAAGGACAAGGAGTTTGTTTAGTGGTTAAAAGGCTTTGAGATTTTTGAGGGGTTTTATCCAAATTGTATTGGAGGGGATGACTGTCTTAAAGCAGTGCTTTTAGGTGGTCCATACTGGGGAGGGTCCCCACGGTTCAAGATGAGACACTACCTGCCTTCCACATTCATAAAATTTGGTAGGGTAGTCCCATTGATCAAGGACTACGGACATTATGTCTGATTTTGGGATTATGGGTAGCATTGCGGCACTGTCTATCTTTGTGGTTGGGTAATTTTGGGTAAGTTCCAGGTGAATTGGATTGTCTGTGGATTTGAAACTGGCAGAAAAACACAAATCTGCACTAAATCACGCAGATTTTGGTGCATATCTGAAGCTGCGGATTTAGGCTGAAAAATGAGAGAAAAGACAATACTTTCGAAATTTGCCCTTGTTCATTCTGCTGAGATACTCTGCAGGAAAATCTGCAAAAATACTTTTACAATTTTTTTCCCCATTGAAGTCAGTGGGAAAACTCTTCTAAAAATCCATGCACAATCCACAATAGAATTCCACAGCACGTTGATGAGATTCTGTAAAACTCAATCACTTACCTTGTGTTGTATTCCACTGCCAATGCAATTCCATTCCCCATAAATTTACCCTTTGGGAGGGCACTATCCACACTATATAGGCCCTTTTAAATACGAACGTCGATCGTTGTTGAGGCCTAGGCATTACCATGGTTTGCTGAACCTATTAATCGTCTCACCAACAGGACCCTCCCTAACACACACAAAGTGATGTTTGGTCCATCATGGAGAAAAAGCCTATGCCAACATTCTAATAACTTACATTTGGACCTATCTTAAGATCCTTTTTAAGGCCCGATTATTGGCCAAAAGAGCGATCCTTTCCGATAATGGGCCCATGTAAAAGGGTTAGTGAGCAGCTTGTTTGTCAGCTGAATGGCATCTTTTGTGCGTCCATTAAAATCCTTGTTCCCGGCTGCAGGGTAAAGAGGGGATATGCAGCTGATAATGATAAATTTAAAGGGCCACGCGATTGACTACACCTTGTGAAAACTTATAGATAAATGGATGCTGATCAGCGAGATCAGTGCTTGTTTCTGCAACCTGGCGACCCTTAGATTTGCATGGGCTCCTATAAATGGGGGAGGTTTTGGTACCTATATCACTTATGTGTGCAGCAAATTGGAGTCCTTGGAAGGTGCTTGTTCTCCTTGTGTACTCTCCATAGAGCCATCTATAGGTTTCTACCCTGTAAGTCAATGTCCAACCCATTAAAGAGCCTTAAAACACTAGGGATGTAAACAAGAAAACAGACAACCATATGTAGACAACTGTTTCTTTGTCCCTTGTCAGTGTTAAGCAGGGAACTAGTTTGCATTGAGGAGATCCAACTGGTATTATGCAAATTAGGTCTCCTCCAAAAGAAAGAATACGGTCTCTCTTGTGTCACCTATAGGTAGCATAACAAGAAACTATAAAAGGTCTGTAATCAGGTTACCCTAAGCTATTTAATGATGATTTCTTTTGGTTTAGCCACAGGCCTTCTTTAAAGGGGTATTCCACTACCACAGCGTTCGCAACATTTTGTTCCAAATGGAGGGTGCGGGCTGCGTGGGCCATGACGTCATGGCCACGCCCCTTGCGACATCACACCGTGCCCCCTCAATGCAAGTCTATGCAAGGGGGCATGGCGGCAGCCACGCCCCCTCTCATAAACTTGCTTTGAGGGGTGTGGCATGACTGCACGACCCCCGCAGCCCGCACCCAGCGTTCGGAACTAAATGTTCCGAATGCTGGGGCAGTGGAGTACCCCTTTAACCTAAGAGTCTTTACTTCACTAGTAACTACTGTTATACTGCCCCTTATGGACATCAGTTTTTATACCATACTGGGGTTTCCCTGTAGTCATTGAATGCAGTTTATAGATGAGCCTTATCATTACTGACACATTTTATGATGAAGATCTCTATACTAATGCTTGACTTTCATCCACCAGATATCTCAGAATCTGAAAAACATTGTTCGGTCCTGTCGGCTTTTCGATTACAATCAAAATGGACAAATCCAGAAGCATGAACTACGACGTGTCCTGGAAAATTACTGCTTCAAGATGAAAACTGTAGAGTATGAGAAGTAAGTGTGATGTGCAGGTATATAGTAGTATATTATGAATTTGTGCCAGTTGAACAAGAAATTCTCAGTTTGAAAGGGTGAAAATGACATCCAATATGGCCGCCATTTAGGTGACAACAAATACATTGGAGGTGTGATGTTGGCAAGGGCATGCCTAGATATTATAAGTGATAAGTAGCTGGTTGGGTGGTTTCCACTTGGACACCCACCAATCTAAAAAATGAGGGTCCCTGGTTCCCTGAAGCGATGGAGCTCTGGTCAAGCATATACTTGGTGCTCAGCTCTCTTTGGCAGTCCCATTTTCGAGGGAAGCACACATGATCAACCACCCCTCTCTTCACTGTGGGAGAGAGGAACGCCCATTATGATCATTGGCGATCCTAAGGGTCAGTTTAACCCATATAGGATAGTAATGACCCCTTCTGTGGATAGGTGATACGTTTTAATCTTGCGATAACCCCTTTAACTTTAAAGTTCATATAATGTTTCATACCTCTGTTCATATAATGTTTAGGTGGTTTTAGCTAGATCCCCTTCTGCAGGCAGCTTAGAACAGTTACCTACAAAAACTGGAATATTACACAGCACCAATAGAAATTAATGGCCGTTCATGTCAAGCAGTGAGACCTACTCTTGCTTTAGCACTCTTGGTTACCAACAGGCACTCAGTAACTATAATAAACCACTGTTGAAACTATGTGCATCTGCAGTATGCACTCAGGGACTAGTAAACAGGATTTTGACTGATTTTAATACATAATACAATTCCCCGTTCCAACATGTTTTACCAGATAAGTTGGCATCCTCATGGGCACTGAACCAGAACATCAAACTGAAGGTTTTATAGTCATTTACAGCCATTCTGTTTGTGTATAATAGTATAACGCTAACTCTTGGTTGCCAAACTCTTACTGTAATTTACTACAGTTGAACTCAAGTGCACTCAAGACTTGATAACAGTATTTAACTTGTCCCCAACATGTTTCACCACACAAGGTGGCATCCTCAGGGACATTGAACCAAAACAAGCTTCAAACTGGAGGTTTTATCGCTTTTCTGAAAAATGTCACAGGTCAACCAATTACTCATTTATAAACCCCATAACATGTGTAATTCTATCCAATGGGCACGCTCACCCACTGAGTGGCAGTAGTTACCATCACTCTCCATTTTGATATGGCTCAGTACCATGTCAACATTTCTTACTACATGGGCCGACCCCTGCTCATCATATTATCCAGCACCATCACCGTGTAATGGTTGCATCAGCCAACGAACAAGGATTTTCTGACCCGTCAAAACAGCGCAGTCAGGCTCTATCTCTGTACCTTGTTCTAGTTTGCAAAAAAAAAAATTCCCATTGTTTCCAAACCCCACTTGTATAATGAAACTCTCTTCTCTTATAGATCCCATTAATAATCCTCTGTACTTAGTGGAAATAAAAACACATCTGCTGCTCTTGAGTGCAGTCGGAGCGGTGAGATATTTCACAGATCATCACTTAGACGAATGCGAGGGTTTATATTCTGCGCCAATTCCATGTTCGGCTCGAGAGCAGAAAGTTAGCTCCAGACGAAGCGCCGGTTATTACCAAAGTTGCAACGTTAATAGGAACTAAACCTCCTTAATGTGACGGCGCTGAAGACTCCGCATCAATGCTGCCCCCGCTGCCCCCGAATAAAGCGTCGCAGGTTAATTCAATTAAAGAGAGAATCCCCAGCGTCTGTCACGGAGCTTCCCTGTTCTCTGGCCAAAATCCCGCCGGCATTATGAAATTAGGAAGGCAATAACCCAGCACAGTGTTTTATTCCACACTAAACCCGGCATTTTTCACCGCAATCCGAAAAAACAGCTTAGATCCTTAAATTGAATTTGTATCCATTCCAGAATCACATAAGCAGTAAATTATAAAACGCCTGCACAGTTTTCAATTAAACTGCGAAGACACTAGGTAAAGGGTTTAAAAAGCGAGTGGGTGGATGGCGGTGGTGACGGTGGTGTTGGTGGGGGGGAGGACAATTCATTGCTCTGCAGCCGTCCTCCCTGGAGCAGTGCTGCACCGTTACAAGCCGGTGCGCTCGGCGTACAGCACGAATAAAGAGAGCGGCGAAAAGTACCAGTGCCGTAACTTTTCATGTCCGTAATAAAGAAACTCTCGCATGCAGGACGATAAAAAATATATAATGTATGGAAATATGGGAAGGGAAGACAAATGGGAAATTAAAGGAAACTCTTTGGCGTATAATAATAATGTGTCCTAAAATGAACAAAATCTGAACCTTGGGGGATCTGTATAGTTTATTGTCCTACAGTGTTGCAAAACTACAACTCCCACCATGCCCGGACAGCCTTCAGCTGTACAGTACATAGAGAGCGGTACAGTACATAAAGTACATGTACAGAGCAGTACAGTATATATAGTACAGGTAGAGAGCAGTACAGTATATGTAGTACAGGTAGAGAGCAGTACAGTACATGTAATACAGGTAGAGATCAGTACAGTACATGTAGTACAGGTAGAGAGCAGTACAGTACATGTAATACAGGTAGAGAGCAGTACAGTATATGTAGTACAGGTAGAGAGCAGTACAGTACATGTAGTAGAGGTAGAGATCAGTACAGTATATGTAGTACAGGTAGAGAGCGGTATAGTATATGTAGTACAGGTAGAGAGCAGTACAGTACATGTAGTAGAGGTAGAGATCAGTACAGTACATGTAATGCAGGTAGAGATCAGTACAGTATATGTAGTACAGGTAGAGAGCAGTACAGTACATGTAGTAGAGGTAGAGATCAGTACAGTACATGTAATGCAGGTAGAGATCAGTACAGTACATGTAGTACAGGTAGAGAGCGGTACAGTACATGTAATACAGGTAGAGAGCAGTACAGTATATGTTGTACAGGTAGAGAGCAGTACAATACATGTAGTAGATGTAGGGAGCAGTACAGTACATGTAATACAGGTAGAGAGCAGTACAGTATATGTAGTACAGGTAGAGAGCAGTACAATACATGTAGTACAGGTAGAGAGCAGTACAGCATATGTAGTACAGGTAGAGAGCAGTACAGTACATGTAATACAGGTAGAGATCAGTACAGTACATGTAGTACAGGTAGAGATCAGTACAGTACATGTAATACAGGTAGAGAGTAGTACAGTACATGTAGTACAGGTAGAGAGCAGTACTGTACATGTAATACAGGTAGAGAGCAGTACAGTATATGTAGTACAGGTAGAGAGCAGTACAGTATATGTAGTACAGGTAGAGAGCAGTACAGTACATGTAATACAGGTAGAGATCAGTACAGTACATGTAATACAGGTAGAGAGCAGTACAGTATATGTAGTACAGGTAGAGAGCAGTACAGTACATGTAATACAGGTAGAGATCAGTACAGTATATGTAGTACAGGTAGAGATCAGTACAGTACATGTAATACAGGTAGAGAGCAGTACTGTACATGTAATACAGGTAGAGAGCAGTACAGTATATGTAGTACAGGTAGAGAGCAGTACAGTATATGTAGTACAGGTAGAGATCAGTACAGTATATGTAATACAGGTAGAGATCAGTACAGTACATGTAATACAGGTAGAGATCAGTACAGTATATGTAATACAGGTAGAGATCAGTACAGTACATGTAATACAGGTAGAGAGCAGTACAGTACATGTAATACAGGTAGAGATCAGTACAGTACATGTAATACAGGTAGAGATCAGTACAGTATATGTAGTACAGGTAGAGAGCAGTACAGTACATGTAATACAGGTAGAGAGCAGTACAGTACATGTAATACAGGTAGAGATCAGTACAGTACATGTAATACAGGTAGAGAGCGGTACAGTACATGTAATACAGGTAGAGAGCAGTACAGTACATGTAGTATAAGTAGAGAGCAGTACAGTACATGTAATACAGGTAGAGATCAGTACAGTACATGTAGTACAGGTAGAGAGCAGTACAGTACATGTAGAGCAGGTAGAGAGCAGTACAGTATATGTAGAGCAGGTAGAGAGCAGTACAGTATATGTAGTATAGGTAGAGAGTAGTACAGTACATGTAGTACAGGTAGAGAGCAGTACAGTATATGTAGTACAGGTAGAGAGCAGTACAGTATATGTAGTACAGGTAGAGAGCAGTACAGTATATGTAGTACAGGTAGAGAGTAGTACAGTACATGTAGTACAGGTAGAGATCAGTACAGTACATGTAGTACAGGTAGAGAGCAGTACAGTATATGTAGTACAGGTAGAGATCAGTACAGTACATGTAATACAGGTAGAGATCAGTACAGTATATGTAGTACAGGTAGAGAGCGGTACAGTACATGTAATACAGGTAGAGAGCAGTACAGTACATGTAGTATAAGTAGAGAGCAGTACAGTACATGTAATACAGGTAGAGATCAGTACAGTACATGTAGTACAGGTAGAGAGCAGTACAGTACATGTAGAGCAGGTAGAGAGCAGTACAGTATATGTAGAGCAGGTAGAGAGCAGTACAGTATATGTAGTATAGGTAGAGAGTAGTACAGTACATGTAGTACAGGTAGAGAGCAGTACAGTATATGTAGTACAGGTAGAGAGCAGTACAGTATATGTAGTACAGGTAGAGAGCAGTACAGTATATGTAGTACAGGTAGAGAGTAGTACAGTACATGTAGTACAGGTAGAGATCAGTACAGTACATGTAGTACAGGTAGAGAGCAGTACAGTATATGTAATACAGGTAGAGATCAGTACAGTACATGTAGAGCAGGTAGAGAGCAGTACAGTATATGTAATACAGGTAGAGATCAGTACAGTACATGTAGAGCAGGTAGAGAGCAGTACAGTATATGTAATACAGGTAGAGATCAGTACAGTACATGTAGAGCAGGTAGAGAGCAGTACAGTATATGTAATACAGGTAGAGATCAGTACAGTACATGTAGAGCAGGTAGAGAGCAGTACAGTATATGTAATACAGGTAGAGATCAGTACAGTATATGTAGTACAGGTAGAGATCAGTACAGTACATGTAGAGCAGGTAGACATGGCCTGCACATGTACAGTACGTAACATATAGCTAGAGAGCAGTTCAGTACAAGTAATACAGAGAGATAGCAGTATAGTATATGTAGTACAGCACTATCACTGAAAATCATGGACTATCACTTCCAAATTAGCTAATTTAAACCAAAACAACTATCAAACCGTTAGCTAAAAATTATATCTTTATTACAAAAATATCTTAAAACCCTGTCACATACAAATTTGATAAATACAATACAAGAATCAGTAAGTATACAACTGTGGGAAACTCACAATCTGAGATCCTCCTATGGGTCAATCCCACAAATTCCTGACATGTTTCCCCATATATCAGATAGTATTACGGTTCATCAGGGGATTTGACAGTGTATAAAGTGGAGATTTTAGGTTTACCTACACATAAGATTATTCCATCTCATAAATACACATTACATAGAGCGGCAACAAAAAAGGACAGATTGCTAATAAGCGGCAAAACATTACTATGCAAAGTGGTACAGATGTTTTCCAGGGATGCAGTTCTCCATCAGATGTATACAGAAGACTTCACAGATATCTTCATAATGTGATCCTCATTCCTTGTAATGTAGTGAGGATGCACATATAGCTGTTGTATAAATATATCTCACAGATAAACGTAGTAAAGGAATGTCCATAGATGTTTCTTAATGATCACCCACACGTCAGATAACCAGAGAAATTCTCCAGATGTATAACTACTGCATATACAGTCATGGCCGTAAATGTTGGCACCCCTGAAATTTTTCAATAAAATGAAGTATTTCTCACAGGAAAGGATTACAGTAACACATGTTTTGCTATACACATGTTTATTCCCTTTGTGTGTATTGGAACTAAACCAAACAAGGAGGAAAAAAAGCAAATTGGACATAATGTCACCAAACTCCAAAAATGGGCTGGATAAAAAAATTGGCACTCTTTCAAAATTGTGGAAAAATAAGATTGTTTCAAGCATGTGATGCTTCTTTAAACTCACCTGGGGCAAGTAACAGGCGGGGCAATATAAAAATCACACCTGAAAGCAGGTAAAAAGGAGAGAAGTTCACTTAGTCTTTGAATTGTGTGTCTGTGTGCTACACTAAGCATGGACAACAGAAAGAGGAGAAGAGAACTGTCTGAGGACTTGAGAACCAAAATTTTGGAAAAATATCAACAATCTCAAGGTTACAAGTCCATCTCCAGAAATCTAGATTTTCCTTTGTCCACAGTGCGCAACATTATCAAGAACTTTGCAACCCATGGCACTGTAGCTAATATCTCCCTGGGCGTGGACAGAAGAGATAAATTGATGAAAGGTGTCAACGCAGGATAGTCCGGATAGTGGATAAGCAGCCCCAAACAAGTTCCAAAGATATTCAAGCTGTCCTGCAGGCTCAGGGAGCATCAGTGTCAGCGCGAACTATCCGTTGACATTTAAATTAAATGAAACGCTATGGCAGGAGACCCAGGAGGACCCCACTGCTGACACAGAGAAATAAAAAAAAAAGTAAGACTACATTTGCCAAAATGAACTTGAGTAAGCCAAAATCCTTCTGGGAAAACATCTTGTGGACAGATGAGACCAAGATAGAGCTTTTTGGTAAAGCACATCATTCTACTGTTTACCAAAAACAGAATGAGGCCTACAAAGAAAAGAACACAGTACCTACAGTGAAATATGGTGGACGGTCAATGATGTTTTGGGGTTGTTTTGCTGCCTCTGGCACTGGGTGCCTTGAATGTGTACAAGGTATCATGAAATCTGAGGATTACCAATGGATTTTGGGTCGCACTGTACAGCCCGGTGTCAGAAAGCTGGGTTTGTGTCCGAGATCTTGGGTCTTCCAGCAGGACAATGACCCCAAACATACGTCAAAAAGCCCCCAGAAATGGATGGCAACAAAGCGCTGGAGAGTTCTGAAGTGGCAGCAATGAGTCCAGATCTAAATCCCATTGAACACCTGTGGAGAGATCTTAACCCCTTAAGGACCACAGGTTTTTCCGTTTTTGCACTTTCGTTTTTTCCCCCTCACCTTTTAAAAATCATGACCCATTCAATTTTGAACCAAAAAATCCATATGATGGCTTATTTTTTGCGCCACCAATTCTACTTTCATTTCATTTTCTACTTTCAATTCATTTTACCCAAAAATCTATGGCGAAACGAAAAAAAAAAATAATCATTGTGCGATGAAATTGAAGAATAAACGCCATTTTGTAACTTTTGGGGACTTCCGTTTCTACGCAGTACATTTTTCGGTAAAATTTACACCTTATCTTTATTCTGTAGGTCCATACAATTAAAATGATACCCTACTTATATAGGTTTGATTTTGTCGTACTTCTGGAAAAAATCATAACTACATGCAGGACAATTTCTACGTTAAAAATTGTCATATTCTGACACCTATGACTTTTTTATTTTACTGCGTAAGGGGAGGTATGAGGGCTCATTTTTTGTGCCGTGGTCTGAAGTTTTTATCGGTACCATTTTTGTATTTGTATTGATCTGACTTTTTGATCGCTTTTTATTCATTTTTTCATGATATAAAAAGTGACAAAAAATACGTTATTTTGGACTTTGGAATTTTTTTTCGCGTACGCCTTTGACCATGCGGTTTAATTAATTATATATTTTTATAGTTCGGACATTTACACATGCGGCGATACCACATATGTTTATATTTATTTTTTATTTACATGTTTTTTTTATGGGAAAAGGGGGGTGATTTGCACTTTTCTTAGGGAAAGGATTAAATCAAATGTATTAACTTTTTTTTACACTTTTTTTTTTTTTTTTGCAGTGTTATAGCTCTCATAGGGGGCTATAACACTGCACACACTGATTTTTTACACTGATCCATGCAAAGCCATAGCTTTGCATGGATCAGTGTCATAGGCGGTCGATTACTCAAGCCTGCATCTGAGGCTTCATGCAATCAGTCGCCGAAGGGACATGCCGGAGGAAGGTACGAGGTCCTCCGCTTGCGTTCTAGCTGTTCGGGACAATGGTGGTCCCGATCAGCCCAACTGAGCAGCCGGGAAGCTTTTACTTTCGTTTTAAAGGGTTAATAGCGCGCGGCAGCGCTGTTAGCCCCGGGTCCCGGCTTCAGATACATGCCGCGTGACCCCGCGTCATATCGTGGGAGCCGGAAAAGGGACGTAAATATACGTCCTTGGTCGTTAAGGGGTTAAAATTGCTGTTGGGAAAGGCGCCTTCCAATAAGAGAGACCGGGAGCAATTTGCAAAGGAAGAGTGGTCCAACATTCCAGCTGAGAGGTGTAAGAAGCTTATTGATGGTTATAGAAAGCCACTGATTTCACTTATTTTTTCCAAAGGGTGTGCAACCAAATATTAAGTTAAGGGTGCCAATAATTTTGTACAGCCCATTTTTGGAGTTTGGTGACATTATGTCCAATTTGCTTTTTTCACTCCCTTTTTTGGTTTAGTTCCAATACACACAAAGGGAATAAACACGTGTATAGCAAAACATGTTTTACTGCAATCCTTTTCTGCGAGAAATACTTCATTTTCTTGATTGAAAAATTTCAGGTGTTTCAACATTTTTGGCCATGACTGTAGAACATAACCCTCCGGCACGTCACAACCATTCATGGATAAGATCCACCGATATTAAAGAGAGATATGATATAGATATCCTTCCAGGACCTATGGCAGTCTCAGAAAAAAGATAAAGCCACCATAACAGAAATATTGCCATTAAATACAGCCGAGTGTCCACTGCTGTTAAACAGTCAATGACCACTACAAACTCCGAGCCAGGTTAGAGGCCGCTAAATAGATAGAGAGCAGTACAATACAAGTGAAGGACATTACATGGAACACTGTCCTATACTGCAGAGACAGAGAATCATTACTAGACAGCCATTACTAGACTGTACACACTAAGGTACTGAGCCTGATTGGCTCTTCATCCCATGATGCACTGATTCCCAGGCATTTTACTATCTGGATGCACTTGATGATTGTTTGAAGTTATAATGCCCAAGAAAGTTCATTGTCAGTAGAACATATCGCATAGACCTGCTGACATCTTTGTGACCATAGGCTCGGACTATTATAGGCTGATACAGTAAAATCTTCCTTAGTGGACACCTCCCAATAGGGGACACTCCCAATAGCGGATGCGGACACACCTTATAGGGGACAAAACACTCCCAATAGTATACAAAACACTCCCAATAATGGACAAAATACACCCAAAAGGGGACAAAACACTCCCAATAGGGGCCAAAACACTCCCATTAGGGGCCAAAACACTCCCAATAGGGGCCAAAACACTCCCAGTAGGGGACAAAACACTCCCGGTAGGGAACAAAACACTCCCAATAGGGGACAAAACACTCCCAATAGGGGACAAAACACTCCCAATAGGGGACAAACACTCCCAATAGGAGACAAAACATTCCCAATAGGGAACAAAACACACCCAGTAGGGGACAAAACACACCCAGTAGGGGACAAAACACTCCCAATAGAGGGACAATACACTCCCAGTAGAGGACAAAACACTCCCAATAGGGGACAAAACACTCCCAATAGGGGACAAAACACTCCCAATAGGGGACAAAACACTCCCAATAGAGGGACAAAACACTCTCAATAGAGGGACAAAACACTCCCAGTAGAGGACAAAACACTCCCAATAGGAGACAAAACACTCCCAATAGGGGACAAAACACTCCTAATAGGAGACAAAACACTCCCAATAGGGGACAAAACACTCCCAATAGGGGACAAAACACTCCCAATAGAGGGACAAAACACTCCCAATAGAGGGACAAAACACTCCCAATAGAGGGACAAAACACTCCCAATAGAGGGACAAAACACTCCCAGTAGAGGACAAAACACTCCCAATAGGAGACAAAACACTCCCAATAGGGGACAAAACACTCCCAATAGGGGACAAAACACTCCCAATAGGGGACAAAACACTCCCAATAGGAGACAAAACACTCCCAATAGGGGACAAAACACTCCCAATAGGGGACAAAACACTCCCAATAGAGGGACAAAACACTCCCAATAGAGGGACAAAACACTCCCAGTAGAGGACAAAACACTCCCAATAGGAGACAAAACACTCCCAATAGGAGACAAAACACTCCCAATAGGGGTCAAAACACTCCCAATAGGGGACAAAACACTCCCAATAGGAGACAAAACACTCCCAATAGGGGACAAAACACTCCCAATAGGAGACAAAACACTCCCAATAGGGGTCAAAACACTCCCAATAGGAGACAAAACACTCCCAATAGGGGACAAAACACTCCCAGTAGAGGACAAAACACTCCCAATAGGGGACAAAACACTCCCAATAGGGGACAAAACACTCCCAATAGGAGACAAAACACTCCCAATAGGAGACAAAACACTCCCAATAGGGGTCAAAACACTCCCAATAGGGGTCAAAACACTCCCAATAAGGGACAAAACACTCCCAATAGGGGTCAAAACACTCCCAATAAGGGACAAAACACTCCCAATAGGGGAGACAAAACACTCCCAATAGGAGGAAAAAACACTCCCAATAGGAGGAAAAAACACTCCCAGTAGAGGACAAAACACTCCCAACAGGTGACAAAACACTCCCTATAGGAGGAAAAAACACTCCCAATAGAGGACAAAACACTCCCAATAGGGGCCAAAACACTCCCAATAGGGGACAAAACACACCCAACAGAGGACAGAACACTCCCAATAGAGGACAAAACACTCCCAATAGAGGACAAAACACACCCAACAGAGGACAGAACACTCCCAATAGAGGGACAAAACACTCCCAGTAGAGGACAAAACACTCCCAATAGGAGACAAAACACTCCCAATAGGGGACAAAACACTCCCAATAGGAGACAAAACACTCCCAATAGGGGACAAAACACTCCCAATAGGGGACAAAACACTCCCAATAGGGGACAAAACACCCCCAATAGAGGGACAAAACACTCCCAATAGAGGGACAAAACACTCCCAGTAGAGGACAAAACACTCCCAATAGGAGACAAAACACTCCCAATAGGGGACAAAACACTCCCAATAGGAGACAAAACACTCCCAATAGGGGTCAAAACACTCCCAATAGGGGACAAAACGCTCCCAATAGGAGACAAAACACTCCCAATAGGGGACAAAACACTCCCAATAGGAGACAAAACACTCCCAATAGGGGTCAAAACACTCCCAATAGGGGTCAAAACACTCCCAATAGGAGACAAAACACTCCCAATAGGGGACAAAACACTCCCAGTAGAGGACAAAACACTCCCAATAGGGGACAAAACACTCCCAATAGGGGACAAAACACTCCCAATAGGAGACAAAACACTCCCAGTAGGGGACAAAACACTCCCAATAGGAGACAAAACACTCCCAATAGGGGTCAAAACACTCCCAATAGGGGACAAAACACTCCCAATAGGGGACAAAACACTCCCAATAGGAGACAAAACACTCCCAATAGGAGGAAAAAACACTCCCAGTAGAGGACAAAACATTCCAAATAGGGGACAAAACACTCCCAACAGGTGACAAAACACTCCCAATAGGGGACAAAACACTCCCTATAGGAGGAAAAAACACTCCCAATAGAGGACAAAACACTCCCAATAGGGGCCAAAACACTCCCAATAGGGGACAAAACACTCCCAATAGGGGACAAAACACTCCCAATAGAGGACAAAACACTCCCAATAGGGGCCAAAACACTCCCAATAGGGGACAAAACACACCCAACAGAGGACAGAACACTCCCAATAGAGGACAAAACACTTCCAATAGGGGACAAAACACTCCCAATAGAGGACAAAACACTACCAATAGGGGACAAAACACTCCCAATAGGGGACAAAACACTCCCAATAGGGGACAAAACACTCCCAATAGAGGGACAAAACACTCCGAATAGGGGACAAAACACTCCCAATAGAGGACAAAACACTCCCAATAGAGGACAGAACACTCCCAATAGAGGACAGAACACTCCCAATAGAGGACAAATCATTCCCAATAGAGGACAAAACACTCCCAACAGAGGACAGAACACTCCCAATAGGGGACAAAACACTCCCAATAGGGGACAAAACACTCCCAGTAGGGGACAACCAGGCTTATGTGCCAGCCCTATATTGCACAGGGCCGCTATATTTACATCAGTAAAGGGCCCAGGCCCCCGCTGCACCCCCTTGCAGCAGCCCCAGCACAGAAACAGAAGACCATTGTTTAAACAGTGGTCTCCTGCTTCTGTACATCCACCGGCCACATCATTCGTCCATCACCCCTTCCTCCCCTGATTCCCCCGTACCACTTTATTTACCCCTGCGCCACAGAATTTCTCCTTGATACCCCCCTGTGCCATTTCATTGCCCTTTTATTAACCTTTCTGCAAATTCATCACCCCCTCTTTACTACCCCCTGTGCCACTTGACTCCCCCTGTGCCAAATGATCCCTCCCGCTCAGGCACAGATGGGATCAAGAGGAAATGATGTGGCACAGAGGGCAAGGTGGGAATAAAGTGGCACAAGGTATAAAGGGGGGATGAAATGGTACAAGGGGTTTATAAGGGAAGTAATTTTAGTATTGAGTCATTTAGAAAGATTTTTGAGCCTTTTTTCCCAATAGAGGACATCTCTCTCTATAGCGGGCACTTTTTTATTCCCCGTGAGGGTCCGCTATTGGGAGATTCATCACCTGTTTATCTCTCTCCAGATTCTGGAACCGATACTGTATAGGTAAGAAGCACAGCCTGGACTACAAGGAGCTGCTGAGAAATCTTGGCATAAATGTAGAACAGCACAACAAACCTGGACAGGACAGTGTTGCACAAGGTAATGATGAGTGTGAAGATGAAGGCCTCTTCTTTACAACCGTATTCATATGGTTATCGAGTTATATTCAATTCATAGTGTAACCTCGCCATCTTCTCACATGTGTCCTTCACCAATCAGTTGCTTTATTTTGACTTTAAAGGGGTACTCCACTGCTCAGCATTTGGAACAAACTGTTCCATACGCTGGAGCTGGCGCCGGGAGCTTGTAATGTCATAACCCCGCCCTCTTGATGTCACGCCCCGCCCCCTCAATGCAAGTCTATGGGAGGGGGCGTGACGGCTGTCACACCCCCTCCCATAGACTTGCATTGGGGGGGGGGGGGCGTGATATCATGAGGGGGTGGAGCTATGACGTCATGAGCTCCCGGCGCCAGCTCCAGCGTATGGAACAGTTTGTTCCAAATGCTGAGCAGTGGAGTACCCCTTTAAATTGGCCAGAAATGCCTTCCCATTAGTCATGGGCCAGTGCAAAGTTAGATTTGCTACAGTAGGAGTCATTTCAATTGAAAGATCATAATATCAAAGTTAAAATGTGCCTAACATTATAAAAAAAAAAAAAAATAAATACTTCTGATATGTCATAGAGACTGTTAAGACCCCAACCTATTAGTAGAACAAACCAAGAGACTTGCATGCTTAGCATGTTCTCTCCTGGCTCTGTGTCACGTGACCAGGATAGATTTAAAGGGGTACTCCGCTGCCCAGCGTTTGGAACAAACTGTTTCCAAACGCTGGAGCCGGGAGTTCGTGATGTTATAGCCCCACCGCCTCATGATGTCACGCCCCCTCAATACAAGTCTATGGGAGGGGGCGTTACAGCTGTCACGCCCCCTCCCATAGGCTTGCATTGAGGGGGCGGGGCAGGATGTCATGAGGGGGTGGGGCTATGATGTCACGAGCTCCCAGCATCGGCTCCAGTGTTCGGGAACAGTTTGTTCCAAATGCTCAGCAACAGAGTACACCTTTAAAGGGGTACTCCGCTGGAAAACATTTTTTTTTTTTTTTTTATCAACTGATGCCAGAAAGTTAAACAGATTTGTAAATGACTTCTATGTTAAAATCTTAATATTTCCAGTACTTATCAGCTGCTGTATGCTCCACAGGAAGTTATTTTCTTTTTAAATTTCCTTTCTGTCTGACCACATTGCTCTCTGCTGACACCTCTGTCCATTTTAGGAACTGTCCTGAGTAGAAGCAAATCCCCATAGCAAACCTATCCTACTCTGGACAGTTCCTGACATGGACAGAGCTGTCAGCAGAGAGCACTGTGGTCAGGCAGAAAAGAAATTAAAAAAGAAAAGAACTTCCTGTGGAGCATACAGCAGCTGATAAGTACTGAAAGGATTAAGATTTTTAAATAGAAGTAATTTACAAATCTGTTTAACTTTCTGGCACCAGTTGATTAAAAAATAATAGTTTTCCAGTGGAGTACCCCTTTAAAATGTAAGTTTATGGTACCGTTCTAATCACATAGACACAGAGCAGTCTATGTCTGTCTGAGGACTGACCCATCACATCAGGGTCTCAGTGCTAAGACAACCCCCCTTCCCCCCCCCCCCCCCCACACACACATACACACACTGATCAGGAAAACGAGTCGGGAGAAGTGCACAGCAGCACACTTCATTCCCTGGCTTGTAGCAACCTCCGTACCAACCCTTAGTCTATAGGGCTGTCCAGAAAAGCTGAATAGAGATTGCTCCAAGCCAGGGAGTGAAGCGCAGCTCATTCTTCTGATTGGTGGGGGTGTCAGCACTCCCACCAATAAAAAAAAAAAAACTTTTGACATGTGTTAAAGGGGTACTCTGGTGGCAAATAATTTTTTTTCAGATCAACCGGAGCAAAAAAAAAATTTAACAGATTTGTAAATTACTTCTATTAAAAAAATCTTAATCCTTCCAGTACTTATTCAACTGCTGTATACTGCAGGGGAATTTGTGTAGTTATTTCCAGTCTGACCACAGTGCTCTCTGTTGCCACCTCTGTCCATGTCAGGAACCGTCCAGAGCAGGAGAGGTTTGCTCCTACTCTGGACAGTTTCTGACACGGACAGAGGTGTCAGCAGAGAGCACTGTGGTCAGACTGGAAAAAACTACACTACTTCCTCTGGAGCATACAGCAGCTGATAAGTACGGGAAGGATGAAGATGTTTTAACTTCCACCGGAGTACCCCTTTAACCCCTTCCCGACCTATGACATACCTGTACGTCATGAGTGGCAAGGTGTTCCCGACCCATGACATACAGGTACGTCATGAACATTTTTGCCGCAGCGCCCGGTAAGATGGTGGCTATCACTGATAGCCAGCCATCTTACCATGTGACTACGGGGGGGTTTCATCCCCCCCCCAGCGATCGCTGCAATCAGCTAGTTAAATCTGACTAGCTGATAGCAGCGTTTCGCTATGAGAATACTTAGCAGCGCGGTGTGCGAGTCCCGATCACGGGGATCGGGACACACACCGCTCGAAGTGTCCCTTACCCGTCCCCCGGCGTCACTTACCCGGCCATGCGGTGTCCAGAGCAGTCCCGGCGCGAGTGGCGTCCTCCAGGCAGTCCCGGCGGTGGTGCTTCCCAGCGGTGAGTTTCCAGCAGCAGGGCGGCATCTTCATTGGCAGCAGTGAGATTGCTGTAAAGCGATCTCACCGCTGCCACTGGGAGTTTCAAAACTGCAACTCCCAGCATGCCCAGACAGCCTTTGGCTTTCTGTGCATGCTGGGAGTAGTAGTTTTGCAACATCTGGAGGTCTGGAGTTTGGAGACCACTGTATAATGGTCTTCAATCTGTGCTCTTCCAAATGTTGCAAAACTACAATTCTCAGCATGCTCAGTCTGTCCAGGCATGCTGGGAGTTATAGTTCTGTAACATCTGGAAGAGCACAGATTGGAGACCATTATACAGTGGTCTACAAACTGTGGACCTCCAGCTGTTGCAATACTACTACTCCCAGCATGCCCAGACTGCCCAAGCATGCTGGAAGTTGTAGTTCGGCAACATCTGATCCTTCAGATATTGCCAAACTACAACTTCCAGCATGCCTGGCCAGTCTGGGCATGCTGGGAGTTGTAGTTTTGCAACAACTGGAGGCACACTAGTTGGGAAACATTGTCCGTTTCCTAACTCAGTGCCTCCAGCTGTTGCAATTGTTCCAAAACTATAACTCCCAGCATGCACTGACAGACCATGCATGCTGGGGGTTGTAGTTTTGCAACAGCTGGAGGCACACTGGTTTGGAAACACTAAGTTAAGTAATAAACTTTCAAGTGTTTTGCAACCAGTGTGCCTTCAGCTGTTAGATAACTACAACCCCCAGCATGCACGGACAGCCAAAGGGCATGCTGGGAGTTGTAGCAGTATGCCTCTAGCTGTTGCATGACTACATGTCCCAGCATGCAAAAACGTAGTGTGAACCCAGCCTAACTCCGTGTTTCGCAACCAGTGTGCCTCCAGCTGTTGCAAAACTACAACTCCCAGCATGCACGGACAGCCAAAGGGCATGCTCGGAGTTGTAGTTTTTTACAGTGAGTGCTGCAAGTTTGAAATGGCGCAAATTTTGCGCTCCTTTTACCCCTTGCAAAAATTGGGTCTACAAGAACATGCGAGTGTAAAAAATGAAGATTTTGAATTTTCTCCTTCACTTTGCTGCTATTCCTGTGAAACACCTAAAGGGTTAAAACACTTACTGAATGTCATTTTGAATACTTTGGGGGGGGGGGGGGGGGGGTGTAGTTTTTATAATGGGGTCATTCATGGGGTATTTCTAATATGAAGACCCTTAAAATCCACTTCCAACCTGAACTGGGCCCTGAAAAATTACGATTTTGAAAATCTGGTGAAAAATTGGAAAATTGCTGCGGAACTTTGAAACCCTCTGATGTCTTCCAAAAGTAAAAACACATCAATTTTTTGATGCAAACATAAAGTAGACATATTGTATATGTGAATCAATATATAATTTATTTGGAATATCCATTTTCCTTACAAGCAGAGACTTTCAAAGTTAGAAAAATGCAAAATTTTCAAAATGTTCATGAGATTTTTAGATTTTTTACCAAGAAAGGATACAAATATCAGTGAAATTTTACCAATAACATAAAGTAGAATATGTCACGAAAAAACAATCTCGAAATCAGAATGATAAGTAAAAGCATCACAGAGTTATTAATGTTTAAAGTGACAGTGGTCAGATGTTCAAAAAATGCCCAGGTCCTGAAGGTGAAAATGGGCTGGGTCATGAAGGGGTTAAGGTTCTTCATATTGTAGCCGAAGTTGGAAGCGGCTACAAAGAGCATCATCTCCTTCTCTTGGGGATCTGTCTTGCATAGAAGTAAACCTGCCAGACATATTCCATAAACACTTATGTTACAATATACATATATAGACAGTGTGTGTATACATATATAGTCATGGCCGTAAATGTTGGCACCCCTGACATTTTTCAAGAAAGTTGAGGTATTTTTCACAGAAAAGGATTGCAGTAACACATGTTTTGCTATACACATGTTTATTCCCTTTGTGTTTATTGGAACTAAACCAAAAAAGGGAGGAAAAAAAGCAAATTGGACATAATGTCACCAAACTCCAAAAATGGGCTGGACAAAATTATTGGCACCCTTTCAAAAGTGTGGAAAAATAAGATTGTTTCAAGCATGTGATGCTCCTTTAAACTCACCTGGGGCGAGTAACAGATGTGGGCAATATAAAAATCACACCTGAAAGAGAGAAGTTCACTTAGTCTTTGCATTGTGTGTCTGTCTGTGCCACACTAAGCATGGACAACAGAAAGAGGAGAAGAGAAATGTCTGAGGACTTGAGAACCAAAATTGTGGAAAAATATCAACGATCTCAAGGTTACAAGTCCATCTCCAGAGATCTAGATTTGCCTTTGTCCACAGTGCGCAACATTATCAAGAAGTTTGCAACCCATGGCACTGTAGCTAATCTCACGGGCATGGATGGAAGAGAAAAATTGATGAAAGATGTCAACGCAGGATAGTCCAGATGGTGGATAAGCAGCCCCAAACAAGTTCCAAAGATATTCAAGCTGTCCTGCAGGCTCAGGGAGCATCAGTGTGAGCGCTAACTATCTGTCGACATTTAAATGAGATAAAACGCTATGGAGGAGACCCAGGAGGACCCCACTGCTGACACAGAGACATAAAAAAGCAAGACTACATTTTGCCAAAATGAACTTGAGTAACCAAAATCCTTCTGGGAAAAGTTCTTGTGGACAGATGAGACCAAGATAGAGCTTTTTGGCAAAGCACATCATTCTACTGTTTACCGAAAACGGAATGAGGCCTATAAAGAAAAGAACACAGAACCTACAGTGAAATATGGTGGAGGTCAATGATGTTTTGGGGTTGTTTTGCTGCCTCTGGCACTGGGTGCCTTGAATGTGTACAAGACATCATGAAATCTGAGGATTACCAATGGATTTTGGGTCGTACTGTACAGCCCAGTGTCAGAAAGCTGGGTTTATGTCCAAGATCTTGGGTCTTCCAGCAGGACAATGACCCCAAACATGCGTCAAAAAGCCCCCAGAAATGGATGGTAACAAAGCGCTGGAGAGTTCTGAAGTGGCAGCAATGAGTCCAGATCTAAATCCCATTGAACACCTGTGGAGAGATCGTAAAATTGCTGTTGGGAAAAGGCGCCTTCCAATAAGAGAGACCTGGAGCAGTTTGTAAAGGAAGAGTGGTCCAACATCCCGGCTGAGAGGTGTAAGAAGCTTATTGATGGTTATAGGAAGCCACTGATTTCAATTATTTTTTCCAAAGGGTGTGCAAACAAATATTAAGTCCAATAATTTTGTCCAGACCATTTTTGGAGTTTGGTGACATTATGTCCAATTTGCTTTTTTTCCTCCCTTTTTTGGTTTAGTTCCAATACACACAAAGGGAATAAACATGTGTATAGCATATATATATATATATATATATATATATATATATATATATATACACTGCTTGGTCAAATGTGTGACTAGAACCTTACCATCATCCGGCTGCTTTAGTTTATGCTGCCAGCTTTGGTCAAAGTGTTCACCCTATATAACATTTCAGTATTTTACTGTTTTTGCCTCTTTTACCCGTTTCAAGGAATCATCTTGCCACATAATAAAGTGAGTGCTCTATAAACTAATTTTATCTGCTTTTGTTGTCCGCCTCTATCTTTGTTCTATTCCAATTGTATTTATAGTTTCTGTAGTTATATTTGTGAAATTAGCATTTTTTGTGTGTTTAAAGTGTACCTGTCATTTTTTAGGACTGAAAAGAACCGAGATTACTAGGGGAAGGGTCATTTGACAGACAAGTCATGTATAGTGCCTAGTCATTTATTTTGTTGTGTTCACATTAAAGGGGTACTCCCCTGCTAGACATCTTATCCCTTATCCAAAGGATAGAGGATAAGATGTCTAATCCTGGGGGTTCTAAACAAACGCTGGCTTCCTGCGGCAGTATTTGTAATGTTACGGTCACGCCCCTTGTGACATTACGCCACGCCCCCTCCATTCATGTCTCTGAGAGGGGGCGTGTCGACTGACACGCCCCCTCTCATAGACTTGAATGGAGAGGGTGTGGCATGACATCACAAGGGGCGTGGTCGTGACATCACGATCACGGCCTCCGGCTCCGAGCATTCTGAATGCTGGAGCACCGGAGTGCCCCTTTTAAAGGGGTATTCCAGGAAAAAGCTTTTTTTTTTCTTTTCTTTTTTTTTTTTTTTTTTTTATATCAACAGGCTCCAGAAAGTTAATCAGATTCTAAATGACTTCTATTAAAAAATCTTAATCCTTTAAATAATTATCAGCTGCTGAAGTTGAGTTGTTGTTTTCTGTCTGGCAACAGTGCTCTCTGCTGACATCTCTGCTTGTCTCGGGAACTGCACAGAGTAGAAGAGGTTTGCTATGGGGATTTGCTTCTAAACTGGGTAGTTCCAGAGACAGGTGTCATCAGAGAGCACTTAGAAAGAAAAGAACAACTCAACTTCAGCAGCCCATAAGTACTGAAAGGATTAAGATTTTTTAATAGAATTAATTTACAAATCTGTTTAACTTTCTGGAGCCAGTTGATGTATTAAAAAAAGTTTTTTCCTGGATAACCCCTTTTTAAGAGCATTACCTCTCTATGATTCTTTTTAGCTAGTAAATTCCAGTCACTAGGTGAGATTAGGAGCTCACTGCATATACATGTATCATTGGTGTCTATGGAACTGTTCAGATGTATGTTTGCAGTGGAGGCTGCAGGAAGTAAGAATTTTGTCATCAAATGTTTTTGTTTTTGTTTTTATTGCCCATATCATGCACACTTACCATCAATAGTCCTACAGCACCATCTGCTTTATTCCAGCACAACCGCATCCATGTGGTTTATTACTGTAACTGGGTCATGTGATCAATAGTTTGACCCACAGAAAATCACAGTGCTTTTTGTGTCAGAGTAAGTAGTCAATCCTGGATCAGGTGACTTCCTGCGAACTACAGGATGACATTAAAGGGGTATTCCAGGAAAAAAAAATTTTTTATATATCAACTGGCTATAAACAGATCTGTAAATTACTTCTATTAAAAAATCTTAATCCTTTCAGTACTTATGAGCTTTTGAAGTTAAGGTTGTTCTTTTCTGTCTAAGTGCTCTCTGATGACACGTGTCTCGGGAACCGCCCAGTTTAGAAGCAAATCCCCATAGCAAACCTCTTCTAAACTGGGCGTTTCCCGAGACAGGTGTCATCAGAGAGCACTTAGACAGAAAAGAACAACCTTAACTTCAGAAGCTCATAAGTACTGAAAGGATTAAGATTTTTTAATAGAAGTAATTTACAAATCTGTTTAACTTTCTGGAGCCAGTTGATATATAAAAAACGTTTTTTCCTGGATAACCCCTTTAAGACCTATCAAATCAATATTGGTACCTCCCAGATCCCTCCCCTCCCAGCTCTGTCTGTATACTGCTGCTATCTTTATTGGATCAGAATATACAGTATAGTAGTTATACCCTACCTCTCCGAGCTCTATGTTATACTGCTACTTCTAACTCTATGGGATCAGAATATGTAGTAGTTATATACCTCCCCTCTCAGCTCTATCTGTATACTGCTGCTACTATCTCTATGGGATCAGGATATATAGTATTTGTATACCTCCCCTCCCAGCTCTATCTGTATACCACTTCAGCTATATCTATGGGATCAGAAGATATAGTAGTTATACACCTCCCCCCTAGCTCTAGCTGTATACTGCTTCTATCTCTATTGGATCAGGATATATAGTAGTTATACACTTCTCCTCCAGCTCTATCTGTATACTGCTGCTGCTATCGCTATTGGATCAGGATATATAGTAGTTATACACCTCTCCTCCAGCTCTATCTGTATACTGCTGATATCTCTATTGGATCAGGATATATAGTAATTATACACCTCTCCTCCAGCTCTATCTGTATACTGCTGCTGCTATCTCTATTGGATCAGGATATATAGTAGTTATACACCTCTCCTCCCAGCTCTATCTGTATACTGCTGCTGCTATCTCTATTGGATCAGGATATATAGTAGTTATACACCTCTCCTCCAGCTCTATCTGTATACTGCTGCTGCTATCTCTATTGGATCAGGATATATAGTAGTTATACACCTCTCCTCCCAGCTTTATCTGTATACTGCTGCTGCTATCTCTATTGGATCAGGATATATAGTAGTTATACACCTCTCCTCCAGCTCTATCTGTATACTGCTTCTGCTATCTCTATTGGATCAGGATATATAGTAGTCATACACCTCCCCTGAGGCTGAGTTCACACATTGGGGGAAATTTACTAATTGTGGCGTATTGGTCTCGTATAGCTCCGCTTATATTCACGGTGCTATCAGTAAATCTAGTGGATAAGAGCTGCCCATGCACCAGACAGGGTTTTTTCTAGCATAGATTTCTGCGACAATTTAAGCCTGTGTTGAGGTACAAAGTGTGAGTGTTTGCAACACACAAAAGTAGCAGATGTATTGCTCAAAATAGGGGTTTGCCCAAAAATTATGCTACTTTTGGCCGTAAGAGTCACTCACACAGACTGATACATTTTTTACCATGTTTTTTCTGGTTTTGCTGTGATTTTACCTAAATTACAGCAAAAATGGGGCTACTTTACAGCTATTTTGCAAATCACGGAAACAATGTGTCATTTTTATTGAGATTTTGGAAAACTGCAGCAGAAACAGTCAAAATGTGTAAATAAAATGCAGTAAAAAGTCAACATTTGCCTTAAAGGGGAACTCTGGTGAAAAACTTTTTTCAACTGGTGCCAGAAAGTTAAACAGATTTGTAAATTACTTCTATTAAAAAATCTTAATCCTTCCAGTACTTATTAGCTGCTGAATACTACAGAGGAAATTATTTTCTTTTTGGAACACAGTGCTCTCTGCTGACATCACGAGCACAGTGCTCTCTGCTGACATCTCTGTTCATTTTAGGAACTGTCCAGAGCAGGAGATGTTTACTATGGGGATTTTCTCCTACTCTGGACAGTTCTTAAAATGGACAGAGATGTCAGCAGAGAGCACTGTGCTCATGATGTCAGCAGAGAGCTCTGTGTTTCAAAAAGAAAAGAATTTCAGCTGTAGTTTTCAGCAGCTAATAAGCACAGGAAGGATTAAGATTTTTTAATAGAAGTAATTTACAAATCTGTTTAATTTTCTGGCACCAGTTGATTAAAAAAAAAAAAAAGGTTCCCACCTGAGTACCCCTTTAAGATTTAAAATCTTCATAAAACTCAGGTGTGATTATAGATGAAATAACATTTGCATTATTTCTTTAAAAAAAAAAAAAAATGCATCACAATTCCACATAATATGAACTGACCTAAACGCACTTATGGGTCTAATCATTTCACCCGGTGAACTCCAATACCAGCAGCCTAATTAGATGACCAGGTGCAGTGATCGAACGCCACACCCTCTCTACAAAACCAGAGGGTTCATGGAAAATGTAGTCAGCATTAGGAAATAATTTAAAGGGGTACTCCATGGGAAAACATTATTATTATTATTATTTTTTTTAAATCAACTGGTGCCAGAAACTAAAACACATTTGTAAATTACTTTTATTAAAAAATCTTAATCCTTTCACTACTTATTAGCTGCTCTATGCTCCACAGGAAGTTCTTTTCTTTTTGAATTTCCTTTCTGTATGACCACAGTGCTCTCTGCTGACACCTCTGTCCATGTCAGGAACTGTCTAGAGCAGGAGAGGTTTGCTATGAGGATTTGCTCCTACTCTGGACAGTTCCTGACACGGACAGAGGTGTCAGCAGAGAGCACTGTGATCAGACAGAAAGGAAATTCAAATAGAAAAAAACTTCCTAGTGTAAAGCAGCTAATAAGTACTGGAAGGATTAGGATTTTTTAATAGATATAATTTACAAATCTGTTTACCTTTCTGGCACCAGTGGATTAAAAAAAAAAATTCCACCGGAGTACCCCTCTGGAAAATATAATTTTTTTTTAATCAACTGGTGCCAGAAAGTTAAACAGATTTGTAAATTACTTCTATTTAAAAAATCTTAATCCTTCCAGTACTTATCAGCTTCTGTATGTTGCACAGGAAGTTCTTTTCTTTTTGAATTTCCTTTCTGTCTGACCAAAGTGCTCTCTGCTGACACCTCTGTCTGTGTCAGGAACTGTCCAGAGTAGGAGCAAATCCCCCTAGCAAATCTCTCCTGCTCTGGACAGTTCCTAAAATGGTGTCAGCAGAGAGCACTGTGGTCAGACAGAAAGGAAATTCAAAAAGGAAAGAACTTCCCGTGCAACATATAGCAGCTGATAAGTACTGGAAAGATTAAGATTCTTTAATAGAAGTAATTTACAAATCTGTTTAACTTTCTGCCACCAGTTGATTTAAAAAAAATAATGTTTTTCAGAGGAGTACCACTTTAAGTGTTGGAACTACAATCAGTATGGAGCCAAACCCATGCCTGCCACATCAGCTAAAACAGGTTGGCACCAGGTATACACAAGAACCTCCTACATTATTCTCTAATTATGGCCTTATGTTGTTAATATTGATATATCATTACCATAGGCCATCAATATTAAGATTGTGGGGGTCTGACACCAAATCCTCTTTTTTTTGCCTATCCACCCCATTTGTTAGCTGCTGTACCTGGTATTGCAGGCTGTCCTATAGGGCCTGGTGCTCTGGTTATAGGGACTGTATAAGGACTGGCGCTACCGCGCCAGTCCTTATACAGTCCCTATAACCAGAGCACCAGTCCCTATATAGAGACATTATGAAATGATTCAGCACTGACATATGGAACTACTTGGATAGGCAATAAAATAAGAGCTGTAATTGTACGTTCACACATGCGGATTTTTTAGCGGGTTTTCCGCTGTGTATTTGAAAGTGGGCGGGCCCTTCTCGGCTGTCCGCAGCAGATTTTCCGCAGCGGAATGTACACTGCTTAAAATCCGCCGGAAGCCCCATTGAAGTCAGTAGGGACTCTGTCGGATTTTCCGCAGCGTAAATTCTGCCGCGTAAAATCTGCCGCGGACAGCCGAGAAGAGCCCGCCCACTTTGAAATAAGCAGCGGAAAACCCGCTAAAAAAATCCGCGCGTGTGAACGTACCCTTACTGTGACTGTGACACTGTAACCACTGACTCTACTGATGGGTACACTTTAATACGCGCCATTTTTTTTTGCTAGAATGTGTTGTCATTTCTCGCATGTAGATCTGAGTGCTTTACTTTTTGCTTGAAATGCAGACGACTTGTCAGAATTTATGACTAATTTTCCAAATTTTTGTCTACAGCGTTAAACTGGGAGGCAACCAAGCTGGAGCGGGAGAGGCAGAAACGGTGGAGATTGCCCTCTCCGTCCAACGGGTTCAACAGCGAGGAGTGTACATTGGAGGACCTCGAAGGGATGTTCAGGAAAAAGGTCATTTTTACAAATTTACCATCCAGTTGATCAGTGTTTCCCAACAAGTGTGCCTCCAGCTGTTGCAAAACTACAACTTCCTAAGTTTCTAAGGTTAAAAAAAAAAAGATAACAGTCCATCGGGTTCAACCTTAAAGAGGTACTATCCTGGAAAACATTTTTTTTTTTTTTTTTAAATCAACTGGTGCCAGAAAGTTAAACAGATTTGTAAATTACTTCTATTTAAAAATCTTAATCCTTCCAGTACTTATCAGCTTCTATTTGTTCCACAGGAAGTTCTTTTCTTTTTGAATTTCCTTTCTGTCTGACCACAGTGCTCTCTGCTGACATCTCTGTCCATTTTAGGAACTGTCCAGAGTAGAAGCGAATCCCCATAGCAAACCTCTCCTGCTCCAGTTCTTAAAATGGACAGAGGTGTCAGCAGAGAGCACTGTGGTCAGACAGAAAGGAAATTCAAAAAGAAAAGAACTTCCTGTGGAGCAAATAGAAGCTGATAAGTACTGGAAGGATTAAGATTTTTAAATAGAAGTAATTTGCAAATCTGTTTAACTTTCTGGCACCAGTTGATTTAAAAGAAAAAAGTTTTTCAGTGGAGTACCCCTTTAAACCCTACTGTGTTGATCCAGATGAAAGAAAACCTCCCCAATAAGGCTGATGCTAATTGTACCATAAGAGGAAAAATTACTTCCCGACCCCAAAATTCATTCCCGACCGATTATGTATAATATTGTTATCCGGGATGATATTTAACCGCCTGCACTATAGGGATATTATCAAATCTCATTGCCCCATGGATGTTATAAAACTCCCTAAACACCGGGAACATTTTTATACCCCCAAGACACCAGGGGTATTCTTCACCTGCCTAGACTCTAGAGCAGTGGTCTCCAACCTGTGGACCTCCAGATGTTGCAAAACTACAACTCCCAGCATGCCCGGACAGCGGCTGTCCGGGCATTTCTGGGAGTTGTAGTTTTGCAACATCTGGAGGTCCGCAGGTTGAAGACCACTGCTCTAGAGCATTGGTTCCCATCCTTTTTTTTGTCCGAGTACCCCTTGGCACCCATTTCCAAAAATTGTACCCCCTATATATGCGACATGTTTGTAATTAATATAGTTATTGTTATTTAGAATGTATATGCCTTTCTTTACGCCATGGGGGGGGGGATTTTTCAATTGTTCCAAGAATGTATTTATTTATTTGTTGTAAAAAAATTAGATCCTATCCCATGAAGACGTAGTAGTTATGTTTCACGGTCATTAGATCTCAATGCAGGATACTTTTCGAAATGTTACATTTTGATAAATCGACCCTCAGTTTATTGTTCTTGCCTGATCCTATATAAAGTGAGGGGAGTACGGAGGAACCACAACAAGTGATGGAATCCAACAATTGTGACCACAGGTAACCTGACTTTATAAATCTTTTCTAATCTAAAAGAAATGAGACAAAGGTTGAGTCATCTCCAGTGTGAAGACAGCAAACATTACAAGTGAGTGACAGATTGCAGAACAATATGGTTCGGATCATGCAGAACAATAACCACTTTCAATGTTGCTATGGTGCCCGTCAGTAGTACACAATAGAGCCACGGAGACAGGAAACTACTTAATATGTCTGTGTGAGTCTAAGAAGAAGAATACAAAATATATACCGTATTTTTCGCCCTATAGGACGCACCGGCATATAAGACGCACACCCAATTTTAAAGGTGCAAAATCTAGAAAAAAAAAGATTCTGCACCCAACAGTGATCTGCCAACGGCTGTCCGGGCATGCTGGGAGTTGTAGTTTTGCAACATCTGGAGGTCCGCAGGTTGAAGACCACTGGATAGGAGGTAGTACTCACGTGTCCCCGCCGCTCCGGACTCGTCACCGCTGCCCTGGATGTCGCTCCATCGCTGTCGCCGCGTCCCTGGGGTGTCCCTGACGCTCCGGACGTCTTCTTCCCCGGGATCCACGCTCTCCGTCGCCGTCATCACGTCCTTACGCACGCCGCACCTATTGGATGACGGGGCGGCGTGCGTGATGACGTCGAAGGAGAGCGCCGGCCATGCAGGGGATCCCGGCACGGAGCAGACAGCGAGGAGGCAGGTAAGGTCCCTCCCGGTGTCCTGTAAGCTGTTCGGGATGCCGCGATTTCACCGCAGCGGTCCCGAACAGCCCGACTGAGCAGCCGGGTTAGTGTCCCTTTCGCTTCAGACGCGGCGGTCAGCTTTGATCGCCGCGTCTGAAGGGTTAATACAGGGCATCACCGCGATTGGTGATATCCTGTATTGGCCGCGGGTCCCGGACGTTGATGGCCGCAGGGACCGACCCGATAGGTGTGTGTATTCGCCATATAAGACGCACCAACTTTCCCCCCCCAGTTTTGGGAAAGAAAAAGTGCGTCTTATACGGCGAAAAATACGGTATATATATATTTTTAATTCTTTTTCCCCATAACGTCTTCAGACCCTTTCAATTTTGTCTGATTTTTTAATGTTGTGGCCTTGTGCTAACGGAATAACAAAGAAAATGAAGGCTCCCCCCCCCCCCCCATCATTCTGCATTCACTACCCCATAATGACAAAGTGAAAACAGAATTTTAGAAATGTTGGCAAATTTATTAAAAAGGAAAAACTCAAATTTTGCATGACACTTCCTTCTACTTGGTCATCGCTGAGATGTTTATCCACCTTGGTTGGAGTCACCTGGGGTAAATTCAGCTGATTGGACAGGATTTGGGAAAGAGAGATCCCTGTCTATATAAGGTCTCACAGCTGAAAATCTATATCGGAGTAAAATCCAAGTCATGAGAGGAAAAGACTGCCTGTAGAGCTCAGAGACATGATAGTGCAAAAAGAGGACAAAACATTCTGCTCTATAGAAAGTTCCCAAGAGCACAGTGGCCTCCATGATTCTTAAATGGAAGAAGTTTGGAACAAACAGGACTCTTAGGCTATGTTCACACGTCGGAATGTCCGCACAGAGAATCTCCTTGCAGACATTCCGGACACTGCGGGGCGCTTACATAATATGTCGGTGCTAGGATCGTCTCATAGACAGTTATGCATTCCGTGCGGACTCTGCACAAAGAATGAACATGTTCATTCTTTGTGCCGACATGAAAATTTAATTTCCGACGTGTGAACATGGCCTTACTAGAGCTGTCTGCCCCACCAAACTAAGTAATGGTGGGAGAAGGGCCTTGGTAAGAGAGGTGACCAAGAGCCCAATGGCCACTCTGGTTGAGCTCCAAAGATCCTGTGTGCAGATGGGAGAAACTTCCAGAAGGTCCAGAACCATCAGTGCAGCCTCCACAATCTGGGGTTTATTGCAGATTGGCCAAAAATAAGCCTCGCCTAAAGGGTGCGTTCACACGCTCTTTGTTTTTGCGGGTTTTCCACTGCGTATTTGAAAGGGTGCGGGCTCTTCTCGGCTGTCCTTAGCAGTTTTTCCGCGGCGGAATTCACACTGCGGAAAATCAGCCGCAGTCCCTACTGACTTCAATAGGGCTTGCGGCGGATTTTCCGCAGCGGATAGCGGATTTCCGCAGATAGCCGAGAAGAGCCCACACCCTTTCAAATACGCAGCGTAAAAAACCTGCAGAAACAAAGAGCGTGTGAACGCACCCTAAGTTTGCAAAAAATGCACCTAGATGACTCTGACTGTGAGAAACAGGATTCTCTGGTTTGATGAAACAGTAATTTAAGTTTCTGGTCTCAAGTCTAAGTGTCATGTCTGGAGGAAACCAGGTACTGCCCATCACCTGCCTAATAACATCCCTACAGTGATCATGGTGGGGGCAGCATCATGTCTGGAGGAAACCAGGCACTGCCCATCACCTGCACAATACCATCCCTACAGTGATCATGGTGGGGGCAGCATCATGTCTGGGGGAAACCAGGCACTGCCCATCACCTGCACAATACCATCCCTACAGTGATCATGGTGGGGGCAGCATCATGTCTGGAGGAAACCAGGCACTGCCCATCACCTGCCCAATACCATCCCTACAGTGATCATGGTGGGGCCAGCATCATGTGTGGAGGAAACCAGGCACTGCCCATCACCTGCCCAATACCATCCCTACAGTGATCATGGTGGGGGCAGCATCATGTCTGGAGGAAACCAGGCACTGCCCATCACCTGCCCAATACCATCCCTACAGTGATCATGATGGGGGCAGCATCATGTCTGGAGGAAACCAGGCACTGACCATCACCTGCCCAATACCATCCCTACAGAGATCATGGTGGGGGCAGCATCATGTCTGGAGGAAACCAGGCACTGCCCATCACCTGCCCAATACCATCCCTACAGTGATCATGGTGGGGGCAGCATCATGTCTGGGGGAAACCAGGCACTGCCCATCACCTGCCCAATACCATCCCTACAGTGATCATGGTGGGGGCAGCATCATGTCTGGGAGAAACCAGGCACTGCCCATCACCTACCCAATACCATCCCTACAGTGATCATGGTGGGGGCAGCATCATGTTTGGAGGAAACCAGGCACTGCCCATCACCTGCCCAATACCATCCCTACAGTGATCATGGTGGGGACAGCATCATGTCTGGAGGAAACCAGGCACTGCCCATCACCTGCCCAATACCATCCCTACAGTGATCATGGTGGGGACAGCATCATGTCTGAAGGAAACCAGGCACTGACCATCACCTGCCCAATACCATCCCTACAGTGATCATGGTGGGGGCAGCATCATGTTTGGAGGAAACCAGGCACTGCCCATCACCTGCCCAATACCATCCCTACAGTGATCATGGTGGGGGCAGCATCATGTATCGAGGAAACCAGGCACTGCCCATCACATGCCCAATACCATCCCTACAGTGATCATGGTGGGGACAGCATCATGTCTGGAGGAAACCAGGCACTGCCCATCACCTGCCCAATACCATCCCTACAGTGATCATGGTGAGGGCAGCATCATGTCTGGGGGAAACCAGGCACTGCCCATCACCTGCCCAATACCATCCTTACAGTGATTATGGTGGGGGCAGCATTATGTCTGGAGAAAACCAGGCACTGCCCATCACCTGCCCAATACCATCCCTACAGTGATCATGGTGGGGGCAGCATCATGTCTGGAGGAAACAAGGTACTGCCCATCACCTGCCCAATACCATCCCTACAGTGATCATGGTGGGGGAAGCATCATGTCTGGAGGAAACCAGGCACTGCCCATCACCTGCCCAATACTATCCCTACAGTGATCATGGTGGGGGCAGCATCATGTCTGGAGGAAACCAGGCACTGCCCATCATCTGCCCAATACCATCCCTACAGTGATCATGGTGGGGGAAGCATCATGTCTGGAGGAAACCAGGCACTGCCCATCATCTGCCCAATACCATCCCTACAGTGAAGTATGGTGGGGGCAGCATCATGTCTGGAGGAAACCAGGTACTGCCCATCACCTGCCCAATACCATCTCTACAGTGATCATGGTGGGCAGCATCATGTCTGGAGGAAACCAGGCACTGCCCATCACCTGCCCAATACTATCCCTACAGTGATCATGGTGGGGGCAGCATCATGTCTGGAGGAAACCAGGCACTGCCCATCACCTGCCCAATACCATCCCTACAGTGATCATGGTGGGGGCAGCATCATGTCTGGAGGAAACCAGGCACTGCCCATCATCTGCCCAATACCATCCCTACAGTGAAGTATGGTGGGGGCAGCATCATGTCTGGAGGAAACCAGGTACTGCCCATCACCTGCCCAATACCATCCCTACAGTGATCATGGTGGGGACAGCATCATGTCTGGAGGAAACCAGGCACTGCCCATCACCTGCCCAATACTATGCCTTCAGTGAAGAATGGTGGGGGCAGCATCATGCTGTGAGGATAGGGAGACTGCTCAGGGTTGTGGGAAAGCTAAATGGAGCAAAGTACGGAGATATTGTTAATTAATACTCAATGTAGAGAGCTCTGGACCTAAGGCCGAAGATTCATCCTCCAACAAGACAATGACCCTAAGCACACGGCCAAGACAAAACAGGAGCAGCTTAGGGACAACTCTTTGAATGTCCTTGAGTGGCCCAGCCAGATCCTGAACTCAATTGACCATCTCTGGAGAGCTGAAACTGGCTTCCACCGACGGTCCCCATCCAACCTGACAGAGGATCTGCAGAGAAGAATGGCAGGAAATCCCCAAAATCCAGGTGTGTAAACCTTGTGGCCTCATCCCCAAGAAGACTGGAGGCTGAAGTCTCTGGCAAAGGGCCTTCAACTACGTCCTGAGTAAAGGGTATGAATACTTTTTATGTCAATGCTATATTTTAGTTTTTCCTTTTCAATAACGTATCAAAGAGTTCTTACATTCTGTTGTTTTCACTTATAGGATACTGACTGCAGAATAATGGATTTTTTAATTTAGCACATAAAAATTTTAAAAAATGGGAAGTGGTCTGAAGACTTTTTGGGGGACATGTTTCAAAGATTTTACCCCTGTTTCGTGTGTATTTTTTGGCGCCAAATTTTGCGCAAGCCCTTTTTTAGCGCATTTTTTTGGCGCACGTTTTGGTAGAGCATTTCCTCCAGATGCGGCCGAATCGGGGTACCTTTGAGTGACATCTATAGTACGTATGGATTTATTAACTGCGTACTTTTCCTTTACACCAAAAATTTTGCCGCAAGAGCTATTTTTTTTTGCGCAAATATAAGCCATCTTGGACTTAACGTAGCAAGATGCTCTAAATCATCAATTCTATTTTCCAAAGAGTGGATTGAGGAGATTACTATATTTACCCCAAATTTATGAAGCTCATTGCGCTAGATTGATAAATTTAGCGCTTCTGCGCATCATTTAGAATTCGGGAAAAGGGGTAAAACTGCTTCTACCATACACAAATAATGATACATGTCCCCCTTTGAGTGCAATCGTGCCATAGATATATATATAAATATATATGTACATATATACAGTTTATATGTGTGTATATATATATATATATATATATATATATATATATATGATTGCATTTAGATGCATTGCTTGAGTGTGGAGAAGACATATTATAGGATGCAAATGTGTGTTCAATTAAAGGCAAGTTAATTTCCAATCCAAAACCATCTGTCGTTGCTTAAGTAAACAGCCGACAGAGAAAACATATCCATGTATGTGTGGCTGTAAGGCAAGTTTTACAATTACATGATGGGCAGATGCTGCCACACTGGGATTTCATTTTTCATTGTGTCAGTTCTCTACCAGTTACATTTCTCTACTGAAACAACGTGAAGCCAAAAATCCTTACTATGGATTCAGCACCGGCTCTGACGGCCCTAGGGGCTCATGCATATGGTCACGAGACGGCATTCATAGCCTGCTATGGGCCCATATTGTAGCTTGCTTTGCCTCCAGTTTTATTTAGAGACACTTGGAGGTTACTTTTCATGAGAATTTTTTTTTGCATGACATTTTTAAAGAAATATTTTCTCCAAGGTGCATTAACATCTAGTGCCCCTTAGGTACACTATGGCCCTGATTTACTAAGAGTGGACTGTTTATTCTGGAGTGATTTCAATATTACTCGTGTTTTTTTTTCAGGCTTATTTACTATTCTGTCGCACATTTCGTGTTTTTTCTTTCTGTCGCACGTTTTGTGTCGCACTCGTCAATTGTGTTGCACAAACTCCGAGCTAAAGAAATTATTTGTGTGAATCAAAATGGTTTAGGCTTATTTGTTTAACTCCTTAACGACGAAGGACGTATATTTACGTCCTCTGCCGGCTCCCGCGGTGACCCTGCGTCATATCGGGTCGGTCCCGGCGGCCATCAACGGCCGGGACCCGCGGCTAATACAGGACATCACCGATCGCGGTGATGCCCTGTATTAACCCTTCAGATGCAGCGATCGAAGCTGACCGCTGCGTCTGAAGCGAAAGTATCCCGGCTGCTGAGTCGGACTGTTTGGGACCGCCGCGGTGAAATCGCGGCATCCCGAACAGCTTACAGGACACCGGGAGGGACCTTACCTGTCTCCTCGGTGTCCGATCGGCGAATGACTGCTCCGTGCCTGGGATCCAGGCAGGAGCAGTCAAGCGCCGATAACACTGATAACAGGCGTGTTAATACACGCCAGTGATCAGCATGAGAGATCAGTGTGTGCAGTGTTATAGGTCCCTATGGGATAATAAAGATCAGTGTGTGCAGTGTTATAGGTCCCTATGGGATCTATAACACTGCAAAAAAAAAAAGTTTAAAAAAGTGTTAATAAAGATCATTTAACCCCTTCCGTAATAAAAGTATGAATCCCCCCCCCCTTTCTCCATAAAAAAAATAAGATAGTGTAAATAAAAATAAACATATGTGGTATCGCCACGTGCGTAAATGTCCGAACTATAAAAATATATTGTTAATTAAACTGCACGGTCAATGGCGTACACATAAAAAAATTCCCAAAAAGCGTATTTTTGGTCACTTTTATACCATTAAAAAATGAATATAAAGTGATCAAAAAGTCTGATTAAAACAAAAATGGTATCGATAAAAACTTCAGATCAAAGGCCCAAAAAATTAGCCCTCATACCGCCCCGTACGTGGAAAAATAAAAAAGTTATAGGGGTCAGAAAAGGACATTTTGAAACGTATAAATTTTCCTGCATGTAGTTATGATTTTTTTCCGAAGTGCAACAATATCCAACCTATATAAGTAGGGTATCATTTTAACCTTATGGACCTACAGAATAATGATAAGGTGTAATTTTTACCGAAATATGCACTGCGTAGAAACGGAAGCCCCCAAAAATTACAAAATGGCGTTTTTTTCTTCGATTTTGTTGCACAATGATTATGTTTTCCGTTTCGCCGTGGATTTTTCGGTAAAATGACTGATGTCATTATAAAGTAGAATTGGTGGCGCAAAAAATAAGCCATCATATAAATTTTTAGGTGGAAAATTGAAAGGGTTATGATTTTTAAAAGGTAAGGAAGAAAAAACGAAGATGCAAAAACTGAAAAACCCTGCGTCCTTAAGGGGTTAAAAAAAAATCATGAATCAAAAGTACGGTATTCATGTGTTATAAACATTACAACAATTCTCCTTGTTTATCAGTTTGGGTGTTAAATTGATTTAAACCCAATATTGCAAATGTGTTAAAAAGAAAAAAAATATATAAACATTAACTATCACAAAAGCATTCGATATTTTATTAATTAAAGTGTTTAACTGTACAAAATGTTTTCAGGTTATAAAACAAGTTACTTTCACACAAAACACAATGGTAAACAGTCTCTTGTTAGAAATCCCTCCATTTTTGGAATTTCACTCGGCCTCTTGGCTGTCGGTTATTGTGTGCGGCAAACTCACACTTTTTCCCCAAGTGATTTTCAAAGTACTCCGAGTAATTTTAGTTTTTTGTGGGTAAAACGACCGTTTTTGCATAAAACACGCCCATTTCAGAGTGGAAAAAAACACTCCAAGTGTTTTCTAAAATGTCGGTTGTGTGACAACATTTTTGTCGCATAATTAGTCGCACAGACGTTGTGACTAAAATTTAGGCGCAATAACCGAGAAGAAGAGTCGGTTGGACTTTAATTAGTGAGGGCCTATATGCGTGATAACCAAATATTGCAGGTCCCTTAGTCCTATGATGGGTTAATATGTTTGTATAAGTTTGTAATGTTTCTTGTGGGAGAATTTTAAAGGGGTATTCCGGCCCTAAGACATCTTATCCCCTATCCAAAGGATAGGGCATAAGATGTCTGATCGCAGGGGGCCCGCTGTTGAGCACTGCACCTGTGAGCACTGCAGTAAACGCTGGAGGCTCCACGTCTTATGCCTCCCGACCACAGGGACGGAGTATCGTGATGTCACGACTCCGCCCCTGGGTGACGTCACGCCCCACCCAAAAGTTTTGTTAAAGGTAGGTAACACCTCAAAGCAAGCCTATGTAGCATGGAGAGGCAATCTCATGTATAGTCAATCACCAACACACAGGAAATGCTTTTCAGGGAATCACCAACATACAGGAAAGGCGTCTCAGCCAATCACCAACACACAGGAAATGCTTTTCAGTGAATCACCAACATACAGGAAAGGCGTCTCAGCCAATCACCAACACACAGGAAATGCCTGCTCAACCAATCACTGACACACAGGAAATGCCTGCTCAGCCAATCACCAACACACAGGAAATGCCTGCTCAACCAATCACTGACACACAGGAAATGCCTGCTCAGCCAATCACCAACACGCAGGAAATGCTTCTCAGCCAATCACCAACACACATGAATACATTTTAAGGGGTTTCCATTACAGTTGGCCCTCAACATATGATATTAATTGGTTCCAGGAGAACCATCATATGTTGAAACCATCATATGTCGAGTACATATGTCTATGTAAAAATGGTAATTGGTTCCGGGGCCTCGGAACCATTGTATGTTGAATACATATCTCTATGGGAAACTGCTAATTGGTTCTGGGATGACTATTGTATGTGGAGTGTATGCGGAGTGTTTAACAAACCAGGGTGCCTCCAGCTGTTGCACAACTACAACTCCCAGCATGCATGTACAGCCATTGACTGTCTGGGCATGCTGGGAGTTATAGTTTTGCAACAGCTGGAGGCACACTGATAGGGAAACATTGATGTATGGGGTGTATAGTGTGTCTATGTATTGTATGTGATGTGTGACATCGCATACAGTACTGTACAGTTCTTTAAATACCTTCAGGGGGGACAGAATGTCCTCCATTACAATCCTGCCGACTACAGCTCTATAGGAAAGGAAGGGGAGGGCAGCCAGCAGCTCATTGGATGCCTGTAGCAAGATGCTGCAGGCTATTGGCTGTGGCTGCACTGGGGGGGGGCGGGGCTTACACAGAGCTCACAGTGGAAGCCCGTATGAGTTAGCAGGACAGCATGTGAGTAACAGGAGGCAGAACGGGGCACACGGGGCACATTAAACAACTATCTGTCAGTTGCTGAAGTTGTCAGCGCTGTCAGATAGCTGTTTGTATGATGGCCCCAACACACAGCAGCATCATATGTCGATACTGCCTTCAACATACGATGGGCTCTGAGAGGCCATCATATGTTGAAATGATCATATGTCGGGGCCATCATAAGTCGGGGGGGTCACTGTACTAACAAAATTAGTAAATGTTGGAACTAGAGTTAAAAATAAGAAAAACTTGCTTCTTGTGTATACATATGCATCATATTGTTTACTTAAATTGGTTTGTTATAAAACTTAATAACAAAAGGTTTGCAAAAAAAAAGTTTACTCACCCTAAAATCACCATAACTCTGGTGCCCCCTGCTGGAAGTGCTGTAGTGACATTATGTACATTGTTCACATGAAGATGCAGCCATTCACTGGCCCCAGTGCTCTCTTTCTGTATGAAGGCCCATGACCTCTGAAGCTGGTGATTGGCTGCAGTATCACATGCACAATATATATGATCCCACCTCAGCACTTCCAGCAGAGACCACCAGCAAATTTAGGGGTAAATACAGTACTTACTATTTTTTTTTTTTTTTATATATATATATACACACATAATTTCCAGCCTGTATTGAATATTTGTCTTGAAGTAGTTATTTGCATAAATCATTTTATATTTTGTTCCTTATTTTTGGTTTGTACTATTATTTATTAAAAGTTTTTTTTAATAAATTCGCCCCCCCCCCCCCCCCCAAAAAAAAAAAATTTCTATTTGTAAATACAATCCTAGACTAAACATGCTTATTATTTTGTTTATTCGGTCCCCGACTGTAAGTTCACCGCCATAAATATTTTAATTAGCATAAACCGACAGATGAAAAACGAGTGTAAATATGGCCGATGGCGGCGTTTCTATATCTAAATACACGTCTATATATAGACGGCGTATTGGAATCATCTACGCGGCTTCTGCGAGTTCTACTTAACGGCAGGCGAAAACTGAATAAAATGAATAATTAATTTCGCAGAGATAAGTGCACATTGATATGAAAAAAATAAAAAATAATATCTAAAAGAAAAAATATATACACGTCATTAAAAAAAAAGGAGCGGAATGTAGCTCAATTTTCTACCTTTGAATTGTGACAAACCTCTCAGCGTGTGTTTCCAAGTGTATTACCGGATAGGAATTTTTTTTTATTTTTTTATTTTTTTTTATTATTTTAAGATATTCCTTTTACTTAAGAACCATGTATGAGAGAGCGGAGTCTCTTTTTGAGCTCAGCAGGTAGTGTTTAAAGTCTGCCGTAATGCGCGGAAGGGCCCGATATTTTTCCGTCTCACTTTTCAGAAGTCGTAATTATATCAAAGTAATAAAACTTCTCACTTGAGTCTAATTAGAATAGTACAGTCGGCTTTTAGGCGACTGTAAAACTTATCAATTAAACATCTGAGGACGCTCAGACGACATTATATACAAATACGCTTATGTTAAAAAGAAAAATTGAGCTTAAAAAAAATAAAAGAAAGAAAAAAAATATCAGTGTTTTAAAAAAAAAAAAAATTAATGAAGCCCGTTTTATGAACAAAGGTTGTACAATGTCTTCCCATACAGATCTCCTCCTCCCACCCGGATCTTGTGAAGGCCTTCAGATCGTTTGACGTAGATCGCGCGGGATGCGTTCCTCTGGATGCCTTCAAGTCCATCATTAATAACTTTATTTTTCCGCTCTCCCACCGAACATTTCAGGAGTTAATGAGCAGGTAAGACCCCTGATGTTTCCTCCAGATCGTCTTAAAGTGTCATGGAAGATGCATTAATGTCACGATTCGGCTTCCAGGTAGTGGATCCTCTGTGTCAGCGAGGGATTGGCGTGGACCGTGCTAGTGGACCGGTTCTAAGAGGCTACTGGTTTTCACCAGAGCCCGCCGCAAAGCGGGATGGACTTGCTGCGGCAGTAGCAACCAGGTCGTATCCACTAGCAACGGCTCTACCTCGCTGACTGCTGAGAAGGCGTGGGACAGAAGGACTAGGCAGAGGCAAGGTCAGACGTAGCAGAAGGTCGGGGGCAGGCGGCAAGGTTCGTAGTCAGGATGGGTAGCAGAAGTTCAGGTACACAGGCTTTGGACACACTAAACGCTTTCACTGGCACAAGGCAACAAGATCCGGCAAGGGAGTGCATGGGAGGAGATCAGATATAGTCTGGGAGCAGGTGGAAGCCAATTAAGCTAATTGGGCCAGGCACCAATCATTGGTGCACTGGCCCTTTAAGTCTCAGAGAGCTGGCGCGCGCGCGCCCTAGAGAGCGGAGCCGCGCACGCCAGCACATGACAGCAGGGGACCGGGACGGGTAAGTGACCTGGGATGCGATTCGCGAGCGGGCGCGTCCCGCTGTGCGAATCGCATCCCCAACGGCCATGACAGTGCAGCGCTCCCGGTCAGCGGGACTGACCGGGGAGCTGCAGGGAGAAAGGCGCCGTGAGCGCTCCGGGGAGGAGCGGGGACCCGGAGCGCTAGGCGTAACAGTACCCCCCCCCTTAGGTCTCCCCTTTTTTTTGTCCGGTGACTGCCTCCCCTGGGATGAGGACACCGGGAAAGAATGGATGGTTTCCTCAATGGCAGGCAGTACAGCAGGAGTGGGAATGGGAAGGGAGGGCAGAGGGTGAAGCTTGGCACGGGGCAGGGAGACACAAGGACGGGAGCCATGAGGAGACACAGAGGCTTGCCTGATGGGACTGGGAGGGGGGGAGAGGCACTTCCTGTGGCAGGCAGAGTCCCAGTTCTTTATCTCCCCGGTGGTCCAATCAAGGGTGGGGGAATGAAGCCGGAGCCATGGCAGACCGAGGAGGACCTCAGAGGTACAGTTGGGGAGAATGAAGAACTCAATCCTTTCGTGGTGGGGTCCGATAGACATCAGGAGGGGTTCTGTGCGGTAACGCACGGTGCAGTCCAATCTGGCTCCGTTGACCGCGGAAATGTAGAGCGGTTTGACGAGACGGGTCACCGGGATGCTGAATTTATTAACAAAGGACTCCAAAATAAAATTCCCGGAGGCACCAGAGTCCAAGCAGGCCACGGCTGAGAGGGAGGAGTTGGCTGTAGGAGAAATCCGCACGGGCACCGTGAGACGTGGAGAAGAAGACTTAGAACCAAAAGATGCAACACCCACGTGAGCTGGGTGCGTGCGTGCGTTTCCCAGGCGTGGAGGACGGATAGGGCAATCCACCAAGAAATGTTCAGTACTGGCACAGTACAGACAGAGATTTTCTTCTCTACGGCGATTCCTCTCCTCCTGGGTCAGGCGAGACCGATCCACTTGCATGGCCTCCTCGGCGGGAGGCCCAGGCGAAGACTGCAAAGGATGCTGTGGGAGAGGTGCCCAGAGATCTAAGTCTTTTTCCTGGCGGAGCTCTTGGTGTCGTTCAGAAAAACGCATGTCAATGCGGGTAGCCAAATGGATGAGTTCTTGGAGGTTGGGAGGAATCTCTCGTGCGGCCAGCACATCCTTGATGCGACTGGATAGGCCTTTTTTAAAGGTCGCGCAGAGAGCCTCATTATTCCAGGATAGTTCAGAAGCAAGAGTACGGAATTGTATGGCGTACTCGCCAACGGAAGAATTACCCTGGACCAGGTTCAGCAGGGCAGTCTCAGCAGAAGAGGCTCGGGCAGGTTCCTCGAAGACACTTCGGACTTCAGCGAAGAAGGACTGGACTGTGGCTGTGGCAGGATCATTGCGGTCCCAGAGCGGTGTGGCCCAAGACAAGGCCTTTCCTGAAAGAAGGCTTATTACGAACGCCACCTTAGACCGTTCTGTAGGAAACAAGTCCGACAACATCTCCATATGCAGGGAACACTGAGACAAAAATCCACGGCAGAGTTTAGAGTCCCCATCAAATTTGTCCGGCAGGGACAAGCGGAGGTTAGGAGCGGCCACTCGCTGCGGAGGAGGTGCAGGAGCTGGCGGAGGAGATGGTTGCTGCTGTAGCAGAGGCAGAAGTTGCTGTAACATGGCGGTCAACTGCGACAGCTGCTGTCCTTGTTGGGCAATCTGCTGCGATTGCTGAGCGACCACCGTGGGAAGATCAGCGAGACTTGGCAGCGGCACCTCAGCGGGATCCATGGCCGGATCTACTGTCACGATTCGGCTTCCAGGTAGTGGATCCTCTGTGTCAGCGAGGGATTGGCGTGGACCGTGCTAGTGGACCGGTTCTAAGAGGCTACTGGTTTTCACCAGAGCCCGCCGCAAAGCGGGATGGACTTGCTGCGGCAGTAGCAACCAGGTCGTATCCACTAGCAACGGCTCTACCTCGCTGACTGCTGAGAAGGCGTGGGACAGAAGGACTAGGCAGAGGCAAGGTCAGACGTAGCAGAAGGTCGGGGGCAGGCGGCAAGGTTCGTAGTCAGGATGGGTAGCAGAAGTTCAGGTACACAGGCTTTGGACACACTAAACGCTTTCACTGGCACAAGGCAACAAGATCCGGCAAGGGAGTGCATGGGAGGAGATCAGATATAGTCTGGGAGCAGGTGGAAGCCAATTAAGCTAATTGGGCCAGGCACCAATCATTGGTGCACTGGCCCTTTAAGTCTCAGAGAGCTGGCGCGCGCGCGCCCTAGAGAGCGGAGCCGCGCACGCCAGCACATGACAGCAGGGGACCGGGACGGGTAAGTGACCTGGGATGCGATTCGCGAGCGGGCGCGTCCCGCTGTGCGAATCGCATCCCCAACGGCCATGACAGTGCAGCGCTCCCGGTCAGCGGGACTGACCGGGGAGCTGCAGGGAGAAAGGCGCCGTGAGCGCTCCGGGGAGGAGCGGGGACCCGGAGCGCTAGGCGTAACAATTAACCTCTAATTCCATTTACAGGGGGGGAAAAAACTAAAATAAAAACAAAAATGTCAGAAAATATTCAGAAAATAAAAAAGGCCCAACGTTTAGAGTTTTTCATATTTGTTCAAATTTTATTGATTTCCAATGCTCTTTTGTGCATGGCACATATTATCGGAGACTATCTTTAAAGCGTACCTGTCATGGCGTACCTGTCATTTCAGAGAAAAAATATTTCCTAAATATGTTACTAACAAGATCATGCAGATGCTTTACTAGTCTTTATTATGTGTCTAGCTTTTGTATTTGGCTCTGTTCTGCTGCGCACTCATTCTGACATCCCCTGCTCAGGAAGGGGCGCGTCCCAAGCAAGCACTGAGCCCGCCCTCACTTACCGTGCATTCACTTCCTCCCTGAGTCTTCTGTTCTGTGCTGGGTCTCTTCATCCAATCACTGCAGGCTGCTCTGTAACCACCTACTCTCTGTTTTCATGCTGCAGTCTGATAGGACAGGAGTAAGCACAGAGCAGTGTTAGTCCCACCCTTACTCACCATGCATTCACTTCCTCCCTGAGTCTGCTGGGCTGTGCTGGGTCTCTTCATCCAATCACTGCAGGCTGCTCTGTAACCCCCTCCTCTCTGTTTTCATGTTGCAGTCTGATAGGACAGGAGTGAGCACAGAGGAGTGTTAGTCCCGCCCTCACTTGCTGGACTTTGTCCTGGCCTGTGTTTCAGGTGGGACAAAGATGATGTTGCAGCCGGACAGGATAAAATTTTTTTTTTTTGAAGTATATCAAAATGGTTAATGTTTTGCCAAGATGTACAACATATGAAAAGTTTTTGAATCTGACGGGTAGATCCCCACCACTGTCTTATGCCCCCTAGAAGGGGGGCGGAGCATGACACCCCTCCCCAATGACACTGTACTAGGCATAACACAATCTGTGTGTTCCCCTAGGTCGGGGTTTCCCAATCAGTGTGTCTCCTTCTGGCTGGGCATGCTGGGAGTTGTAGTGTTGCAACAGCTGGAGGCACACTGCTTGAGAAACACTGCCTTAGGTGATTACTTCTGGGAATAATAGCACAGAAATAATAGGCTAAAAAGGAACCATTCCTCCCGCAGACCGCGGCTCATGTTATTTTTCCATAAACTAACAGATTAGAGCCTTTCAAAGGAAGGCAAATGAAGGTTGTTCCAGATTTCCTAACCTACATTGATTTACTTCTAGAAACACAATGCCTCCGAAAATAGGAACGGCGTTTCAGAGACGAGCAGCACATTTATAATGAGAATATTGTGGGGAATTGTCTGATGGCGAATAATAAAGACTTCACTTTATGTCAACGCAGTTGGTCTCATCCGTGTAGATGAGTATTTTCCAACCAGGGAGCCTCCAACTGTTGCAAGACTACAGCTCCCAGCATGCCCAGATAGCATTTGGCTGTCATGCATTTTCTTATTCAAAGTGCGTTTTTAGAGAAATATTCTCTTGTGGAGAAAGTGATTTGGCTTATAATCACAACGGAGGCATTTTATGAAGATTTAAACTCTTCAAGCTGTGTTCACATCTTGCATTTTTACTGCATTTTTGGCCATGTCTCTGCTACAATTTATGAAAATTTTTGTTGTGGGACAATTAGGCTAAAAAAAAAAAAACAAAAAAAAAACCTGGCAAACATGTAATGTGTAAACACAGCCTCATGGTAGGTGTATAAATATTACATATAAGATATAGCAGCAGTATACAGATAGAGCTGAGAGGTGTATAACTACTATATATCCTGATCCCAAAGAGATAGCAGAAGCAGCAGTTTACAGATAGAGCTGGGAGAGGAGCTGTATAACTACTATATATTCTTATCCCATTAAAATAGCAGCAGCAGTATGCAGCTAGAGCTGGAGGGGAGGTGTAAAACTACTATATACTGTATACTGATCCCATAGGAATAGCAGCAGCAGTATAGAGATAGAGCTGGAGTGAAAGTGTATAACTATTATGTATCCTGATCCCATAGAGATAGCAGCAGCAGTATACAGATAGAGCTGGGAGGAGAGGTGTATAACTGATATATATTCTGATCTCATAGAGATAGCAGCAGTATACAGATAGATCTAGAGTGAAAATGTATAACTATTATACAAAAAGGAAGGTTGCAGCAGCACTTTTTGTCAAAAAATGAAGGCTCATAGTGCAATTTTTGATCAAATTGTGTCCCCCATCCACCACTCTCCTCTTGTGGCCTCTTGTCGGATGGGACCCTAACAAGCTTAATCCACTCACCTCTCCTGGGCATATGGCCTCTGACTGGGTGACATGCAGGATCCACTATCAATTTGAAATCCTCTGATGAAACAGGGAGGGGTGCACGGCTACAGAGGGCGCCAGTCCCCCTAACTTGCATAGCAAAAATAAAAAAAATAAAAATAGCCAGCACAACTACCTAATACACGGGTGCACGCTGCTGTGGCAAATATGTATAACTATTATGTATCCTGAGCTGGAGGGGAGGTGTATAACCACTATATATCCTGATCCCATAGAGATAGCAGAAGCAGCATACAGATAGAGCTGGGAGGAGAGGTGTATAACTGATATATATTCTGATCCCATAGAGATAGCAGCAGCATACAGATAGATCTAGAGTGAAAATGTATAACTATTATACAAAAAAGAAGGTTGCAGCAGCACTCTTGGTCAAAAAATGAAGGCTCATAGTGCAATTTTTGATCAAAACGTGTCCCCCATGCACCACGCAGAGGTGGCCTCTTGTCGGATGGGACCCTAACATGCTTAATCCACTCACCTCTGCTGGGCATATGGCCTCTAACTGGGTGACATGCAGGATCCACTATCAATTTAAAATCCTCCTATGAAACAGGGAGGGGTGCACGGCTACAGAGGGCGCCAGTCCCCCTAACTTGCATAGCAAAAGCACAAAAAAAAAAAAATAGCCAGCACAACTACCTAATACACGGGTGCACGCTGCTGGGGCAAATATGTATAACTATTATGTATCCTGAGCTGGAGGGGAGGTGTATAACCACTATATATCCTGATCCCATAGAGATAGCAGCAGCAGTATACAGATAAAGCTGGAGGAGAGGTGTATAGCTACTATATATCCTGATCCCATAGAGATAGCAGCAGCAGTATACGGATAGAGCCGGAGTGGAGGTGTATAACTACTATATATCCTGATCCCATAGAGATAGCAGCAGCAATATACAGATAGTGCCGGAGTGGAGGTGTATAACTACTATATATCCTGTATATCCTGATCCCATAGAGATAGCAGCAGCAGTATACGGATAGAGCCGGAGTGGAGGTGTATAACTACTATATATCCTTATCCCATAGAGATAGCAGCAGCAGTATACAGATAGAGCTGGAGGAGAGGTGTAGAACTACTATATATCCTGATCCCATAGAGATAGCAGCAGCAGTATACAGATAGAGCCGGAGTGGAGGTGTATAACTACTATATATCCTTATCCCATAAAAATAGCAGCAGCAGTGTATAGATAGTGCTGATGGGGAGGTGTTAAACTACCATATACTGTATATTGATCCCATAGGTATAGAAGCAGCAGTATACAGATAGAGCTGGGTGGCTAAGGGTCTCGGAACTAGCAGGAGTCATGTGGTGATGATGTCATCCTGACCCAGGACTGACCACTTGCTCTGACATATAAGGCATTGGGATTTTCTGTGGATCAGACTGGTGATCCCATGACCCAGTTACAGTAATGAAACATATGGATGCAGCTGTGCTGGAATAAAACAAGACGGTGCTGTAGGACTAGTCATGGTGAGTGTGCCTGGTATGGGCAAAAACTAAAACCTGGAGTACTTCTTTAATTTTAGTGACCACTACATGGCTAGTAAAATAACTTACTGGGCAGTGGCCACTATGGAGCTCGTACTGGGCTATACTGGGCAGAAGACATAAGCAGTATGGTGGCACTATGGCGACCATGTAGCATCCAGGAATCTGTTCTTCCGCAGGACAGTCTCTGATTGCTCGCAGTGTCCCAGAGGACAATACTCAGGTCCCACTCATCTATTACTGTTCTGAATGTCAAGGACATACACAGCGTCATAGTGAATAACATGACTGTCCTCCATCCTGCCGACCGCATCGCTCTAGAATAAACTGAGGCTGAAATGAGTCCATTTGCAGGTTATTAAGAAAGTAATTAGAAAGCCGCCAGACGCAGGAATACCTGGATGTAGATTTATTGCAATAAATAAAATGAATATCAGGCCCAGGAAATGATTATTCAGTCTCCCCTGTGTTGGGAGGAGCAAAATAAAACTGTACAACAGAGCATCCAAGACAAGAGAAGATTTATCATTATTGTTAAAGGAGTACTCCACTGCCCAGCGTTTGGAAGGAAATGTTCCGAACGCAGTTTTCGCGCTGCGGGGGTCGGTCACGCCCCCTCGTGATGTCACGGCCACACCCCCTAAATGCATGTCTATGGGAGGGGTCGTCACGCCCCCTCCCATAGACTTGCATTTAGAGGGCATAGCCGTGCTGTCACGAGGGGGCGTGGCTTACCCCCGCAGCGCGAAAACAGCGTTCGGAACATTTCCTTCTGAAAGCTGGCCAGTGGAGTACTCCTTTAAAGGCATAGGTTCTGGCACCATGTCAGATTGAAAAAAATGTCTAATAGTTTTAGGCCGGGTCTGCACAGTACAGTGACCCCCCCCCCCCGACCTACGATGGCCCCGACATACGATCATTTCCCCATACGATGGTCTCTGAGGCAATCGCATGGTGAAGGCAGCATCAACATACGATGCTTTTGTATGTTGGGGCCATCGCATAAACGGCTATCCGGCAGCGCAGACTGCTTCAGCATCCCCCGGATAGCCGTTTACGGTGCCCTGTGTGGTCCGCTGACGATCACTTACCTGTCCTCGGGTCTCCGGCGCGTCCTCTTCGGGATCCCCTCCATCGTCGGCACTCTCCATCATCATCATCACGTTGCTGCGCACGCCGTCCCGTCATCCAATAGGAGCGGCGTGCATAGCGACGTGATGGCAGCGACTGAGAGCGAGGATGCTGGGGAAGCAGAGGCCTTGCCGGAGCGTCGGGGACACCCCAGGGACGCGGCGACAGCGATGGAGGGCGACATCAGGGCAGCGGTGACGAGCGGTGACGGTCCGGAGCGGCGGGGACACGTGAGTATAACCTCCTATACCAGTTGTCTACAACCTGCGGACCTCCAGATGTTGCAAAACTACAACTCCCAGCATGTCCGGACAGCCGTTGGCTGTCCGGGCATGCTGGGAGTTGTAGTTTTGCAACATCTGGAGGTCCGCAGGTTGTAGACCACTGTCCTATACTTTACATTGCACGGATCCCTCAACATACGATGGTTTCAACAAACGATGGTCCGTTTGGAACGGATTACCATTGTATGTTGAGGGACCACTGTATTACTTGTGGTCCACAAATTTTTTTTCTGTAGAATTAAAAAAATATCTGGTATAAGGATTGTCGCACCTCCAACATTTGAGGCCCCTTAATAGAGTAAGGCTAGGGTCACACTACGGAATTTCTACCTGAAATTATGCTTTGAAATTGCAGGCGGAAATTCCGCTTGCTAAAATGTATAGTGTAGTGAATGGGTTTCCGTTCACACTTCGGAATTTGTGAAGGGAAAATCCACTTGAATATTTCCCCCTGAGGAATGGCGTTGCTCATTGTTCAGGCGGAAATATTCGTGGAACACATTGCAGTCTATTGGAGACTGCAGTGTACGCGGAGATTCCGTAGTGTGAACCTAGCCTAAAGGTCTTGCCCATGCATATAAGGGCAAAGTCAGTGGGAAAGGTCAACAATCTTATGAACATATGGGTGACATGGCTCTTCACCGATACTAGGGTTGGGAGAAGGATCAGATAGTGAATTTCAATAGCCGATCCTTTTGTTCTGAAAGGGGTACTCTGGTGGAAAACTTTTTTCGGAAAAATGTTTTTCTAAACTTTTTGGAATTTTTGTTTTTTTCAAATCAACTGGTGCCAGAAAGTTAAACAGATTTGTAAATTACTTCTATTAAAAAATCTTAATTCTTTTCAGACTTATCAGCTGCTGCAAAAAAAAACAGTGTTCGTAACATTTACTTCCGAACGCTGGCCAGTGGAGTACCCCTTTAAGGGAACGAAATACATCCAAAATGAGATTGAAGTCTTTGTTCCCGATGTCATAATTTAGACAGTGTAGAGGAGCGGGCATTATTGATTCCACCAACATCCTAAGAACAGAATAAGAAAGTAATGAGAAGAACCTTATCTTTTCCTATTTCTGCACATTTTTTTCCTTATAAAAAATTAAAAAGATATCACTTTAAATTTTTGAACAATAAAAAGCTCTATATTTAGTACAGTAAGAAGCAAAGTAGTTCACTTGTAGTTCCCTATGAGGAAATTTTCTTATATTCAAGGCTTCTAAAAATTGTAGCATAGGTCGTACCATCAAAACAATCTATTTTAGGGGGGGATATACTAGCACATCCACATTTCCTCTAAAGCAGAGGTGGAAATCTGACGCATCTGGAGAGGAAAATCTGACGCAAGGAGCATCTGGAGAGGGCACCAAACATGATACTTTAGTTCAGTGGTCCTCAACCCAGTTCTTAAGGATTTTAATTTTACCCTGTTCTATTCCAATGGAGTTACTGAAAAAACTTGGAATGTTTTTTTTGAAGAACCGAGGTATGTGCTCTCAAGTCACCCAAGTGGTAGTGTTTACACCAAAAAACAGTGCACGAGGATGCGGTCCATCGCAAGCCCTTCTTCGAAAGGAGAGAGGTCCCCCAACAAACCAAATCCTTCACCTCTGGGCCAAAAGGCACCTGCAAGGTTCCGGGTACAATGTCCCCTTTTGCCGAAGCTACTTAGGGACCGAAAAGTGCTCCTGGCGAACAACTAGGCGTTAACCAAGTTGCCACTGAAGAACCAGTAAAACCGGTTCAGCATTCCTGCCACGGGGTATGGCAGGGAGGTGAGGAACCTAATGGCCACTCACACCTCCCCTAGACCGGCAGGAGGGACACCCAGAAGGGCAACCGCATCCTGACCAAATCCTAGTGTACATAAAAAGAAGACAAATATGAGCACAGTGACAAAACATATAGAATAAATAAGTGGATGTGCACAGTGTGATACTGCCCGGACATCCGGCCGAATCTATAAAAATTCCTCTACGGATCAACAGCTTGAGGTGAGTGCTCAGAGGAGTGGGTTGGGAACCACTGACCTATAGTATTGTTTAATGTTTTGTGCCCTTTCGGCACTGCCCTCCCCAAAGCAATGAGATGTTCCTTGCGCCATATTTCCACTTATAGGGGGGAATTAATTATTTACAGTCTATCCTCCGTACAGGTTTAGAACAGAAATGTTGTGGTTATTTTGACGAGCGTGCTACAAATTCATTAAATGTCGTGTGGCACTTGATAAAGTTGTAGCATGGCCACATCACCTCAGCATGGTGCCAGTTTAGATGATTTTGTAGGGCTGGTGGGAGTAAGTCTGAGTTAGGGTAGGGTCACACGTAACGGATCCGCAGCGTATTTTATGCTGCAGATCTGCCGGTGACCCGACCCATTTTGTGCCTCCAGCTATTGCCATCCCCATGTACCCGCCTTGCCCCGCTCCTGGCCTGCTCACAGAGGGAATCCGCCGTTATGAGCAGCCACACAGGGGGCCTGCAAGTCACCGAGTCCACTCAGACATCATGGGGCATTTACAATGTTGAAGTACACTGCACATGCGCAGCAGCTGCTCCGCGATGTCAGAGTGCACTTGGCGACTCACAGGCCCCCTGTGTGGCTGCTCGTAGCGGCAGATTCCCTTTGTGAGCAGGCCAGTGATGCAAAAGCAGTAGACACAAAATGGGTCAGGTCACCGGCGGATCCGCATCGTAAAATATGCTGCGGATCCGTTAAGTGTGACCCTACCCTTGCCGTGTAAAAGAGGTCATGTTCGAAAAATTTGCAAAAACTCTACTGGAGTAGCCCACAACATGGTTATGGTTCTAAAATGCTCTAAATGAAAAGTTGCAGAAACGTTGCATAAACGAGCTGTGACAATTTATGCAACAAATTTAGACAAAAAAACCCAGGGTAAACAGTTTGATGAAGTCCCTAGTGGTGGATCACCCTCCAAATGCTTTAGGGCACATGAACAGTGTTTGTCCTGCTGGAAACACAATCCCTTCAAGATGTGAGGGGTGAACAATGAAGCCGTCACGCCCCCTCCCATAGACTTGTATTGAGGAGGCATGGCCATGACGTCACGAGGGGCGTGGCCGACCCCCGCAGCACGAAAACACTGTTCGGAACATTTACTTCTGAACGCTGGCCAGTGGAGTACCCCTTTAAAGGGATTCTGCAATGGAGACCATGAACTATGGCAGCTAAACTGCAACTTCGGCAATTGTTTCGGGCATGGACTACCAGTACCAGTGCCTAAATTTCCCTCTATAGATTTTCCTCTTTCATACACAACATAATTCACGAAATTCTCGTCTTCTCAGACGTATTTACAGAATGTTGTTGTCCTGCTGAAATACAATGGCTCATTTTTAGATGTATCGCGGCTCCAATAGCTGCTTCCAACTCATTGGATGGAACACAATGGATTATAACATAACAAGTAAAATGTGAAGCATAAAGTAACAAGAGCGCAGGATTCCTGCGGAGAAAAAGAGAAAAAAAATGGGTATAAAGATTCATCTGGTAACAAATTGGAACAATTATATAGAAAAAAAATGTTTCTTTTCAGATTTTATTAATATTTTTGTAATATATGAGATTGTTGTAGATAGAAGGAGTCTTCCTGCTTTTTTCGTCTTTTTGTCTATTAGTTGCTATGCAACTGCCTCGCAGCTGATCGATTGGTCTGGATCAGCTGTTTATGACTTGGAGTAAGAGTTTCTCATTGGCTGACCTCTCAGTGAGTATTCCTGACCTTTGCAGTATGGTGTATATTATTAGTTTTTATTTTCCATTGTTCATTCTTGTGTGGTCATTATTTCAGTATCTTGTAGTTGCTGTTGTTTATTTGATCTTATTGCATTTGCTTCTTAGTTCAGTACAGTTCACCCTCGCTCCTAGAGTCATTGTCACGATGCCGGCTGGCAGGAGGTGGATCCTCTGTGCCAGAGAGGGATTGGCGTGGACCGTGCTAGTGGACCGGTTCTAAGTCACTACTGGTTTTCACCAGAGCCCGCCGCAAAGCGGGATGGTCTTGCTGCGGCGGTAGTGACCAGGTCGTATCCACTAGCAACGGCTCAACCTCTCTGACTGCTGAAGATAGGCGCGGTACAAGGGAGTAGACAGAAGCAAGGTCGGACGTAGCAGAAGGTCGGGGCAGGCAGCAAGGATCGTAGTCAGGGGCAACGGCAGGAGGTCTGGAACACAGGCTAGGAACACACAAGGAAACGCTTTCACTGGCACAATGGCAACAAGATCCGGCGAGGGAGTGCAGGGGAAGTGAGGTATACATAGGGAGTGCACAGGTGAACACACTAATTAGAACCACTTGCGCCAATCAGCGGCGCAGTGGCCCTTTAAATCGCAGAGACCCGGCGCGCGCCCTAGGGAGCGGGGCCGCGCGCGCCGGGACAGGACCGACGGAGAGCGAGTCAGGTACGGGAGCCGGGGTGCGCATCGCGAGCGGGCGCCACCCGCATCGCGAATCGCATCCCGGCTGGAGGCGGTATCGCAGCGCACCGGGTCAGTGGATCTGACCGGAGCGCTGCAGTAGCGAGAGTGTAGCGAGCAATCCGGGGGGGAGCGGGGACCCGGAGCGCTCGGCGTAACAGTACCCCCCCCCTTGGGTCTCCCCCTCTTCTTAGAGCCTGAGAACCTGAGGAGCAGACTTTTGTCTAGGATATTGTCCTCAGGTTCCCAGGATCTCTCTTCAGGACCACAACCCTCCCAATCGACCAAAAAAAAAGTTTTCCCTCTGACCTTCTTGGAGGCCAGTATCTCCTTTACGGAGAAGATGTCCGAGGAGCCGGAAACAGGAGTGGGAGAAACAAGTTTGGGAGAGAAACGGTTGATGATGAGTGGTTTAAGAAGAGAAACGTGAAAGGCATTAGGAATACGAAGAGAAGGAGGAAGAAGAAGTTTGTAAGAGACAGGATTAATCTGGCACAAAATTTTGAAAGGACCAAGATAGCGTGGTCCCAATTTGTAGCTAGGGACACGGAAGCGGACATATTTAGCGGAGAGCCATACCTTGTCTCCAGGAGAAAAAATGGGGGGAGCTCTTCTTTTCTTATCAGCAAACTTCTTCATGCGTGATGAAGCCTGTAAGAGAGAATTTTGGGTCTCTTTCCATATGGTGGAAAGATCACGAGATATTTCATCCACAGCGGGCAAACCAGAGGGCAAGGGAGTAGGGAGGGGGGGAAGAGGGTGACGGCCGTACACCACGAAAAATGGGGATTTGGAGGAAGATTCAGAGACTCTGAAGTTATACGAGAATTCGGCCCATGGTAGAAGATCTGCCCAGTCATCCTGGCGGGAGGAAACAAAATGCCGTAAATAATCACCCAGGACCTGGTTAATTCTTTCTACTTGCCCATTGGATTGAGGATGATAGGCAGAAGAAAAGTTTAATTTAATCTTGAGTTGTTTACAGAGAGCCCTCCAGAATTTTGACACGAATTGGACGCCTCTGTCCGAGACGATCTGCGTGGGCAACCCGTGAAGACGAAAAATGTGTACAAAAAATTGTTTTGCCAACTGAGGCGCTGAAGGAAGACCAGGAAGAGGGATGAAATGTGCCATCTTGGAGAATCGATCAACGACCACCCAAACAACAGTGTTGCCACGGGATGGGGGTAAGTCTGTAATAAAGTCCATACCAATCAGAGACCAAGGCTGTTCGGGGACAGGCAGAGGATGAAGAAGACCAGCGGGCTTCTGGCGAGGAGTCTTATCCCGGGCACAGACAGTGCAGGCTCGCACAAAATCCACAACATCCGTCTCCAGAGTCGGCCACCAATAGAAACGAGAGATGAGTTGCACGGATTTCTTGATGCCCGCATGACCTGCGAGATGGGAGGAGTGACCCCATTTGAGGATTCCGAGGCGTTGGCGTGGAGAGACGAAGGTCTTCCCTGGAGGAGTTTACCTGATGGAGGCTGGAGAAGTGGAGATCAGGCAGTCAGGAGGAATGATGTGTTGCGGAGAGAGCTCTACTTCCGAGGCATCCGAGGAACGAGAGAGAGCATCGGCCCTAATGTTCTTATCGGCAGGCCGAAAGTGAATTTCAAAATTAAATCGGGCAAAGAACAGAGACCACCTGGCCTGGCGAGGATTCAGCCGTTGGGCAGACTGGAGATAGGAGAGGTTCTTGTGATCGGTGTAAATAATAACTGGAAATCTTGATCCCTCCAGCAGATGCCTCCATTCCTCAAGTGCTAATTTAATGGCTAGTAGCTCTCGATCCCCGATGGAGTAGTTCCTCTCCGCCGGAGATAAGGTCCTAGAAAAAAAACCACAAGTAACAGCATGCCCGGAAGAATTTTTTTGTAGAAGGACCGCTCCAGCTCCTACTGAGGAGGCATCAACCTCCAATAGGAAGGGTTTAGATGGGTCAGGTCTGGAGAGCACGGGAGCCGAAGAAAAGGCAGACTTGAGCTGTTTAAAGGCGTCTTCCGCTTGAGGAGGCCATGACTTAGGATTGGCATTCTTTTTGGTTAAAGCCACGATAGGAGCCACAATGGTAGAAAAATGTGGAATAAATTGTCTGTAATAATTGGCGAACCCCAAAAAACGTTGGATAGCACGGAGTCCGGAGGGGCGTGGCCAATCTAAGACGGCAGAGAGTTTGTCTGGATCCATTTGTAGTCCCTGGCCAGAGACCAAGTATCCTAGGAAAGGAAGAGATTGACATTCAAACAGACATTTCTCCATTTTGGCATAAAGTTGATTGTCACGAAGTCTCTGAAGAACCATGCGGACATGCTGGCGGTGTTCTTCTAGGTTGGCAGAAAAAATCAGGATATCGTCCAGATACACAACAACACAGGAATATAAGAGATCACGAAAAATTTCATTAACAAAGTCTTGGAAGACGGCAGGGGCGTTGCACAGGCCAAAGGGCATGACCAGATACTCAAAGTGTCCATCTCTAGTGTTAAATGCCGTTTTCCATTCATCCCCCTCTCTGATGCGGATGAGATTATAAGCACCTCTTAAGTCCAGTTTGGTAAAGATGTGGGCACCATGGAGGCGATCAAAGAGTTCACAGATGAGAGGTAGGGGGTAGCGGTTCTTTACTGTGATTTTATTAAGACCGCGGTAGTCAATGCAAGGACGTAGGGAGCCATCTTTTTTGGACACAAAGAAAAATCCGGCTCCGGCAGGGGAGGAGGATTTGCGGATAAAGCCCTTTTTTAAATTTTCCTGGATGTACTCAGACATAGCAAGAGTCTCTGGGGCAGAGAGAGGATAAATTCTGCCCCGGGGTGGAGTAGTGCCCGGGAGGAGGTCAATAGGACAGTCATAAGGCCTGTGAGGAGGTAGAGTCTCAGCTTGTTTTTTGCAAAAAACATCCGCAAAGTCCATATAGGCCTTAGGGAGACCGGTTACAGGGGAAACCACAGGGTCACGGCAAGGAGAACTGGGAACCGGTTTAAGGCAGTCCTTGAAACAAGAGGAACCCCAACTCTTGATCTCCCCAGTGGACCAATCCAGGGTTGGGGAATGGTGTTGAAGCCAGGGTAGTCCGAGGAGAATTTCGGAAGTGCAATTGGGGAGGACCAAAAACTCAATTTTCTCGTAATGAGGTCCGATGCACATTAGGAGGGGCTCCGTGCGGAAACGTATGGTACAGTCCAATCTTTCATTGTTAACACAATTGATGTAGAGGGGTCTGGCGAGACTGGTCACCGGGATGTTGAACCTGTTGATGAGAGAGGCCAAAATAAAGTTTCCTGCAGATCCGGAATCCAAGAAGGCCATAGTAGAGAAGGAGAAGGTAGATGCAGATATCCGCACAGGCACAGTAAGACGTGGAGAAGCAGAGTAGACATCAAGGACTGTCTCACTTTTGTGCGGAGTCTGCGTGCGTCTTTCCAGGCGGGGAGGACGGATAGGACAATCCTTCAGGAAGTGTTCGGTACCAGCACAGTACAGGCAGAGATTCTCCATGCGGCGTCGTGTCCTCTCTTGAGGTGTCAGGCGAGACCGGTCGACCTGCATAGCCTCCACGGCGGGAGGCACAGGAACGGATTGCAGGGGACCAGAGGAGAGAGGAGCCGGGGAGAAAAAACGCCTCGTGCGAACAAAGTCCATATCCTGGCGGAGCTCCTGACGCCTTTCGGAAAAACGCATGTCAATGCGAGTGGCTAGATGAATGAGTTCATGTAGGTTAGCAGGGATTTCTCGTGCGGCCAGAACATCTTTAATGTTGCTGGATAGGCCTTTTTTAAAGGTCGCGCAGAGGGCCTCATTATTCCAGGATAGTTCAGAAGCAAGAGTACGGAATTGTACGGCGTACTCGCCAACGGAAGAATTACCCTGGACCAGGTTCAACAGGGCAGTCTCAGCAGAAGAGGCTCGGGCAGGTTCCTCAAAGACACTTCGAATTTCCGAGAAGAAGGAGTGTACAGAGGCAGTGACGGGGTCATTGCGGTCCCAGAGCGGTGTGGCCCATGACAGAGCTTTTCCAGACAGAAGGCTGACTACGAAAGCCACCTTAGACCTTTCAGTAGGAAACTGGTCCGACATCATCTCCAAGTGCAGGGAACATTGAGAAAGAAAGCCACGGCAAAATTTAGAGTCCCCATCAAATTTATCCGGCAAGGATAGTCGTAGGCCTGAAGCGGCCACTCGCTGCGGAGGAGGTGCAGGAGCTGGCGGAGGAGATGATTGCTGAAGCTGTGGTAGTAGCTGCTGTAGCATCACGGTCAGTTGAGACAGCTGGTGGCCTTGTTGCGCTATCTGTTGTGACTGCTGGGCGACCACCGTGGTGAGGTCGGCGACAACTGGCAGAGGAACTTCAGCGGGATCCATGGCCGGATCTACTGTCACGATGCCGGCTGGCAGGAGGTGGATCCTCTGTGCCAGAGAGGGATTGGCGTGGACCGTGTTAGTGGACCGATTCTAAGTCACTACTGGTTTTCACCAGAGCCCGCCGCAAAGCGGGATGGTCTTGCTGCGGCGGTAGTGACCAGGTCGTATCCACTAGCAACGGCTCAACCTCTCTGACTGCTGAAGATAGGCGCGGTACAAGGGAGTAGACAGAAGCAAGGTCGGACGTAGCAGAAGGTCGGGGCAGGCAGCAAGGATCGTAGTCAGGGGCAACGGCAGGAGGTCTGGAACACAGGCTAGGAACACACAAGGAAACGCTTTCACTGGCACAATGGCAACAAGATCCGGCGAGGGAGTGCAGGGGAAGTGAGGTATACATAGGGAGTGCACAGGTGAACACACTAATTAGAACCACTTGCGCCAATCAGCGGCGCAGTGGCCCTTTAAATCGCAGAGACCCGGCGCGCGCGCGCCCTAGGGAGCGGGGCCGCGCGCGCCGGGACAGGACCGACGGAGAGCGAGTCAGGTACGGGAGCCGGGGTGCGCATCGCGAGCGGGCGCCACCCGCATCGCGAATCGCATCCCGGCTGGAGGCGGTATCGCAGCGCACCGGGTCAGTGGATCTGACCGGAGCGCTGCAGTAGCGAGAGTGTAGCGAGCGCTCCGGGGGGGAGCGGGGACCCGGAGCGCTCGGCGTAACAGTCATCTTATTTGTGTTAGGCCATGTTCACACAACAGAATTTCCGAATGGAAGCTGGCGGAAACATTTGTCTAGGAAATTGTTTTGAAGGGGATTTTGCTGAATCATGCACATGCGTTAAAGGGGTACTCCGCTGCTCAGCGTTTGGAACAAACTGTTCCGAACGCTGGTGCTGGGAGCTCGTGACGTCATAGCCCGCCCCATGACGTCACACCCCGCCCCCTCAATGCAAGTCTATGGGAGGGGGCGTGACTGCTGTCACGCCCCCTCCCATAGACTTGCATTGAGGGGTCGGGTGTGACGTCATGAGGGGGCGGGGCTATGACGTCACGAGCTGCCGGCTCCAGCCTTCGGAACAGTTTGTTCCAATCGCTGAGCAGCGGAGTACCCCTTTAATTTTTGCAACAGATTCCAGAAATTCCAATTCCGCTCTATGGAGGTGGCGCATTTCCAAACAATCTTATTCTTCCGACGCTGTTTTATTTGTGGAATGTCCAACCTTGTTTTCCAAGCAGACATTCGGCAAATATTCTGCCATGTGACCATGGCCTTATGGTCAGTTTGGCAGATTAGGGTTTTCATTGGGAATCTTTTCATGGACTGTGTGGGTCAGTGGTGTCTGGTTTTTCAGTTAATGTTCAGGGACAGATCTAGGGAAAGAGTCAGGGAAAGCTAGTTAGGACCAGGTATAGTAGTTTTTCTTTTGATTTGTAAATGTTACAAAAGCTCAGCTCAGCTATGAAGCTGAACCTTATATAGGTGTGTCTGTTGACCTCCTATAACCGCACAACATTTGTCCCAGGCTTAAGATGTGTGGACAAATGAATAACGTTTTATCGTGTATTGCATGCCTACTGTTTAGTTTGCGGTATCCTGTAGTGGCAGCATTGGGCAGTTTTATAACTGTTGGGGTTAACTAAAATCCCTATATGCACACAGACACAATGGCGGGAATTTTAGAGGAGATTTATCAAAACCTTTGTAGAAGAAAAGGGGCGCAGTTGCCATAGCAACCAATCAGATCGCTTCTTTCATTTTTCACAGGTCTCTTTTAAAAATTAAAGAAGTGATCTGATTGGTTACTATGGGCAACCACACCACTCTTCCTCTACACAAGTTTTGATAGATTTACCCCTTTAATTGTATATAAAACTGTGGTTATGTCAGTGTGTATTAAGTCTGCCTCATTGTAACGGCTGTGGTTAGGTGAATCCACTGACCTGTGGAGATGATGGTGTGGAGTGGAGTCTAAGGTGCCGCTCGTTTTCACCAGAGCCCGCCGCAAAGGGGGGGATGGTCTTGCTGCGGCTTCCAGGTCGCTACCCCTGATACGACTCGTCCCAACAGGCAGCCGAGGAACAACGTGGCACAGGAAGGTAGAGGCACAGACGTAGTCAGGACTGGCAGGAGGTCAGGGCAGGCGGCAAGAAGCGAGGTCTGGTCACGTAGTAAGAAGGTCAGAAGGCAGGCGGCACTGGAGCAAGGTCAGAGTACGTAGAAAAGGTCAGGTACACGGTGAGGCAAGACACAGGAATAAGGCTTTCTCTTAGGCAACTAAGCAACAAAGATCCGGCAGGGGTCAAAGGGAAGTGAGAATTACTAATAGGGTCAACGCCCAATTATTGGTGCGCTGCCCCTTCAAATCTCAGAGAGACCGCGCATGTGCGCCTTCGGAGGCGGGGACGCACGCGCCGGCAGCGTGGAGCACGGCGGGGAGCGTGTCCGCTGGCCGGGGGACTTCAGGGCAGGACAGGTGAGGAGGAGGCAGTGCTGCACGTGCCGGAGGCAGCACAGGGTGGCGAGATAGCAGTGCGCCCATGGCCAGCATGTCTGGCTGCGGGTCCACTAGTAACACTCATATGATGAAGGGGAATCCCAAAATGAGTTATTCATGTCAGGCTTTTTATGCCAATAAATATGTTGATTATATCTACTAAGGGCGCAGAAAAATCCTTTCCATTCTTTGCTGTGCTGTTTATTTTGGACTATATACACACAGGGAGCATAGGCTATTAGTAAAGAAAAATGCAGAAGATAGTGTCCCTGATTTACTATTGTAAATCCGACAAGTGTTGTCAGATGTGCGCCAAATTCTGGCGCATTGCGCCATAAATTCTGCCTGCGCCAGAATTTGCACCAGAATTGAAAAAAAAACCCGACCAACTTTCCATTTTACTAAGAAAACCCAAAAAGGGGCGTGTCCCCGACATTTTCACAAAAAAACAACATATTTACTAAGTAGAAATTATAAATATAAAATATTTATGTGAACCAGTCCTCAAAAGCACAGGGGAGAGAAAAAGGAAAAGACTAGTGGAGATGGGATCCAAGAAGTGGTCTTTATTATATAAAAAGGATATATATGACCAATCGCCTAGCAGGGCCCTTGCTAAAGGCGAATGGCATTTACTGGGTAAAAAAAAAATAGCTATAATAAAAAATACAGAATATAGTAGGATTAAAATGAAATAAATATGATGGGTAAGTAGCACCAAAGAAAATTCATTAATTAAATATCTGCTGCATATATCAGGAGAAAACGTTCTCAGTCCATATAATTCATAGGGATATTTCAATGAAAATCCACAAGAAATGTCCAGAATGAAAAGTCCCAATTAGTTTGGGTGTGTCCGGATTAACGGTATATGGTAGTGAGTGTAGCCACAATAGCTACAATAGGAAATTCATGGACAGGTAATGCAGACAATGTGGCAAACACTGTCAGCGATGAAGATGTCAAGTCTCGGTGCACAGCACCACTCACCCTCCTTTGGAGTCCTCAGGTCCGGGCTGGCACGGCTGAGTCCGGCACTCTGGATATCAATGCCCGCCTGGGTGGTATGCTGGGTGAATGGCTGAATCTCCGGGGGTCCGAGTGTCCTGGGCTGGCACGGGAGGCGTCCGGCCTTGGGGAGGATGATGTCCAGGAGTAACTCTGCCGACCGGGGCTGTGAGAAGATGCAGGTAACAGGTGGTGCGGATTGCACGTATGAATAAGGTGCTAACAGCGCGCGTGCAGCAGTGGTCCCGGAATCGTGGGCATCCAGCTGTTGCAATTGGAATATGGCAGATACAGTCTATTTGAAGTGATATACACTTATAGATAAGGTGCAGATAATGGGCTAGATGCGTTTCAAGGCCGCGGGCCTTTTCTTCAGTAGCTATAGCATATATATATATCCTTTTTATATAATAAAGACCATTTCTTGGATCCCATCTCCACTAGTCTTTTCCTTTTTCTCTCCCCTGTGCTTTTGAGGACTGGTTCACATAAATATTTTTTATTTATAATTTCTACATATTACATTAGGCCTTTTGGGTGAAGGCAACACCTTTAACCTCAAGCACATTATTTCTTTTATCCTAAGTGAGCTACACATATTTAACATATTTACTAAGGTTTGGTGGATTTGAGCTGAGGAAAACCGCACAGATCAGAGAATGTGTAAAAAAAAGCAAAATGTAGGGAAACCTTAGTAAATACCGTGGAAAAAAACTTTTTAGGGAACTAAAATCCACAAAGAAAACTACACAACACTCTTAGGAAATCAGGGCCATTGTTGTTTGCTCCTTATTAGTTTTCAGTCATTCTGAGTGTGGGCCCAGCCTTAGACTCATAAGTTGGTTGAGGTCAGTTCACACTGCTTGCAGAATTGATGTGTTTTTATTTATATGCGTTTTTTAGAGAAATATTGCCGTGAGGTGAAAATGATTTGATCGATAATCACAATTAAGACAGTTCATGAAAATATGAAGTCTTTAGACTGTGTTTTGCACGGGCTGATTCACACGGTCTACTGCATTTTGGCTGTGGCTGCTACGATTTTGATTCATTTTTACTGTGTTTGGATAATTGTGGTAAAATAGCATCTTTTTTTGCCTTAACTTTGGGGAAATCACAGCAAGTAGAAAAAACTAGCAAGAAACTCTACTATACAAACTACTATACATCCTGATCCCATAGAGATAGCAGCAGCAGTATACAGATAGGGCTGGTAGGGGAGGTATATAACTACTATATATCCTGTTTTCATAGAGATAGCAGCAGCAGTATACAGATAGAGCTGGGAGGGGAGGTATATAACTACTATATATCCTGATTTCATAGACATAGCAGCAGCAGTATAAATATAGAGCTGGAGGGGAAGTGTATAACTACTATATATCCTAATCCCATAGATATAGCCAAAGCAGTATACAGATAGAGCTGGAGGGGAGGTGTATAACTACTTGATATCCTAATCCCATAGATATAGCCTAAGCAGTATACAGATAGAGCTGGCAGGGGAGGTATATAACTACTATATATCCTGATCCCGTTGAGATAGCAGCAGTATACAGATAGAGCTGGGAGGGGAGGTATATAACTACTATATATCCTGATTTCATAGAGATAGCAGCAGCAGTATACAGATAGAGCTGGAGGAGATGTGAATAACTACTATATATACTGATTCCTTAGAGATAGCAGCAGTATACAGATAAAGCTGGAGGAGAGGTGTATGACTACTATATATATACTGATCCCATAGAGATAGCAGTAGTATACAGAAAGAGCTTGGTGGAGAGGTGTAGAACTACTATATATCCTGATCCCTTAGAGATAGCAGTATACATATAGAGCTGGAGGGGAGGCGTATAACTACTGAACATCCTGATCCCATAGAGATATCTGCAACAGTATACAGATAGAGATGGCGGGGAGGCGTATAACTACTATATATCAAGATTCTCTTGATCCTATAGAGATAGCAGCAGTATACAGCTAGCAGGAGCAATCTAATGTCTGATGATGTCATCTGACCCAGGGCTAACATCCTCTGACACACTGAGCCATGTAAATTTCTATGGGTCCGACTGGTGATCACATGACCCAGTTACAGTAATGCATAGATGCCGCTGTGCTGAAATAAAACCAATGGCTATGCTGCACTAGTAATGGTCAGTGTGTATGATAAATAAAAACTGGATTGCTTCTTTAAAGAAAGCTTTATACTTCTCCTTTCGGTTTAAATTATGTTTTTATATAATAAACAAAAATAAAAAAAATAAAAACCAGAACTTCTCAATGTCGTCAGGTACTTAAATGTTTCAGGAATTGTGTTTCGTAACACTCCACCAGAAAAGGTTTCTACCATTTAACAATATTTTCTTGGTTTATTTTTCCCAGGCTGAAAGTCAGAACCACAGATGAGATTTCTTGGGAAGATTTTCTACAAAAGTTGCGAAAACCCGCAGTCATGGAAAATGGGCAAACTCTGCCAATGAAGCCGAATCACAGGTGGTGTATCCTCTCGCCCCTTATTACAGACAGTTATTCCTATACAGTTCTAGAGCTCCAGCATTGGATGTATTACTGGATTAAAGGGGTATTTCGGCTTCATACATCTTATCCACAAGGCAAAGGATAGGGGATAAGATGTATGATCGCTGGGGACCCCCGCGAACTGTGCAGCCGCCGACATTCTGTGCCGTGAGCTGCCTCCGTGACGGGGACGTGATATCACGGCCACGCCCCCTAGTTACATCATGTCATGCCCCCTCCATTCCTGTCTATGGGAGGGGGCGTGACGGCCGTCACGCCCCCTCCCATAGACATGAATGGAGGGGGCGTGGTGAGACGTCACTAGGAGGTGTGGCCGTGACGTCCCCGTCTCAGAGGCAGCACCGGCAAAGAATGCCGGGGGCTGCACCAAGGTCGTGGGGATCCCCAGCAACGGGACCCCTGGGATCATACATCTTATCACCTATCCAAAGATGTATAGAGTTGGAATATCCCTTTAAATATTTGGGGCATCAATTGGGACCTGGTTGACCCTGTGACAGAATGTTAGTTCCATAGCTGCCTAAAAATGTCCGGTATGACTTCTTTCTGACCTAGGAAGGGAAACACAATCTTCTAGTATGGAGCACCACCGGTTTTCTTCTTCTATGACCCCTACTATGAGACTTAAAAGGGATTTTCCAGGCAAATTGAAAAGTTAAGTATATGCCTTTCCGTGCAGCAAGGAAGGTATTTAGGCAACATTTTGCTTTTCCTGGAAAGTCAATGTAAGTAAGCTAATAAGAACCAAAGGTGACATCATATATCTCCAGGTCTTCAGTAATGATGACACCATCATAGCCGTACACATGTCTTCACCGGCAATTCTGGTTCTTCCGTTGGTTATAAACCAATTCTTTTACATTTTAGGGTCAATTCAGTAAAAGCCAAAGACCTGTATTTTTCAAGTGATCACATCCTTCAGAAACTTCATCAACATTTTCAAGAGGCATATCCCTCCTTAAAACAGGCCTTTCTCATACTTGATGAGGTAAGAATGTGTAATATATATTATCTATTTGTCTTATCTATCTATCTCATATCTATTAATTTCTTATCTATTTATCTATCTGTCTCATATCTATCTATCTTTATCTATTTATCTATCTCATATCTATCTATCTCATATCTATCTATCTTATATATATATATATCTCATATCTATCTCATATCTATCCATCTCATATCTATCTATCTCATATCTATCTATCTATCTCATATCTATCTCATATCTATCGATCTATCTATCTATCTCATATCTATCTCTATCTATCTATCTCATATCTATCTATCTATCTATCTCATATCTATCTATCTATCTATCTATCTATCTATCTATCTATCTATCTATCTATCTATTTCATATCTATCTATCTATCTCATATCTATCTCTCTCATATCTATCTATCTCATATCTATCTATATATCTATCTCATATCTATCTATATATTTATCTATATCTATCTATCTCATATCTATCTATCTAGAAAACAGCCAATGGAGCAGCACTCAAATAGTCAGAGTAGGTGGGTGCAAGCTGTGGTCGGGCCCTGGTCCTCAGGCCCCACAGGATACAGCAAACACGTAGACTCAGCAGCACTCCAAATTAGTGAAAAATAGTGACTTTATTTATCACCAAAATGTACAGCGACGTTTCAACCACCTCACGTGGTCATCATCAAGGCTTAATGATGACCACATGAGGTGGTTGAAACGTCGCTGTACATTTTGGTGATAAATAAAGTTACAAAGTTACTATTTTTCATTTCTTTGGAGTGCTGCTGCGTGTCCAATTCATCCTATTGTCCATGTCATTGTGTAACACCATGTATCCATACTTCCCTAACAACCCTAGTCTAGTGGTACAGCATAAGTATCGGGGTATTTCATCTTGTTCATCTTTTCTTTAAGTGTCTTCGGCAGTCATGGGATCCTTGTCTACCTTAATACATGAGAAAAGCCTTTTATTATCTGGCAAGCCAGTTTGGCAGGAATCTTTTGTATGCCACATGGACCTTCCTCTAGCGGCACCTGTAGATTAGCAATATAACCGAATCCTATTTTAAAGTGTACCTGTCATATCACAGGAAGAAAAGAAAAAAAGCTTCTATATGTTACTCACTAGGTCATGCTTCTAGTTTCTTTATTTTGCTCACAAATTCCTCTGTTCCGCTGCTTACTCATTCTGACATCCCTGTCTAGAAAGGGGCGTGTCTGAGGCAAGTACTGAGCCCACCCTCCCTCACCATGCATTTACTTCCTCCCTGAGTCTGCTGTGTTTGGTCACTTCATCCAATCACTGCAGACTGCTTTGTAACCCCCTCATGCTGCAGTCTGATAGGACAGGAGTGAGTGCAGAGGAGTGTTAGTTCCACCTTTACTTCCAGGACTTTGTCCCAGCCTGTGCTTCAGCTGAGACAAAGATGATACTGCAGCCAGACAGGATCATGTTCTAGATGGTATGGAGACCCCTAGTGGTCTTTTTTTTTTTTTTATAAGCCATGATTTCCATCAAAAGAAGATAACATTTTCTTATGAAGTATATTAGACACGTTAATGTTTTGCCAAGATATACAACAAAGAATACGTTTTTGATTATGCCCATTTTAGCTAGATGTCGTTGTATGAACACTCTAGGGCAGTATTTCCCAACCAGTGTGCCTCCAGCTGTTGCAAAACTACATCTCCCAGCATGCCCGGACAGCCTTAGGCTGTCCGGGCATGCTGGGAGTTGTAGTTTTGCAACAGCTGGAGGCACACTGGTTGGAAAACCTGATATACAACATTTCTTCAGTAATTGGGCTGACAGCAGTACCTGTCGAGATTTTACTCATATATTTATTTTTTATTTATTTTTTTATTTCTAAGGGACGAAACGGACGCGTGAGCAGGACGGAGCTGAGGCGCATCGTGGAGTGCATGATGTTCCGAATCACAGACGAACAGTTCAAGGAGTTAATGATCATTCTTGACCCAGAACACACCGGGTTCATCAGCTACCACCAGTTCCTGGACTTGTTTGAGGAGAAGGAATCTGTTGTACGTGCCCATTAGCAGCTAAAAAATCTGTTTTCCTTTTTATGTTTTTTCTCCTTTTCCGTCTCTTCCCTGCGCTCTGCTTAGCCAAGCTAATGTAACAATGTGTAAGAAATGAATGCTGGAGCGCCAGCGTCTATGGCTCCAGCGTAATGAGCATAATACATTAACACTACAGAGAGCTGTGGCACAGACATCTATAGCGGGGTGCAGGCGGGAGTGCGGGCAATACTAGTAATTATCAATTATTACATTTTTGGAATGCATGGGAATCGCCGCGTCCTAATAGTTTAGTAAATATTATCGGCAGACTCTAAAGCCAAACAAATTGGAGTCTGCCGAAGAGTATCAGGGAAGGAGAACGGAGACATTACTAATGAGGAGGCTTGGATTAAGGACGAAACCATTAGAGAGTGCTGGAAATAGGCAGCTTTTAACTACCGAAATTATGGGAATGTGCATAGATACCTAACGCTTAGTATGAAAATTACTTATAATGTAGTGATCATTAAAACAGATGCTTCATATCAAGAGCTCGAGCACTCAAGAGTATTAGGATAGGTTCACACGGGGAGATTAGAAGCGCTGCGATTTTCTGTGGTGGATTTTCAGCAGCCGAAAATCCGCCTTCGCTTAAAGCGTACCTGTCATATCAAAAGAAAAAAATAACGCTATTATATTGTGATGACTGGTTCTGTCAGAACCCGTAGGGTTAATGCTTTCTAGCCCTGTTGTTTATTTTGGTTGCTCTGTGCTCCTGGTTGTGGTTCAGCTTGCTGAGCCAATTAGAGTCCTCCTGGTTGCAGCTCAGGCATATAAAAGTAAGCCTTTTCCAGTCATTCCCTGCTTCTGATAGTTCTAGTAACTGACTTAGCAACCTCTTACTCTGTCTGTTTATTCTGGTTTACTGTGACTCTTGGCCCGGCTTTTTGACTTCCCTTTGTAACTCCGTTATTCTTCTTTGCTCCCTCTTAGCTTGGACTACGATTTAGTGTGTGTGCGTGTTTAGGTTATTTTTCTGTTAGTTTGTGTGCCTCCAGCTGTTTCCCAACCTACTGTCTGTTTATTTTAGTTTATTGTTTTGACAACTGACTGCCATCACTTATATAGGAAGGGACCGGCACTGTGGTTACGGACCCACTGCCTAGGGCAGGTACGTAAGTAGGCAGGGACAAAGGCTGTGGGTGAGTTCAGGGCTGCACTCTTTCCCTGCCTAGACGTGACATGTATTTTACTCACTAGGTCATACAGATGCTTTACATGTCTTTTTATGTGTCTAACTTTTGTATTTGGTTCACAAATCCCTCTGTTCTGCTGCTCACTCATTCTGACATCCACTGCTCTGGAAGGGGTGTGTCCGAGGCAAGCACTGGGCCCACCCTCACTCACCATGCATTCATTTCCTCCCTGAGTCTGCTGTGATGTGCTGAGTCTCTTCATCCAATGATTGTAGGCTGCTCTGTAACCCCATCCTCTCTGTTTTCATGCTGCAGTCTGATAGGACAGGAGTGAGCACAGAGGAGTGCTAGTCCCGCCCCCACTTACTGGACTTTGTTGCAGTCTGTGCTTCAGCTGGGACAAAGATGATGCTGCAACCGGACAGGATTATGTTCTGGATGTTTTGCCAAGCTGAACAACATCTTAAAAAAAATTGATTTTGAAATTGCCCATTTCAACCCACAGAGGGAACTTCACAGAAGATGAATGTACCCTCATGGCTCCATACAAGCTCATTCTTTGGGCCTTAGTGTACCCAGGTATTGCACCTATTTGAGATGAGTGAATCGAATTTCACAAAAAAATAAACAAATCAAAGAAACAAGTCAAAGTATATCTATTTATTGAGGAAATTATCCAATATTATATACCGTATTTATCGGCGTATAACACGCATTTTTTTAGGCAAAAATTTTTAGCCTAAAGTCTACCTGCGTGTTATACGCCGATAAGCCGCTGCAGTTCAATGATTTAAAGCGGGCTCTTTAAATCAATGAACTGCAGCGGCTTTTTCAGGTGCAGAGACCACCACCGCTGCCGGCTTCTCTGCCCCTGCCTGTCCTGGGGTCCCTGCTGCCGCCGCTTCTCTCCCCCTGCTATCGGCGCCGCTGCCCCTTCTCTCCCCGTCTATCAGAGCCGCTGCCCCTTCTCTCCCCCTGGGTATCTGTGCCGCTGCCCCATTGCCGGCACCGATAGCCAGGGGGAGAAAAGCGGCGCCGGCAATGGGGCAGCGGCGCCAACAGACAGGGGGAGAGAAGGGGCAGAGGCACCCATTGCCGGCGCCGCTGCCCCGTTGCCACCCCCATCCCCGGTTGTATAATTACCTGTTGCCGGGGTCGGGTCCGCGCTGCTTCAGGCCTCCGGTGTGCGTCCCCTGCGTCGTTGCTATGCGATGCGCGGCGCAATGACGAGTGACGTCACTCGTCATTGCGTCTCGCAGCGCATAGCAAACGACGCAATGCCGGCAATGGGGCAGCGACACCGATAGACAGGGGGAGAGAAGGGGCAGCGGCGCCGATAGCCAGGGGGAGAGAAGCGGCGGCAGCAGGGCTCTAGACCCCAGGAAAGGCAGGGGGAGAGAAGCGGCGGCAGCAGGGCTCTAGACCCCAGGAAAGGCAGGGGGAGAGAAGCGGTCAGCAACGGCCCCTCTCCCCCTGCCTTTCCTGGGGGCTTCTGCGGGGTAAGAAACAGTGTATCGGGGTATACACACGCACCCTCATTTTACCAAGGATATTTGGGTAAAAAACTTTTTTTACCCAAATATCCTTGGTAAAATGAGGGTGCGTGTTATAGGCCGGTGCGGGATATACCCCAATAAATACGGTGAGTTGCAAAAATATGTGAACCTTTAGGATCAGAAGATAATTTTAAGGAGGACACAGCCAATTTAAAACCCGAGAGGACCCATGACGTAACTGTACATCATTGTAGGTGGGTCCCGGCGGCTAACAAAAATCATGATATCTGTCATTGACCCTATAGATGCCATGATCAGTGCTGATCACACCATCTTTAGGTAAATTGTAGGTGCCGGTGCATTCGAGTGCGCTCATCGGACCTCTGCAATGCAATCGGAATCCTCTTAACCACCTTCAGGCTTGCAGGATAGCCAATCTTCCTGTGCAGCCTGCAGGACCAGGGTCTATAGAAAGATCATCAATAGTACTGATCAGTAATATAAAATAACGGGGACTTAAAAAGTATAAAATAAAAGTAAAAAAATGTTTTTAAAAAGTAAAACATATTTTATATGTTAAAATATAATGTTTATGTTGCCGCATGGTGAATAGCGTAAGTGTAAAAAAAAATTGGTCACATTATAAGTCTGAAAAAAATGTGTATAAAATCGCTGCTGCCAGTCATTTGTGGTGAGTCTCTGGCTATTGATAGTAGACATCATTCGCCGCCTATGAAGCAAGTGCAGCTCCTTAAAAATAGAGTAAAATGCATTTCTCCATCCTTTTTTCATCTTTGCTTAAAGGGAAACACAATGGTACATGAGGTTCATGGTGTAGAAATGGAGGAAATTCAAGACCATTATTACCCTTGCAGGGAATGGTATACCACTGTAACAAGCGGCGCTCCGGCCAGACATACCAGCCGTGTCTCCTCCCGTGTCTCAGCTCCCGGCAGGGCTGGGATTCACATCGCCCGCCACTCACCTCCATCCCCGGCCTCTGTCCCTCAGCTCCGACAGCTGCTAGAAGGTAGGGGCACACGCGCGCCGGGGCTTTGAAATTTAAAGGGCCAGTGCGCCCGTAATTAGTATTTGCACCTGCACCTTTTTTCTAAGTTTTTGCTCCTCCCTAGCACCCCTGCCGGATCTTTATTTGCCTTGGGCCTTAGAGAAAGCAGTTCCCATTTTTCCTTGCCATGTACCAGACCTTTTGCATTCCGTGACTCGACCGTGTTTTAGCCGCCAGCCTATTAACCTTCTGCTACCCTTTTGACTATACTCCTGTGCCGCCTGCCCTGACCTCTAGCCTGCCTGACTACGTCCTGCCTGTTCCTTTGGTACCACGCTTTACCTCAGTCGCCTGTGTGGTCGAGTCGTGCCACGGGTAGCGACCTGGGTGTCGCCTGTCGCAGCAAGCCCAACCCGCCTTGTGGCGGGCTCTGGTGACAACCAGCGGCACCTTAGACTCCGCTCCCTGGCATGGCCCGTGTCATCTGCCACGATGGTCCAGTGGATCTTCTACATCACCTACCGTGACTACCGTGGTTTTACGGATCTACTACTCCCTGGGTACCTGCCGTCTGCGGTGAGTCTTACAACCACCAACAAAAATCACTCCAAGATTAAAGGAAAACTGTCAGTAAACTCCCCCCGGATTGGGCTAAAATTCCTCCAGTATGCAGGACTAAGCAATTGCCAGAATCGTTTTGATGCAGCTATTGCTGTACAAAGAGGTGATACCAATACTGAAAGCAAAGATTCACATAGTTTTGCCAGATTTTTCACAGATACGTGATATTGGATCTGTAATGTGATGTTTGATCTGGTTCTCTTTATTTATTTTTTGGACTTGTGTGAAAAATCGGATGTATAGTAGTTTAAGGGCAGATTTATGCAGAAATATGAAAAATTCTCAAGGGTTCACAAACTTTCGAGCTCAACCATAGCTTAAATTGCAGAATGCATTTAAAGGGGAGGCAGCTAGAATGGGGTATGACTGCAAGATCAGACTACTCAGGGCTTATTTGTTGCCCATGGTGATACAGTGTCAATAGGAGCTTACTTACTATATGGTATACTAATTTTAATAAAGACTGTGTGCTTCTTGCTTCTTTTCTATTTTAGATGTATTGAATTTATTGGTTAAAGGGGCACTCCGCTAAACAAAATGTTCAGAATGCTTGGAGCGAGTGACAGGGGTTGTGATGTCACGCCACGCCCCCTCCCATAGACTTGCATTGAGGGGACGTGACGTCACGAGGGGCGTGGCCATGACGTCACAACCCCTGCTGCCTGCACCCAGTGTTACTAGCGAACTTACTGCACAGAGATCGTGATTGGATAAGATGTCTAGGGGCGGAGTACCCCTTTAATAACATTGGTGATAACAGTGCATTGGTTGCAAAGGTAGACCTTCAGTTTTGCAAGTTCCAAGAGCTTAGTTGCCCAAATCCCATAACTATTCTAGTTCTATGTCCCTATGACAACTCTCCTGTGCCAACTGTTCTCGCTAACGCCAATCTGTGTATCTACAGTGCTTTACACATTGTTCTTATGACAGAGCTGAACTTCCAGTCACAAAGCATTCTCATGAGTGCACAGGAGCAGAGAAGCCGAAGACATGCAAGCTGTAACCTAAAGCGATGGATACACAAATAAGAAGCTAGCTACTATATTTTCATTAAAACTAGATTACAGTTTATATAACACTTCTGTAGTTCTTTTAAACTGTTAATTTTCTAGTTATGTGCAAATAAATAAACAGGGGGTTATACAGGGAGACAGTGCTATCTGTGCCCAGAAGAGATGGGAGGGCAGTGCTAACTGTGCCTAGAAAATGATGGGGAGACAGTAGTATCTGTGCCCAGAAGAGATAGGAGGGCTGTGCTAACTGTGCCTAGAAAATAATGGGGAGAAAGTACTATCTGTTGTCAGAAGAGATGGGAGGGCAGTGTTAACTGTGCCTAAAAATGATTGGGAGACAGTACTATCTGTGCTCAGAAGAGATAGGAGGGCAGTGCTAACTGTGTCTAAAAAATGACTGGGAGACAGTACTATCTGTGCCCAGAAGAGATAGTAGGGCAGTGCTTACTTTGCCTAGAAAGTGATATGAAGACAGTTCTATCTGTGCCTACATAGTGTACAGGGATTTCAGAACTACATACGTCTGTATCTTTCTGAGGAAGAGAAACGGAGGCAGTACTATCTGGATCTATATTGTGTAAAGGTAGAGACAGATTCAGCACTGTCTGTGCCTATATGTGCAGAATGAGATAAGTAGGCAGTGCTGTCTGTGTCCGGATTATGTATAGGAAGAGACGAGGATGCAGTTCTATGTGTGTCTGTATCATGCTCAGGAAGAAATATGGCCTTATTTATCTGTGCGTAGATGTAAAAGGAGAGACCAGGAAGCAGCACTGTCTGCACCTAAATCATAAGTCGGAAAATGATGGGGAGTCAGCACTATCTGTGGCTACGATAGCAGTACTACCTGCGCGTGGCAGGACTATTTGCCTGTATCGTGTTCAGGAAGAAACAGTTTAAGAATTGTCTTGTGTGGCACAAATAATACTTAAACTCTGTTTTCCTGAACATGATATAGGCCCAGAAAATACTGCATCTCTTTTTAAACTTGATGCGGACACAGACAGTGCTGCCTCCCTAGCTTGTCCTGTTCATGTAGGCATCAATAGTATTAAACCCGTCTCATCCTTTATATGAGGCCCAGTTAGTACTTCCTCCATGTTTCCCCTTTCACATGTAGGCACAGATGGTACTGCCTCCCTACCTCCTCTTTTATACGTATGCACAGACTACAAATTCTATATGAAACATTTTGCCTGCCTTTTAATATAATTAATGTTTTTTGTTTTTTTTTGTTTATCAGACAGGTCATAAATGGTTAAATAACACAAGGAAACAAGCAAAAGAGACTCCGGTTGTGCTGTCTGTGGATACTGTAAGTATATATATAAGCCCAAGTGTTGTACATTTTTAGAACATTTTAGAATATAGAAATTAATTCTCATAATAGTAAGGGCAGATAGTGTGTATTGTGTTATGCGAATATATAAAATATTATATTTTTTCCTATAGAAAATATATATTGTTTATTGACGGAGAGGAGCGGTCATATGGCCTTACCTCCTTTTAAGACACTACATCTCCTTGTCCCGCAGACGCTCCGCTGTTATGTCAGACTCGAATGCACAATGATAGCCGCATATTTCGGTGGATTTTTATGCATTTCCAAAAGCGATTCGCATACTTTGGAATGTAAAAGTTGGGACCGGCTGGCTGATTAAATTAATTCTTATTTAATAGCTTGGATCTCGTCTGGCTGCCTTGCCGATGGTAGTAAACAGCGCTGCGATGTTGTTAAAAAATACAGCTAGATTGTCGAGCAATTTACATATAAACTTCTATCTAATCTGCATGTCAACAATTAACGCTTTGTAGTTCAGAATCTCGCAGTCGCTTTAAGTGATCAAAGTCGGTGAAGGTTGAGTACAATGGCATATACAGTAACAGTTTGCCTTTCTCAGTTTATTTTTTTTACATTTTTGCTCTGTGCCCCCTGCATTGTAGCTTTGTTCTGTGTCAACATTTGTCAGCGTTTCCTTAAAGGAGTTATCCAATATAAGTTATAATAATAAGTAAGTAAGTAATAATAATAAGTAATAATATTACTTACCTGCCAGACAGTAATGGGCATGCTTAGGAAGGATCTGCGCTTGTCTTGGGGCTAAATGGATGTGTTGTGAGATTACCATAAAGCTGTGGCTATCTTTTTGTGAAATGGCGTCTTCTTGCTGGAGTTCCCTCCCTCCAACTACAAGAACCAAGATCCCTTGTTTGTAAGTGTGAGGTCACTTATCTCTCTCCCACACATCGGCCATTTCACCCATTGCAGCACAGCTAGCCTCCCTTTCATGTATGCTGTGCTTGAAACTACAATTCTCTGCATCCCTGTGGAGAATGATCTTCCTTCGACACAGCAGTTGCCCCACCCATTGAAGCACAGACAGGCTTCCTTTCAACACCTGACTGGTGATGTTATGTCTCGGGCCACACTGCAACCTGGGAAAAGCCAGATACAAAACTTATTTTGTATGCTGCTAAAAAAGAACATAATATCACATAATAATTGTGACCGCAGCCATCAAACAGAGGTACAGACACTATATTATGAACTACACTAACTTTACAGCCGCTGTGGCACAGTCAAATAAAAAGAAATCTCAGAGTACCCCTTACAGGATCCTGCACAGATTTGATGCTCAGGATTTGTAACTGCCGATTAGAAGCTGTGCTCCGTCATTTAGTTTACAATGAAATCTACAGCAGAAAATCCTGCGCATCAAATCCTGCGCATCAAATCTGCGTACGTGTGAACGTAGCCTTAATTAGTATTTGTATGAAAGCTGCTTATTTTGGCTCACGCAGCATGTCCTTCTATTAGGAGGATTCAGTTTTACAGTAAGCTGTAAAATGAGATCACCCTTTCTGAAGTGTCACCTCTTATCCTGACATCTAGTGGCCAGTAGGAAAACTACCATTTTACTTTTTTTTCTGTTTGTTTCTTGCATTGCAAGTAAGGGGAGGTGGGTAAAGTGAGCGTGTTAGGGTCCCATCAAAGTGAGGCCACCTCTGCGTGGTGGATGGGGGACACGTTTTGATCAAAATGTGCGCTAAGAGCCTTACATTTTTGTCCAAGAGGGCTGCTGCAACCTTCTTTTTGTATACCATTTTACGTAAGATGTTTTTAGGTGATCAGAATTTTATTTTTTTTAAGGAACACTGATATACATTTATAGCACCTTAGTAGAACTCAATGGGCCTCATTATAAGTCAATTATAAGGCCTAAGGCTGCAGTTGGTGTCCATCCTGTATTGGGCCCGGTACTGTGTTATGGTTCCCTTTTCTTACAACAGGAATCACAACGCAGATGTGAACAAAACCTAACGTAAATAGACATGACAAAATAACATAGCCAATAAAATAAACTCAAAAAAAAACACCAAAAAAATTTCATTTTCTAATTATATAATTTATTTATTGTGATACCAAGCAGCAATACCAAGCAGCAATACCATCCACAACCTGAGGACAAGAGTGGCGCTGTTTCTTAAAGAACGCAGCTATGCTCTTTTAATCCTAAATATCCCTTATAAAGGGGTTGTCGAGGATTAGAAAAATACAGCTTCTTCTTTGCAAAGAACAGCGCCAATCCTGTCCACAGGTTGTGTGTAGTACTGCAGCTCAGTCCCAACCACTTCAATGGATCAGAGATGTAATACCTCACATAACCTGTGGACAGGGGTGGCACAGCAGCGTTTTTCTAATCCTGGACAACCCCTTTAACACAAATTTCCGAAAATACTATACAAGCATCTGCTGTAACATTTGTTCCATTTCTTTTCAACGCAGGTGGTCGGCATTCTCCGTGACAAGATCTCTGCACACTGGAAGGACCTTTCCAAGGCGCTTCAATCATGTGACGCCAAAGGATCTGGTATCGTCACCAGGGACCAGCTGAAAAAGATCCTTCAATCATACTGTCCTTCATTGTCAGATGATCAGTGTCAGATGTACGTATGCATGTACAGTAAAATCTCCCTTGGCGAACACCTCCCAATTCCCCGACAGAGTCCCATAAGACAATGTATTTGCAGCCTCCGAATATGGGACATTCCCAATAATGGAAGCGGTCACACCCAATAGGGGACAAAACACTCCAAATAACAACCAGGCTTATGTGCTGGCCCTACCTTGTACACAGGGCCACCGTCAGCGGGTACAGCCAAAACTCAGTAAGGGGCCCAGGCTCCCAGGGGGCTCAGGCCCCCGCTGCACCCCCCTGCAACAGCCCCAGCACAGAAGCAGAACTCCACCCCCGTGTGACGTCACGCCCGTCCCCTTAATGCAAGTCTATGGGAGGGGGCCGTCACGCCCCCTCCCATAGACTTGCATTGAGGGGACGGGCGTGACATCACACCGGGGCGGAGTCCTGACGTCACGGACTTCCGTTCCTGGAGTCGCGACTCAGACCCTTCAGCGGTTCCGGTGAGAACACAGGTGGGTGCCGCATGCAATAATGCGGGGGTCCCCAGCGGCGGGACCCCTGTGATCAGACATCTTATCCCTATCTATTCTTTGGATAGGGGATAAGATGTCTAGGGTGGGAGTACCCCTTTAAGCACACATGTGACATTTTGTGCGCCCGGAATAAGCAAAAAAAAAATTAAAAATAAAAAAGAACCATAAATGCAATGATTAATCCCCATAGTTTTTTTTTTTTATCATAGCCACATTGCCCTAATCTTAAGATTAATCTTAACAATTGTCCTTATAAGAGTGAATATCTTACATGGGTGGGATGATAGCTCTTAGAGTGCAATAGTTCATTGTAAGCTGTAGGCATTTCACATGTATGGAGGAGAATTGTATCACAACACTATCTGTCGCAGTTATGTCAATTGGTCAATGTCAGAGTGTTTAGGGACAACATTTATACATTTTCAGGAAGAATAGCAGAATTGTTATTTAAAAAAATATACATATATACAGTTATGCAAATGTTGGCACCCCTGAAATTTTTCGACTAAATGAAGTATTCCTCCCAGAAAAGTATTGCAGTAACACATATTTTGCTATACACATGTTTATTCCCTTTGTGTGTATTGGAACTAAACCAAAAAAGGGAGGAAAAAAAGCAAATTGGACATAATGTCACCAAACTCCAAAAATGGGATCGACAAATTATTGGCACCCTTAACTTAATATTTGGTTGCGCATCCTTTGGAAAAAGTAAGTGAAATCAGCTTCCTATAACCATCAATAAGCTTCTTACACCTCTCAGCCGGAATGTTGGACCACTCTTCCTTTACAAACTGCTCCAGGTCTTTCTTATTGGAAGGCGCCTTTTCCCAACAGCAATTTTAAGATCTCTCCACAGGTGTTCAATGGGATTTAGATCTGGACTCATTGCTGCCACTTCAGAACTCTCCAGCGCTTTGTTGCCATCCATTTCCGTGGGCTTTTTGACGTATGTTTGGGGTCATTGTCCTGCTGGAATACCCAAGATCACGGACACAAACCCAGCTTTCTGACACTGGGCTGTACAGTGCGTCCCAAAATCCATTGGTAATCTTCAGATTTGATGATGCCTTGTACACATTCAAGGCCCCCAGTGCCAGAGGCAGCAAAACAACCCCAAAACATCATTGACCTCCACCATATTTCACTGTAGGTACTGTGTTCTTTTCTTTGTAGGCCTCATTCTGTTTTCGGTAAACAGTAGAATGATATGCTTTACCAAAAAGCTCTATCTTGGTCTCATCTGTCCACAAGACGTTTTCCCAGAAGGATTTTGGTTACTCAAGTTCATTTTGGCAAAATGTAGTCTTGCGTTTTTATGTCTCTGTGTCAGCAGTGGGGTCCTCCTGGGTCTCCTCCATAGCGTTTCATTTAATTTAAATGTTGACGGATAGTTCGTGCTGACACTGATGCACCCTGAGCCTGCAGGACAGCTAGAACATCTTTGGAACTTGTTTGGGGCTGCTTATCCCCCATCCGGACTATCCTGCGCTGATACCTTTCATCAATTTTTCTTTTCCATCCACGCCCAGGGAGATAGCTAGCTAATGTTGCGCACTGTGGACAATGGCAAATCTAGATCTCTGGAGATGAACTTGTAACCTTTAGATTGTTGATATTTTTCCACAATTTTGGTTCTCAAGTCCTCAGACAGTTCTGTTTTCCTCTTTCTCTTGTCCATGCTTAGTGTGGCACACACAGACCCACAATGCAAAGACTAAGTGAACTTCTCTCCTCTTTATCTGCTTTCAGGTGTGATTTTTATATTGCCCGCACCTGTTACTTTCCCCAGGTGAGTTTAAAAGAGCATCACATGCTTGAAACAATCTTATTTATCCACTATTTTGAAAGGGTGCCAATAATTTTGTCCAGCCCATTTTTGGAGTTTGGTGACATTATGTCCAATTTGCTTTTTTTCCTCCTTTTTTTGTTTAGTTCCAATACACACAAAGGGAATACACATGTGTATAGCAAAGCATGTGTTACTGCAATCCTTTTCTGTGAGAAATACTTTATTTTCTAGAAAAATTTCAGGGGTGCCAACATTTACGGCCATGACTGTATATAAGATACTCCAGACTTGTTCTTAAATGGGGAATGCAAGTATTTACATTGATACTTTAGCAGTTTCTCACTATTTTCAATATCTCTGCTTGCTGTCAATCAGTGGGAAACTCCATGAGAACCCCAGCCGCCCTCTACTTTGTAGATATAACTTTCAGTTCTCCAATTTGTGGTGGTAACAGAAAATATGAACCTGATATATATATTTTTTTTTTCAGAATTTTCTATCAATACAACTACGACTCTTCTGACTGCATCCCGTACATGCAGTTTCTGCGAGACTTGGGGGTGTCTGTGTCTCGTGCTGGTGACATCCATGGTGTTAGCACTGACATTGTAGAAGGAAACCAGGTCCAAGAAGAATTACGAAAGTTTGATCACTCAGACAGGTAACTAGCACCAACTAAGATTATCAAGAATGGAAAAGACTGGAGGCACTCAATCTGCTGCAGGTGATTTATTTAAAATTCAGGTATACAGGTAATGCTTCAGTCAACGAGTCGTTTCGCGCACCTGCGCTTAATCAATGACCAACTAAGATTATGTCTCAATCCCTAACATACGGTGAGACTGTGATTCTTTTTCCTCCGTACTCAAGCCTCAAACTGCTTCTGTAGCTCAATATACAGTGGGGTAATATAGTATTTAGTCAGCCACCAATTGTGCAGGTTCTCCCACTTAAAAAGATGAGAGGCGCCTGTAATTTTCATCATAGATTATAACCTCAACTATGAGAGACATAATGAGAAAAAAATCCATAAAATCACATTGTCTGATTTTTAAAGAATTTATTTGCGAATTATGGTTGAAAATAAGTATCTGGTCAATAACAAAAGTTCATCTCAATACTTTGTTATATCCCCTTTGTTGGCAATGACAGAGGTCAAACATTTTCTGTAAGTCTTCACAAGGTTTTTACACACACTTGCTGGTATTTTGGCCCATTCCTCCATGCAGATCTCCTCTAGAGCAGTGATGTTTTGGGGCTGTCGCTGGATAACATGGACTTTCAACTCCCTCGTAAGGTTTTCTATGGGGTTGAGATCTGGAGACTGGCTAGGCCACTCCAGGACCTCGAAATGCTTACGAAGCCACTCCTTCATTGCCTGGGTGGTGAGTTTGGGATCATTGTCATTCTGAAAGACCCAGCCATGTTTCATCTTCAATGCCTTTGCTGAATGAAGGAGGTTTTCACTCAAAATCTCACAATACATGGCCCCATTCATTCTTTCCTTTACACGGATCAGTCGTCCTGGTCCCTTAGCAGAAAAACAGCCCCATAGCATGATGTTTCCACCCCCATGCTTCACAGTAGGTCTGGTGTTCTTTGGATGCAACTCAGCATTCTTTGTCCTCCAAACACGAGTTGAGTTTTTACCAAAATGTTTTACTTTGGTTTCATCTGACCATATGACATTCTTCCAATACTCTTCTGGATCATTTAAATGCTCTATAGCAAAGTTCAGACGGGCCCGGACATGTACTGGCTTAAGTAGGGGGCCACGTCTGGCACTGCATGATTTGAGTCCCTGGCGGCGTAGTGTGTTACTGATGGTAGCCTTTGTTACTTTGGTCCCAGCTCTCTGCAGGTCATTCACTAGGTTCCCCCGTGTGGTTCTGGGATTTTTGCTCACCGCTCTTGTGATCATTGTGACACCACGGGGTGAGATCTTGCATGGAGCCCCAGATCGAGGGAGATTATCAGTGGTCTTGTATGTTTTCCATTTTCTAATAATTGCTCTCAAAGATCATTTCTTCACACCAAGCTGCTTGCCTATTGCAGATTCAGTCTTCCCAGCCTGGTGCAGGTCTACAATTTTGTTTCTGGTGTCCTTGGACAGCTCTTTGGTCTTGGCCATAGTGGAGTTTGGAGTGTGACTGTTTGAGGTTGTGGACAGGTGTCTTTTATACTGATAACAAGTTCAAACAGGAGCCATTAATACAGGTAACGAGTGGAGGACAGAGGAGACTCTTAAAGAAGAAGTTAAAGGTCTGTGAGAGCCAGAAATCTTGCTTGTTTGTAGGTGACCAAATACTTATTTTCCACCATCATTTGCAAATAAATTCTTTAAAAATCAGACAATGTGATTTTATGGATTTTTTTTTTCTCATTATGTCTCATTCATAGTTGAGGTAATACCTATGATGACAATTACAGGCCTCTCTCATCTTTTTAAGTGGGAGAACTTAAAGGGAAACAATCATCAGATTTTACCCTATATAACGCTTGGCAAAGCGTTATATAGGGTAAAATCTTTATTTTCACCATTCCCGGGGGACGCTCCTGCCCCCAGGGATGGTGAACATAAGAAGTTATAAACTAGTCACCGCCGCTGCCGTAAGTAGTCACCTGGGCAGGGAGCTCTTCTCCCCTACTCGCGTTCTTCGGCCGGCAGCGACGCCCCCTCCGCTTGATTGATGGGCCGCGTCATTGTTCCGCTCACTAAACAGACGGAGCAGAGTGATGACGCGGCCCATCAATCAAGCAGAGTAGACCGGGAGTAGGGGAGAAGAGCTCCCCGACCAGGTGACTACTTACGGGCGGCGGCGGTGACTAGTTTATAACTTCATATATTCACCATCCCTGGGGGCAGGAGTGTCCCCCGGGAATGGTGAAAATAAAGATTTTACCCTATATGACGCTTTGCCAAGCGTTATATAGGGTAAAATCTGATGATTGGTTCCCTTTAAGAGGATGCAGCACTGGCGTAGCACTGCATTCCCTTCACTTTCATTACCTACATAAGGACACCCCGATCACCCGCTATTTCGGGAACTGCAGCATTCTAGTTGATGGGTGCACCACCATGCAGGTCAAAATTAAAAAGGTAATGCAGCTTTACCCCAGTGATGTGTTGCCATCATTCTTAGGATTGTGGGTACTGCTCCACTGCTCAGTGCTTGAAACAAAATGTTCCGAACGCTTAGAGCCGGCACCAGGAGTGCGTGATGTCATAGCCTCGCACCTCATGACGTCACGCCCAGCCCCCTCAATGCAAGTCTATGGGAGGGGGCGTGACATCTGTCACGCCCCCTCCCATAGACTTGCATTGAGGGGGCGGGGCATGATGTCATGAGTGGGCCGGGCTATGACATCACAAGCTCCCGGCGACGGCTCTAAGCGTTCGGAACATTTTGTTCCAAACGCTGAGCAGCGGAGTACCCCTTTAAGCTCGGACCACTAGCAGTAACTGAGCTGAAACATATTTCCCTATGATGTGTCATAAGAACATTTCTAGTAAGAAGATCCCAGATCCAAGAAACGATAGAGACAGGACGCATTTCGGCATAGCATTCCTTCCTCAGCTGAGAATTGGATGCTGTGCCAAAACGCCTCCTGTCTTCACCCTTACTATGGCCAGATGGGAATAAACACTTCAGTTATTGCATCCAACATGGAGAGTGCTGGGATCTTATTACTACTTATGGTAGTGGTCTTGATGCCGCCACGTGCCACCACCACCGTTGCAGTTGTGCTGACATTTATCTCCAATAATAACATTTCTGGCTGGGTTCCTCTGTCAACTCCAATACATTTTACTTTGTTAGAATGAGAGAAATCAATAATCAAGCCAGCAACCTAATCAGGAAGATTACGGTGGACGAGGTGATCGACAGGTTAAAGGATTGTGTCACCAGACATGAGTTTTCCTTGAAGGAAAGTTTCCTCACCTGCAATAAACAAACCAATGGAAAAGTCACCAAGAAGGATTTTAGAAAGGTAAGCACTTACTTGCACTCATGTATTGCCTACTTGTTTGCTTTCGAGAAGATAAATCGGGGAGATTCGAATGTTGGAATCAGCCAACATAGTGAGCTGCACTGTCTATATATATTTGAATAAGCCAGCGTGAGGCTGGTGAAACGTTGTCTATGCACATGATGGAATAAAACCACCTTTTTTTCGCAACCTGTGGAGTGCTGCATCATATTTGCTATTATATATATATATATATATATTGAGATGACTCGCTCTTGCAAACAGGTGCGGTTGCAGTATTGAGGTAAGGAGACAGCGTTCTTAAAGCAAAGTCCAGTGTTTTATTCACACTTAGGCACACAGCAAAACAGTCTTTGACGTGGAACAAAAGGAAAACGTAACAAAGTCCACCAAAGTATTTCCTTGGTGTTTGTTCACACCGGAGATCGTGCCGTGCGGCACTAAGCAAAGACTTTCCGTAGCATCCAGCTAGGCTGTTCAGCTGCTTCCACACTTGGAGCAAACAGAGGGAAGAACTCCACACACAGCTTTCTCTTGCACTGTGAGCTGCAAATAGCAAATCCCCCTCAGCTGGTGAAACAGCCAAGCTTTATAGCCAACAAAAGCCGGCCTGGATTGTGGGGAATGACCCCCACCCTGCACTTGGTCATTCCCAGTAAGAGCCGTCCCGGAATAGCCTTAAAGCCATACTACCATCTTAGTGTCAGACTGCCTCGCAGTACAGACACTGAATAATACTGACTCATACTTCACAAAGGCCAGGAGCCTTGGTTACACATGGCGTCCATCAACCACCATACCCTTCACCTTCTCACAATATATATATATATATATATATATACATACATACATATATAAATATACAAAACAGTGGTGAGCAGCACAACCCAGTGATGCAGAGGGGAAATGGGTGCCATGAGAGCAGTCCTGGTCAAGGTCTGTCCATTGATGCATATACAAAAAGTTTCGCAGCACTCCAAAAATGATTCAAAGGTGATTTATTGTCCCATGCAGAAAAAAGTGATACAACGTTTCACCGGTCTCACACCGGCTTTCTCAAGCATGCTTGAGAAAGCCGGTGTGAGACCGGTGAAACGTTGTATCACTTTTTTCTGCATGGGACAATAAATCACCTTTGAATCATTGTGAACACTGCGGGCAGTATAGTTTGCTGGGGACATTGCTGACAAAATTGTTTATCAAAGACACTCCTGGCAGTATAGTTTATCAGAGACACTGCTGACAGTATTGTTTATCAGAGACACTGCTGACAGTATTGTTTATCAGGGACACTGCTGACAGTATTGTTTATCAGAGACACTGATGACAGTATTGTTTATCAGGGACACTGCTGACAGTATTGTTTATCAGAGACACTGCTGACAGTATTGTTTATCGGAGACACTGATGACAGTATTGTTTATCAGTGACACTGCTGACAGTATTGTTTATCAGAGACACTGCTGACAGTATTGTTTATCAGAGACACTGCTGACAGTATTGTTTATCAGTGACACTGCTGACAGTATTGTTTATCAGAGACACTGCTGACAGTATTGTTTATCAGAGACACTGCTGACAGTATTGTTTATCAGAGACACTGCTGACAGTATTTTTTATCAGAGACACTGCTGACAGTATTGTTTATCGGAGACACTGATGACAGTATTGTTTATCGGAGACACTGCTGACAGTATTGTTTATCACAGACACTGCTGACAGTATTGTTTATCAGAGACACTGATGACAGTATTGTTTATCGAAGACACTGCTGACAGTATTGTTTATCAGAGACACTGCTGGCAGTATAGTTTATCAGAGACACTGCTGACAGTATTGTTTATCAGAGACACTGCTGACAGTATTGTTTATCAGAGACACTGCTGACAGTATTGTTTATCAGAGACACTGCTGACAGTATTGTTTATCAGAGACACTGATGACAGTATTGTTTATCGGAGACACTGCTGACAGTATTGTTTATCACAGACACTGCTGACAGTATTGTTTATCACAGACACTGCTGACAGTATTGTTTATCAGAGACACTGCTGACAGTATTGTTTATCACAGACACTGCTGACAGTATTGTTTATCGGAGACACTGCTGACATTATTGTTTATCACAGACACTGCTTACAGTATTGTTTATCAGAGACACTGCTGACAGTAATGTTTATCAGAGACACTGCTGACAGTATTGTTTATCAGAGACACTGCTGACAGTATTGTTTATCAGAGACACTGCTGACAGTATTGTTTATCAGAGACACTGCTGACAGTATTGTTTATCAGAGACACTGCTGACAGTATTGTTTATCAGAGACACTGCTGACAGTATTGTTTATCAGAGACACTGCTGACAGTATTGTTTATCACAGACACTGCTGACAGTATTGTTTATCGGAGACACTGCTGACAGTATTGTTTATCAGAGACACTGCTTACAGTATTGTTTATCAGAGACACTGCTGACAGTATTGTTTATCAGAGACACTGCTGACAGTATTGTTTATCAGAGACACTGCTGACAGTATTGTTTATCAGGGACACTGCTGACAGTATTGTTTATCAGAGACACTGCTGACAGTATTGTTTATCAGAGACACTGCTGACTGTATTGTTGATCAGAGACACTGCTGACAGTATTGTTTATCAGAGACACTGCTGACAGTATTGTTTCAGTGACACTGCTGACCGTATTGTTTATCGGAGACACTGCTGACAGTATTGATTATCTGAGACACTCCTGACAGTATTGTTTATCGGAGACACTGATGACAGTATTGTTTATCGGAGACACTGATGACAGTATTGTTTATCGGAGACACTGATGACAGTATTGTTTATCGGAGACACTGATGACAGTATTGTTTATCGGAGACACTGATGACAGTATTGTTTATCGGAGACACTGATGACAGTATTGTTTATCGGAGACACTGATGACAGTATTGTTTATCAGAGACACTGCTGACAGTATTGTTTATTGGAGACACTGATGACAGTATTGTTTATCGGAGACACTGATGACAGTATTGATTATCGGGACACTTTGCTGACACCGTTTATGAGGGGGACACCCTGCTGGCACTTTAGAGGGGCATTTTGCAGTCCTCATCATTATAGGGGCACTCAGCAATTATTTTGTGTGGCCATTTAATATTACAGCATATAACCAATTGGACTTTTTATAGATCAGATCGGAAATTGGAAAATAGACAAGACTAAGATTTATTCATCTCCTCCTTCCCCAGTGTATTTCTCTTTGGCTCATCATGTGTCAGATCCATTTAATGGTGATATGTTACATCATAACATCTCCAGGTTGACTCGGGGGCTCGCACCGATAAAAAGGCTCATTCTGTTGTGCTGTGAGACTCCTTAGCAGGATGAGCACAGTGTCAAGTTGTTAATGAGAGATTTCTCATCCTGTTATCACGTCTCGGGCCCCACGAGTCACAAATCAGACTCTATACACACTTAGCAATTAACACTTACTGCAAAATAAAGGGGAAAAAAACCAACACAGCACAGCCGATAGAGATGATCGGTCTGCCACTTTACCTCTAACGCTGTCAAAAACAAAGCTTTTCTCCCACATTACTGCTGTCGTTCTAGACCGCTTCTAAGAATTTGTAAAATAAATAAATAGATAAATAAAAATAATTTTGAGATATTAAAAAATAACATTTTTACATTTTAGCAAGTAACCCGACAATAATCAAGCAATTAGGTATTATTGTAGACTAGCAGAGTGCTCATGTGTTGCCCGCTCTCCTTACTTAAACCTTGTGGGAGAGGAAGAGCAACAATGTCGCTCTTGTCCTCTTAAAGGGGTACTCGGCTGCTCAGCCCACCCAATCATGACGTCACGCCCCGCCCCCTCAATGCAAGTCTATGGGAGGGGGCGTGACGGCTGTCACGCCCCCTCCCATAGACTTGCATTGAGGGGGCTGGGTGTGATGTCATGATGGGGCGGGGCAATGATGTCACGAGTTCCCGGCTCCAGCGTTCGGAACAGTTTGTTCCAAATGCTGAGCAGCGGAGTACCCCTTTAACTCGTTCTCTTATCCCAACCTCATATCCCCTTTTCATATTCCGTCCTCATATCCCGACCTCATATCCCCTTTTCATATCCCCGTCCTCATATCCCGACCTCATATGCCGTCCTCATATCCCAAGCTCATATCTCAGCCTCATATCCCGTCCTCATATCCCAACCTCAAATCCTGTCCTCATATCCCAACCTCATATCCTGTCCTCATATCCCGACCTCATATCTCAACCTCATATCCCGTCCTCATATCCCAACCTCAAATCCCGTCCTCATATCCTGACCTCATATCTCAACCTCATATCCTGTCCTCATATTCTGTCCTCATATCCCATCCTCATATCTCAACCTCATATCCCGTCCTCATATCCCATAAAAGCAGTGCAAAAATAGAAAAACATGTAAACACTGGTAATGTTTTAATCTTATTGGCCCAAAGAATATAGAGAACATGTAAGTTTTACTGTAAAGTGTAATGCGTAAAAACAAAACACTCGCTGTACATTTTATGGTAAAATGAAAGATGCCGTTAAGTACAATTGGTCGAGCAAATCAAGCTTTATGTGGAAAAATAAAAGTTATGGATATTATAAGGCGAAGAGGAAAAAAAAAACGAAAACAGAAAAATAAAATTGTCTGTGTCCTAAAGACCAAAATGGGCTATGTTCTTAAGGGGTTAAGCAGACAGTGCTTACTGGAAACATCCCAGAATTTCATAATGCAGATATGGAAAAAAAAAAAACGGCAGATTATATTTGTTACCAGCACAAAAAAGGCATCTATACATCTGACCATGGTTCATTAGACAAGTATTCGTGGAATCAGCTGACAATAATTTTATTGGGCACTCTCATTAAAACAAATTTTTGGTATTGCACTCCTTATGGTAAATAAAAAAATCTTTCTAAGTACTGTACTGTGTTAAAACATAGAAAACTTCTTTTTTTATTTGTGTTTACCAAAGCTGCCACTTTGGACTCCTGCTGGCCTGGCAGAAGTCCAAAATCAGGAAATGCTGAGGGGGGGTGTGCAGCCTTAGCCAATAATAGCTCATCTCACACTGAACTGCTGTGTGTAGCAGAGTGAGGGAGGAATTTCTCCCCTTTATGGCTTCAGATGATGTCACGCCTGCTGGGGAACGCCCCTTCCCAGTCTGTGAATCTAAATGAGACTGAGCAGAAAATACAGAACAATATCAAGGTAGAAAACTAAAAAATAATAAAAATAAAGGCAGGGGGTGGTTTATCATGATGGGGGCATTGATCTGGGAGGATTATAACATTTAACAAGATCAGGAGGTACTCTTTAGAAAAGCTGCGGGGATTGGGGAAAGTATTCATGGGAGGTGGTCCCCACAGATGCTCTTCCCCCCCATCGGCATTAAGTGATTCGTCTCTCTGTGTGTATAGGGTGGAGAGCAGCTTCCGGGACCCACCCCAATGATTAGTTACCCGTTCCCAGCTGTTTTTTTACACTGTGATTTCTCTGAACCACCCAAACATTCCCTTCATTCCAACCATTGGTTAGGATCGTAGCAACAGGTAAAGTTTTAACATAAAATCAGGGCTCCTGTTTTAGCCGGAGATTGGCTGAGCTGGCAGTATCTGCTCAGCACGAGGAGGCCATTTTGGAAGGTTGGGGCCGGTGTTATGGAGCGCTCAACGGAGAGAAGCAACATCCAGAGGTGAGATTCAGGGCTCCATTAGGGGATTGTGGAGGGTCCCAGAGGTCAGACCCCCTGCAATCACAAACTTATCCCCGATCCTGTGGATAGGGGTTAAGTTTGTCTAAAATAGAGTACCCCTTTAAAGTGTACCTGTCACTTTAAAAAAAACTTTGACATGTCCTATAGACAAGTCAACAGTTTTGATGGGTTAGGGTCTGAGAGTTTAGATCCCGATCAATCACTAGAATGAGCGGAGAAAAAGCGTGCGCTGACCGAGACAACACCATAAACTTACATTGTAAGTTTGTCTTCTTAGTGCGCTCTGCTCCCGGCTCATTCTAATGATCAGTCAGACCTAAACACTCAGACCCCACCGATCAGGTGTAAATTTCTCAGCTTAAAGAGGTACTCCGGTGAAATTGTAAGAACTGTCCACATAGCAAACATATCCTGCTCTGGACAGTTCCTAAAATGGACAGAGATGTCAGCAGAGAGCACTGTGGGCATTTCCTCTGTAGTATTCAGCAGCTAATAAGTACTGGAAAGATTAAGATTTTTTAATAGAAGTAATTTACAAATCTGTTTAACTTTCTGGCACCAGTTGATTTAAAAAAAAAAAGTTTTCCACTGGAGTACCCCTTTAAAGGGATTATCCAGAAATAGAAAAACAGAGCTAATTTCTTTCAAAAACCGCTCCCCGTCTGTCTCCAGATTGGGTGTAGTTCTGCAGCTCAGTTCCATTGAAATGAATGGAGCCAAGTTGTAACCTGGGGACAGGCGCGGAGCTGTTTTTGAAAGAAATTAGCTCTGTTTTTCTATTCCTGGATAACCCCTTTATATCAAATCTAATTGATGGCATAAACAATTAATGGTATAATCATTTCATTTTAGCTAAAGCAAACCCAACCCAACCTAACATATTGGAAATAATAAGGATTTATTGACATGGTTTTATGGATACTATTTTTAAAACCTGCATAAAGTACAAGATTTGCATATTCACCTGCGCAGAGCAGAAGCCCGTACATATGTGCGCCCGAATCTACATTATTTGTCACTAAATTACCAACGTGTAAAGTAAAGATTTGTTGTTGTAAAAAAAAAAATGGAATAATAATATAAAAAAAAAAAAAAACATTCCCCTGCTGTCAAGAATCGAAGAAATGAAGACGTTCCTTTTGGATGGCTGCTGTCATTCACCCAGTTACGTCTCCCGAAATAATTCATTAAATTTCGTCTGTCAAGTCCTGGTTATGTAAGTCGCTTCTTCCCAGGAGAAGAAGATATTTTACCCATGAGACCCGAAAGAAACTTTTGGAAAAAAAAATAAAAAATCATAAAGTTTTGGATTTTTGTGGTTCCCCATGGCGGTTGTTTTTTTTCTTCCTTAGAGAGTACGTTGCATTCATTAACACGCCTGGAAGTACTTTAAATCATACATCCCCTCGCTGTAAATTCCTGAGCTGCTCCATCTGTTATGTGACAATTTGCACCTCCAAAATCGACACATCTGCAGCCGCTACATGTATCTGAATGTGCGCGGTCCCTTTTTTTTTTTCTGCAGGTTTTGCAGGATCACGAGCTGCATCTAGATGAGGAACAATTCAACATCTTAACTGAAAAATTGGGATTTACAAAGGAAGGCCTCAGCTACTTAGATTTCGTGTCATTATTCGAAGGTATGGTTCGTTATATGTAACAGCGCTATTCTGAGTGTCAAGGTTTGATGCCTGTACGAAATATGAGGAGAAACTCAAAGTATCACGTTCGGGCACAACTAATAATACCGTCTAATACAGGGTAAAATTTAAGAGTACTCTGCTGCCCCGGCGTTCTGAACATTTTGTTCCGAATGCTGGTTGCGGGTGCCGGGGGTTGTGATTAGAGATCTTATCCCCTATCCAAACGATTGGGAATGAGATGTCTGATCGCAGGGGGTCCCGACGCTGGGACCCCCACAATCTATGTGCAGCATACAGCATTCGTTTAGAATGCTGGGTGCGGGGCGGCGAGAGTCGTGATGTCCCGACCAAGCCCCCTTGTGACGTCACGCCATGCCCCCTCAATGCAAGTCTATGGGAGGGGGCGTGATGTCCATCACGCCCCCTCCCATAGACTTGCATTGAGGGGGCGTGGCGTGACATCACAACTAGAGATGAGCGAACTTACAGTAAATTCGATTCGTCACGAACTTCTCGGCTCGGCAGTTGATGACTTTTCCTGCATAAATTAGTTCAGCTTTCAGGTGGGCTGGAAAAGGTGGATACAGTCCTAGGAAAGAGTCTCCTAGGACTGTATCCACCTTTTCCAGCCCACGGGAGCACCTGAAGGCTGAACTAATTTATGCAGGAAAAGTCATCAACTGCCGAGCCGAGAAGTTCGTGACGAATCGAATTTACTGTAAGTTCGCTCATCTCTAGTTGTGATGTCACGCCACGCCCCCTCAATGCAAGTCTATGGGAGGGGGCGTGATGTCCATCACGCCCCATCCCATAGACTAGCATTGAGGGGCGTGGCGTGATGTCACGAGGGGGCGTGGCTGTGACATCACGATCCCCGCCGCCCGCACCCAGCATTCTAAATGAACGCTGTGTGCTGTACATAGATTGTGGGGGTACCAGCGTCGGGACCCCCTGCGATCAGACATCTCATTCCCAATCGTTTGGATAGGGGATAATATGTCTAGAGGCGGGGTACCCCTTTAACTAGACAGTTTAAACATTTTTGCATAATTTTTTGGCAGGTTAAGACCAGTTTTTTGGATGCATTTTTTGCGCCAGCATAATGGCCGCAAGAACCAGACTGACAGGTGTCGGTTCTAGTTATCATATCTGTAATCAGGCCCGGGCTTGCATTTATAATACGGTCAAAAATGCGTCTGTGATAACCGGCCTCATTTACCTTTAAGCCACACCCCTTCACAAGTAGGCCACGACCATTGTTAGCAGAAAGTTATACAGATTTGTAGATCACTTCTATTTAAAAATCTTAATCCTTTCAGTACTTATCAGCTGCTGTATGCTCCGGAGGAGGTTGTTTTCTTTTGGAATTTTCTTTATGTCTGACCACACTGCTCTCTGCTGACACCTCTGTCCATTTTAGGAACTGTCCAGAGTAGAAGCAAATCCCCATAGCAAACCTATCCTGCTTTGGACAGTTCCTAAAATGGACAGAGGCATCAGCAGAGAGCATACAGCAGTTGATAAGTGCTAGAAGGATTAAGATTTTTAAATAGAAGTAATTTACAAATCTGTTTAACTTTCTGGCACCAGTCGAGTTAAATAAAAATGTTTTCCAGCGGAGTACCCCTTTAACCCCTTAAGGACACATGACGTACTGGAACGTCATGTGTCCACTCCCGATCTATAACGCGGGGCCACGGCGTGGCCCCGCGTCATAGCGGTTCGGGCCCGGCCTCTAACAACGGCCGGGACCCGTGGCTAATAGCGCGCGGCATTGATCGCTGTGCCGCGCGCTATTAACCCTTTAGACGCGGCGTTCAAAGTTGAACGCCGCGTCTAAAGTGAAACCGAAAGCATGCCGGCTAGCTCAGTGGGCTGTTCGGGATAGCCGCGGTGAAATCGCGGCATCCCGAACAGCTGACAGGACAGCGGGAGGGCCCCTTCCTGCCTCCTCGCTGTCCGATCGCCGAATGACTGCTCAGTGCCTGAGATCCAGGCATGAGCAGTCATCCGGCAGAATCGTTGATCACTGGTTTCTTATGAGAAACCAGTGATCAACATAGAAGATCAGTGTGTACAGTGTTATAGGTCCCTATGGGACCTATAACACTGCAAAAAAAAAGTGAAAAAAAAAAGTGAATAAAGATCATTTAACTCCTCCCCTATTAAAAGTTTGAATCACCCCCCTTTTCCAATAAAAAAAAAAACACAGTGTAAATAAAAATAAAAATAAACATATGTGGTATCACCGCGTGCGGAAATGTCCGAATTATAAAAATATATCATTAATTAAACCGCTCGGTCAATGGCGTGCGCGCAAAAAAATTCCAAAGTCCAAAATAGTGCATTTTTGGTCACTTTTTATATCATTTAAAAATGAATAAAAAGTGATCAATAAGTCCTATCAATGCAAAAATGGTACCGTTAAAAACTTCAGATCATGGCGCAAAAAATGAGCCCTCATACCGCCCCATACACGGAAAAATAAAAAAGTTATAGGGGTCAGAAGATGACAATTTTAAACGTATTAATTTTCCTGCATGTAGTTATGATTTTTTCCAGAAGTCCGACAAAATCAAACCTATATAAGTAGGATATCATTTTAATCGTATGGACCTACAGAATACATATCAGGTGTCATTTTTACCGAAAAATGTACTATGTAGAAACGGAAGCCCCCAAAAGTTACAAAACAGCGTTTTTTTTTTCAATTTTGTCGCACAATGATTTTTTTTCCCGCTTCACCATAGATTTTTGGGCAAAATGACTGACGTCATTACAAAGTAGAATTGGTGGCGCAAAAAATAAGCCATCATATGGATTTTTAGGTGTAAATTTGAAAGAGTTATGATTTTTTAAAGGCAAGGAGCAAAAAACGAAAATGCAAAAACGGAAAAACCTCCGGTCCTTAAGGGGTTAAACTCAAAATTAGGACACTTTCATTTCTATATATATTTTGCATCCATATTGTGTGTATTTTTGCTAGATACAGAGTCAATGTTAATCGATGGGCTATTGATATAGGCATTTATATTATGTGTATATTTTAAAACCAGCATACACTACTTTCATATTTGTCATAGCACAGAAAAAAAATAATGCTTATACATGTTACTCACTAGGTCATGCAGATGGTTTACATGTCTTTTTTATGCGTCTAGCTTCTGTATCTGGCTCCCAAATCTCAGCGTTCAGCTGCTCCCTCATATGACATCCACTGCTTAAGAAGCACTGAGCCCGCCCTCACTCACCATGAATTCACTTCCTCCCTGAGTCTGCTGTGCTGTGCTGGGTCTCTTCATCAAATCACTGCAGGCTGCTCTGTAACCCCTCCTCTCTCTGTTTTCATGCTGCAGTCTGATAGGACAGGAGTGAGCACAGAGGAGTGCTAGTCCGGCCCTCACTTCCTGGACTTGTCCCAGTCTGTGCTTTATATGGGACAAAGATGATGCTGCAGCCGAACATGATTATGTTCTGGATGGTATGGGGACCCCTAATGGTCTTTTTTTATAAGCCATACTTTCTATAAAAAGGAGTTAAAATTTTTTATGAAATATACTAAAAAGGTTAATGTTTTGCACAACATATAAAAATGTGGTACAGAGCCCTGCTTGTCCTAAGTATACAGAGCCCTACTTGTCCTCAGTTTACAGAGCCCTGCTTGTCCTCAGTGTACATAGCCCTGCTTGTCCTCAGTGTACAGAGCCCTACTTGTCCTCAGTGTACAGAGCCCTGCTTGTCCTCGGTGTACAGAGCCCTGCTTGTCCAGTGTACAGAGCCCTGCTTGTCCTCCGTGTACAGAGCCCTGCTTGTCCTCAGTGTACAGAGCCCCGCTTGTCCTCAGTGTACAGAGCCCTGCTTGTCCTCGGTGTACAGAGCCCTGCTTGTCCTTGGTGTACAGAGCCCTGCTTGTCCTCCGTGTACAGAGCCCTGCTTGTCCTCCATGTACAGAGCCCCGCTTGTCCTCAGTGTACAGAGCCCCGCTTGTCCTCAGTGTACAGAGCCCCGCTTGTCCTCAGTGTACAGAGCCCCGCTTGTCCTCAGTGTACAGAGCCCCGCTTGTCCTCAGTGTACAGAGCCCCGCTTGTCCTCAGTGTACAGAGCCCCGCTTGTCCTCAGTGTACAGAGCCCCGCTTGTCCTCAGTGTACAGAGCCCCGCTTGTCCTCAGTGTACAGAGCCCCGCTTGTCCTCAGTGTACAGAGCCCCGCTTGTCCTCAGTGTACAGAGCCCCGCTTGTCCTCAGTGTACAGAGCCCTGCTTGTCCTCAGTGTACAGAGCCCCGCTTGTCCTCAGTGTACAGAGCCCCGCTTGTCCTCAGTGTACAGAGCCCCGCTTGTCCTCAGTGTACAGAGCCCCGCTTGTCCTCAGTGTACAGAGCCCTGCTTGTCCTCAGTGTACAGAGCCCTGCTTGTCCTCAGTGTACAGAGCCCTGCTTGTCTTCAGTGTACAGAGCCCTGCTTGTCTTCAGTGTACAGAGCCCCGCTTGTCCTCAGTGTACAGAGCCCCGCTTGTCCTCAGTGTACAGAGCCCCGCTTGTCCTCAGTGTACAGAGCCCCGCTTGTCCTCAGTGAACAGCGCCCTGCTTGTCCTCAGTGAACAGCGCCCTGCTTGTCCTCTGTGAACAGCGCCCTGCTTGTCCTCGGTGTACAGAGCCCTGCTTGTCCTCGGTGTACAGAGCCCTGCTTGTCTTCAGTGTACAGAGCCCTGCTTGTCCTCAGTGTACAGAGCCCTGCTTGTCCTCAGTGAACAGCGCCCTGCTTGTCCTCAGTGTACAGAGCCCCGCATGGCCGAGCCCGCCCATTGGGTGACAATAGCGAATGAAAATTTGCTTTGTTACACTGATCCTCCTCCTGGCCAATTGATACCATGTCCAATACCTGCAGTGCAGCTCTCCTGTTCTCCCGTTTGCATCATTGCGTCCTATGGAGGAGCATGTGACACACACGTCACTCCTCCTCCCCTGCGCCCAGCGTAACGCTGCGGAGGAAGCAGAGTGACGTGTATGTCACATGCTCCTCCATAGGACGCCATGATGAGGACAGGAGAATGGGGCATGGGGGGGCAGCACCCGAGGACAACCGCAGGTGGTGAGCCGTTTACAAGAGGAGGGGGGCGGGGGCCTGCTGTCTATAAACTGTGGACCTCCAGATGCTGTAAAACTACAACTCCCAGTTGTAGTTTTGCAACAGCTGGAGGTCCACAGTTTGGAGACCACTGATCTAGCAGCAGAGTGAGTGCTGTCTATAAGGGGGGCCCTGCTGTCTATATAAGTGGGGGGGGGCTTCTATCTATATAAGTGGGGGGGGGGGGGGGGCTGCTGTCTATAAGGGGGGGCCTGCTGTCTATAAGGGGGGGGGACCTGCTGTCTATAAGGGGGAGGGGGGCTGCTATCTATAAGAGGGAGCCTGCTGTCTATATAAGTGGGGGGGGGGCTGGTGTCTATATAAGTGTGGGGGGGGCTGCTGTCTATATAAGTGGGGGGGGCTGCTGTCTATAAGAGGGGGGCCTGCTGTCTATAAGGGGGGGACCTGCTGTCAATAAGGGGGGGCTGCTGTCTATAAGAGGGGGGCCTGCTGTCTATATAAGTGGGGGGGCTGCTGTCTATATAAGGGGGGCTGCTGTCTATAATAGGGGGGCCTGCTGTCTATAAGGGGGGGGACCTGCTGTCTGTAAGGGGGGGGGGCCTGCTGTCTATAAGAGGGGCCTGCTGTCTATAAGGGGGGCCCTGCTGTCTATATAAGTGGGGGGGGGGCTGCTGTCATATAAGGGGGGCTGCTGTCTATAAGGGGGGGCCTGCTGTCTATAAGAGGGGGGCCTGCTGTCTATAAGAGGGGGGACCTGCTGTCTATAAGGGGGGGGGGCTGCTATCTATAAGAGGGGGCCTGCTGTCTATATAAGTGGGGGGGGGGGCTGCTGTCTATATAAGTGGGGGGGGGGGGGCTGCTGTCTATAAGAGGGGGGACCTGCTGTCTATAAGGGGGGGACCTGCTGTCTATAAGGGGGGGGGGCTGCTGTCTATAAGAGGGGGGCCTGCTGTCTATATAAGTGGGGGGGCTGCTGTCTATATAAGGGGGGCTGCTGTCTATAATAGGGGGGCCTGCTGTCTATAATAGGGGGGCCTGCTGTCTATAAGGGGGGGACCTGCTGTCTGTAAGGGGGGGGGGCTGCTGTCTATAAGAGGGGCCTGCTGTCTATAAGAGGGGGGCCTGCTGTCTATATAAGTGGGGGGGGGGCTGCTGTCTATATAAGGGGGGGGGGGGGCTGCTGTCTATATAAAACAAGAGGGCCACAGAAAAATTATCAAATGTTTACCGGTCCGCGACGATAAAAAGGTTGGGGAGCACTGATGTAAGTTATATAAAAAGTTTTTGTTGATGACGGGTACACTTTAATCTATGTGGCTATCCATTTAGGTGTATATAATTTGTGTCTACAGAGGTACTTATGTATAGACAGTTACATTAATGTGAGAAACTATTATAATGAAAAATATTTTTTTATGAATTCCAATACAACTATTTATATTTTGCTCTTAGTCCCAACAGGAGTTGGACCTGGGGAGAAATTGCATAATAGTCCCAACCATCGAGTGAATAAGACCAAGTTTCACTACATGACAGCAGAAGAGTGTCTCAGCCAGTTGTTGGATAAGTTAAGAGAAGGCTATGGGGTAAGTATGAATGATGTATAATATGGGAAACAAGAAAATAGCATAGTACAGGGCATAGAGCTCTCAGCTTGGGAGTCCATATAGATATACATGGTTCACGCTATTGCCATCAAACTTAGAGGGGTTCTCCGCTGCTAGACATGTTATCCCCTATCCAAAGGATAGGGGATAACATGTCTGATCACGGGGGTCCAGCCGCTGGGGACCTCCACGATCTCTTCCGCGGCACCCCAGTCATTAGGTGCACAGAGTGAACTCCGCTCCGTGCCGGATGACTGGCAAACACAATCGCCACGCCCCCTTCATTCATGTCTACGGAAGGAGGCCTGACTGCTGTGTACTAGCCATCACGCCCCCTCCCATAGACATAAATGGAGGGGGGATGGTGTGATGTCACGATCACAAAAGCCCACAGCCGGACCCCTCTCGATCAGACATGTTATCCCCTATCCTTTAGATAGGGGATAACATGTCTAGAGGCGGAGTACCCCTTTAAAGGGGATATCCAGAATTAGAAAAACAAAGCGGATTTCTACTAAAAACAGCACCACCTCTGTCCTCGTGTTGTGTGTGGTATTGCAGCTCAGTTCCATTAGAGTGAATAAGGGCAAGTTGTAATACCACACACAACCCGAGGACAAGGGTGGCGCAGTATTTAGAAGAAATCAGCTCTGTTTCTCTATTCCTTGTTAACCTCTTTAATGTCTCTCAGAATATTGTATTAAAGGGGTATTCCAGGAAAAAAACTTTTTTTATATATATCCACTGGCTCCAGAAAGTTAAACAGATTTGTAAATTACTTCTATTAAAAAATCTTAATCCTTTCAGTACTTATGAGCTTCTGATGTTGAGGTTGTTCTTTTCTGTCTAAGTGCTCTCTGATGACACGTGTCTCGGGAAACGCCCAGTTTAGAAGCAAATCCCCATAGCAAACCTCTTCTAAACTGGGCGGTTCCCGAGACACGTGTCATCAGAGAGCACTTAGACAGAAAAGAACAACCTTAACTTCAGAAGCTCATAAGTACTGAAAGGAATAATATTTTTTAATAGATGTAATTTACAAATCTGTTTAACTTTCTGGGGCCAGTTGATATAAAAAAAAGTTTTTTCCTGGAATACCCCTTTAAGACATGTTCAATTTTAGATCAGGGCATTGAATTCAGTGTAGACCTAACTGTGGAAAACAAAGGATGGGGAGGAGAGGGACTGTGCATATTTTGGAGCCTGGGGGACTTAATGATGATGGCTGCTCTATCACTAAGATCTTATGTGATTTGACCTTAAAGGGGTACTCAGGTTGAAAAAATGTTTTTTAAATCAACTGGTTCCAGAAAGTTAAACAGATTTGTAAATTACTTCTATTTAAAAATCTTAATCCTTCCAGTACTTATCAGCTGCTGTATGCTCCAGAGGAAGTTGTGTAGTTCTTTTGTGTCTGACCACAGTGCTCTCTGCTGATATCTATGTCAGGAACTGTCCAGAGCAGGAGAGGTTTTTCTCCTGCTCTGGACAGTTCCTGACATGGACAGAGGTGTCAACAGAGAGCACTGCGGTCAGACAGAAAGGAAATTCAAAAAAGAAAAGAACTTCCTCTGTAGTATACAGCAGCTGAAAAGTCCTGGAAGATTTTTAAATAGAAGTAATTTACAAATCTGTTTAACTTTGTGGCACCAGTTGATTATAAAAAAAAAAAATTTTCCTCTGGAGTCCCCCTTTAAAGTGTACCTGTCACTTTAAAAAAAAACTTTTTACATGATCTAGAGACATGTCAAAAAATGTCATCGGTCACGGAGTGTTCAGACCCAGGACAATTGTTAAAACAAGCAGAAAAATGCGGCTGACCGAGACAATCCCACAGACTTACATTGTCCCAGTTAGTTCTTTCTATGTGTGAATACTCAGTCTTTGACAGATTTGACATTAGACATGTCCTAGGACAGGATTTCCCAACCAGTGTGCCTCCAGCTGTTGCAGAACTACAACTCCCAGCATGCCCGGACATCCTTCGGCTGTCCGGGCTTGCTGGGAGTGGTAGTTTTGCAACAGCTGGAGGCACACTGGTTGGGAAACCCTGTCCTAGAGACATGTCAAAAAAAAAATTTTAAGCGACAGGTCTGAACACTTAGACCCCGACCGATTAAAAAAAGTTTTTTTTAAAGTGACAGTGCCCATTTATAGTGTTTTTTCCTGGCTCTGTGGCCATGCAACCATTGACATCATGTAGGCATAAACTCCCCCTACCAAAGGGGGGCACCACTAGTGCTCAGGGTTCAGGTGTATTTCCTAGTTTACTATTTGAACTTTGTTATTTAGTTGCCTTATGGCAATGTCATGTGGGCACTGTATATAGTATATGGCACGCCATGAAGAGAGATTTTAAGGTGAGAGAGATACTGTATAGGGCACCAACTTAAAGGGGTACTCCCGTGGAAAACTTTTTTTTTTTAATCAACTGGTGCCAGAAAGTTAAATAGATTTGTAAATGACTTCTATTAAAAAATCTTAATCCTTCCAATACATTTTATGGGCTGTATACTACAGAGGAAATGCTTTTCTTTTTGGATTTCTCTTATGTTGTGACCACAGTGCTCTCTGCTGACACCTGCTGTCCATTTTAGGAACTGTCCAGAGCAGCATATGTTTGCTATGGGGATTTTCTCCTGCTCTGGACAGTTCCAAAAATGGACAGCAGAGGTCAGCAGAGAGCACTGTGGTCATGACATCAGAGAAATCCAAAAAGAAAAGCATTTCCTCTATAGTATACAGCCCCTAAAAAGTACTGGAAGGATTAAGGGGGGACTCCACTCTGGCATCTTATCCCCTATCCAAAGGATAGGGGATAAGATGTTAGATCGCCACGGTCCCGCTGCTGGGGACCCCGGGGATCGCCACTGCGGCACCCCGCCATCATTACTGCGCAGAGCGAGTTCGCTCTGTGCGTAATGACGGGCGATAAAGGGGCCGGAGCAGCGTGACGTCATGGCTCCGCCCCTCATGACATCACGGCCCATCCCGTTAATGCAAGTCTATGGCAGGGGGTGTAACGACTGCCACGCCCCCTCCCATAGACTTGTATTGACGGGGCGGACCGTGACATCACGAGGGGCGGAGCCATGACGTCACGCTGCTCCGGCCCCTGTATTGCCCGTCATTACATGCAGAGCGATCTCGCTCTGCGCAGTAATGATAGCGAGGTGCTGCAGCAGCGATCCCCGGGGTCCCCAGCAGCGGGACCCCGGCAGTCTGACATCTTATCCCCTATCCTTTGGTTAGGGGATAAGATGTCTAGGGGCGGAGTACCCCTTTTAAGATTTTTTAATAGAAGTAATTTACAAATCTGTTTAACTTTCTGACACCAGTTGATTTAAAAAAAAAAAAGTTTTCCAAGGGAGTACCCCTTTAAGCCAGCCCTGTATATGTTGCCACCCTGGCACCAAACCTATTTTCTACTCTTCAGGACACATACAGCGCCTTTTACAAGATAGACAGCAACCGGGACGGCCTGATCACAATGCATGACTTCCGCCGCCTCCTCGATAGCTTCATGTTCATCATCACTCAGAAGGAATACGAACGCCTCCTCAACCTACTTGGGCTGAATCTCACATCCACCCTAAATTATACAGAGTTCCTTGACTTATTACGAGGGCAGGAGAAAGAGGACTGCCCTCCTTGGTTGAACTCATCGCACAGGTACATTCCTTCCTATATACAATACATATTCATATATAAACTCCAGTATAACCTGCAGCGATACAGATCCATACAGATGTCTGGATTTGTTATAGAAGATGTAGATATACAAGAGATGAAGACTGATGACAACTGACTAGGCTGCAGTAGGGGACCTTTTTTGGGGTCGTTTTATACTACCCTGGGAGGTAGCATTTATTTCACCTGAAGAAACCAGCAGACATGTATAAAAGGGACTTTGCTCTACAATAAAATATGTAAAAACCTTTTGTTAAAGTGTTCCTGTCGCTTTAAAAAAATTATAATAATTTAACATGGCATGTCCTAGAGACATACACTGCTCAAAAAAATAAAGGGAACACTAAGATAACACATCCTAGATCTGAATGAATGAACTAATCGTATGAAATACTTTCGTCTTTACATAGCTGAATGCGCTGACAACAAAATCACACAAAAATTATCAATGGAAATCACATTTATCAACCCATGGAGGTCTGGATATGGAGTCACACTCAAAATCACAGTGGAAAACCCCACTACAGACTGATCCAACTTTATGTAATGTCCTTAAAACAAGTCACAATGAGGCTCAGTAGTGTGTGTGGCCTCCACGTGCCCGTATGACCTCCCTACAACGCCTGGGCATGCTCCTGATGAGGTGGTGGATGGTCTCCTGAGGGATGTCCTCCCAGACCTGGACTAAAGCATCCGCCAACTCCTGGACAGTCTGTGGTGGATGGAGCGAGACGTCCCAGATGTGCTCAATCGTATTCAGGTCTGGGGAACGGGCGGGCCAGTCCATAGCATCAATGCCTTCCACTTGCAGGAACTGCTGACACACTCCAGCCACATGAGGTCTAGCATTGTGTTGTATTAGGAGGAACCCAGGGCCAACCGCACCAACATATGGTCTCACAAGGGGTCTGAGGATCTCATCTCGGTACCTAATGGCAGTCAGGCTACCTCTGGCAAGCACATGGAGGGCTGTGCGGCCCCCCAAAGAAATGCCACCCCAGACCATTACTGACCCACAGCCAAACCAGTCATGCTTGAGGATGTGGCAGGCAGCAGAATGTTCTCCACGGCGTCTCCAGACTCTGTCACATGTGCTCAGTGTGAACGTGCTTTCATCTGTGAAGAGCACAGGGTGCCAGTGGCGAATTTGCCAATCTTGGTGTTCGCTGGCAAATGCCAAACGTCCTGCACAGTGTTGGGCTGTAAGCACAACCCCCACCTGTGGACATCGGGCCTCATACCACCCTCATGGAGTCTGTATCTGACCTTTTGAGTGGACACATGCACATTTGTGGCCTGCTGAAAGTCATTTTGCAGGGCTCTGGCAGTGCTCCTCCTTGCACAAAGGCGGAGGTAGCGGTCCTGCTGCTGGGTTGTTGCCCTCCTACAGCCTCCTCCACATCTCCTGATGTACTGCCCTGTCTCCTGGTAGCGCCTCCATGCTCTGGACACTACGCTGACAGACACAGCAAACCTTCTTGCCACAGCTCGCATTGATGTGCCATCCTGGATGAGCTGCACTACCTGAGCCACTTGTGTGGGTTGTAGACTCCGTCTCATGCTACCACTAGAGTGAAAGCACCGCCAGCATTCAAAAGGGACCAAAACATCAGCCAGGAAGCATAGGAACTGAGAAGTGGTCTGTGGTCACCACCTGCAGAACCACTCCTTTATTGGGGGTGTCTTGCCAATTGCCTATAATTTCCACCTGTTGTCTGTTCCATTTGCACAACAGTATGTGAAATTGATTGTCAATCAGTGTTTCTTCCTGAGTGGACAGTGTGATCTCACAGAAGTGTTATTGACTTGGAGTTACATTGTGTTGTTTGAGTGTTCCCTTTATTTTTTTGAGCAGTGTACATCCCCAAAAGAAAAGGCCCCAACCACGAAGAATTAGAAAATTGTACAAATTTTATTGATAACATACATAAAAATAGATAAAAGGGCATAGAGAGGAAAAGAGGCACGAAGACTAGGTTTACAGGGAACTGTATGATGGCAGCGGCAGGTAAACTATAAAGATCACGCACGGTGATGTGTTACGGATGCTATCCCACAAAATACATAAATGGCTGCGTTACAAGTAAAGTATACTATTGATAACAGCTGGATACATAGTTACAAAAAAAGAATGACACGTAAGAGAGTACTGTAAAATATACAAAGAACACACATGTTAGGAAGTAGGGGAACGCGTATAGATACCTGCCAAATACTCTGCCTGAAGCCAAACACCCAAGTTCCCCAAAGTACATTTCTCACTAAGGTTTATATATCCCAACGTTCATTTCACGCTAGGGCTTCATCAGGGGCACCCACCCACACCCCCTGACGAAGCCCTAGTGCGAAAAGTATGTTGGGGTATGTGGGTGTTTGGCTCCAGGCAGAGTATTTGGCAGGCATCTATATGCATTCTCCTGCTTTCTAATCAATGTGTTCTTATTTGCAGGTATTATAAATTTTACAGCAATCTCGTTTTTGCTTTTTGTCTTTTGGGGTTGCATGATTGTATGGCTCAGCTTGCAGTTTTTACATTGCTGTTTTGTTTGGAGTCATTGCTCTACAGCAGTGGTCTTCAACCTGCGGACCTCCAGATGTTGCAAAACTACAATTCCCAGCATGCCCGGACAGCCAACGGCTGTCCGGGCATCCTGGGAGTTGTAGTTTTGCAACATCTGGAGGTCCGCAGGTTGAAGACCACTGCTCTAGAGACATGTCAAAAGTTTTGATTTGTCAGGGTCAGTGTGTTCAGACCCCGACCGATCGCTATAGACTTATACTTAGACTTATACTCATAGACTAATGCTGTAAGTCTGAAGACAATCTTCTGTAGATAGATGTGTTTATATGACGTGTTATTGATTGGTTCTCTTAGAAACCAAGTTAAAGGGGTACTCCGGTGGAATTTTTTTTTTTTTTTTTTTTTAAATCAACTGGTTTTTAGAAAGTTAAGCAGATTTGTAAATTATTATTATACTATTAAAAAATCTTAATCCTTCCAGTACTTATTAGCTGCTGAATACTACAGAGGAAATTATTTTCTTTTTGAAACACAGAGCTCTCTGCTGACATCACGAGCACAGTGCTCTCTGCTGACATCTCTGTCCATTTTAGGAACTGTCCAGAGCAGAACAAAATCCCCATAGAAAACATATGCTGCTCTGGACAGTTCCTAAAATGGACAGAGATGTCAGCAGAGAGCACTGTGGGCGTGATGTCAGCAGAGAGCTCTGTGTTCCAAAAAGAAAACAATTTCCTCTATAGCATTCAGCAGCTAATAAGTACTGGAAGGATTTAGATTTTTTTTAATAGAAGTAATTTCAAATCTGTTTAAAGGGGTAAGCCGGTGAAAAACTTTTTTTTAAATCAACTGGTGCCAGAAAGTTAAACAGATTTGTAAATTACTTCTATAAAAAAAATCTTAATCCCTCCTGTACTTATTAGCTGGTGAATACTACAGTGGAAATTATTTTCCGTTTGAAACACAGAGCTGTCTGCTGACATCACGACCACAGTGCTCTCTGCTGACATCTCTGTCCATTTTAGGAACAGAGATGTCAGCAGAGAGCACTGTGCTCGTGATGTCAGCAGAGAGCTCTGTGTTTCAAAAAAGAAAAGAATTTCCTCTGTAGTATTCAGCAGCTAATAAGTACAGGAAGGATTAAGATTTTTTTTTTTATAGAAGTAATTTACAAATCTGTTTAACTTTCTGGCACCAGTTGATTTAAAAAATAAATAAATAAATAAATAAAGTTTTTCACCAGAGTACCCCTTTAACTTTCTGGCACCAGTTGACTTAAAAAAAAATAATAATAAAGTTTTCCACCGGAGTACCCCTTTAATGCATGAATTGCTTGATTCTTTATTTAAATGAGCTCTGGCTGCTACTGCACCAAGTTACCTTTATTTTCTGCACTTCCTGTGGCGGTCCCTATTAGCGATGAAGACGAAGCGCTTCCTGTCCGCTAAACTTATTTTTAAAATCCTTCTTCCATTTGTATTTATATTGAAATAAAATTGCTGCATTGCAGGATAAATGACGTCGGTGCCCAGGCTGACATATTGCAGCGGCGGCTCAGCCTCCAGCTCTCGCATGAATACGTCTTTGTTAATTAATACCGACTCTTTTTTTTTTTTCATATCTCGAAGGCCCAAACAAAGCCAGGACTGCGCCGATCTGGCCTGCGAGCAGGCTCATTACTATCTCCTTACAAAGGCACAAGGCAGATGGCACGACTTAGCCAAGGTAAAATGTGTGACATTCATTAATCCAGCGCTTGTTCACAGCGTCAGCAGCCCTGCGCCAACACCTCGGGTTCTCCAGGACGCGCTTCTCAGCTGGCGAAGACAGATTTATACCAACCGGCAACCTAAAATACGCGCCATGAATGGTCAAAATGTTCCCCTTCTGTCATACGAGGAACTCATCCAAACTTCCAGCTCTTGCAAAACTACAACTCCCAGCATGCCTGGACAGCCTTTGGCTGTCCAGGCATGCTGGGAGTTGTGGTTTTGCAACAGCTGGAAGTTTGGAAGCACTTAAAGGAGATATCCAGTGCTGAAAAACTTATCCCCTATACTAAGGATAGGGGATAAGTTTCAGATCGCAGGGTGTCCGACCGCTGGGGCCCCCCGCGATCTCCTGTAGGGGGCCCCAGCAGCCCGCGGGAAGGGGGCGTGTTGACCACCACACGAAGCGGCGTCTGACACGCCCCCTCAATACAACTCTATGGCAGAGCCGGAGCGCTGCCTTGGGCAATCTCCGCCTCCTCCATAGTGCTGGATTGAGGGGGGGTGTCGGTCGCCGCTTCGTGCGGTGGTCGACACCCGCTATTTGGCTGCGAGACGGGGCCCCTTACAGGAGATCGCGTGGGGCCCCATTGGTCGGACCCCCCCCCCCCCCGTGATCTGAAACTTATCCCCTATCCTTAGGAAAGGGGATACGTTTTTCAGCACTGGACTACCCCTTTAAAATAGGGTATTCTAGTTGGAGTCACCCTGGTTTGGAAACACTTAAATTAGGGTATTCTAGTCGCCTCTTTGGGTTCAGGTTCACTTGTTTTGCCAGCGCCCACTACAAATGGAATCTCTGCCCAGAATATCTCCATAGTGTGAATGAGCCCTAACAGTATGGAGGACCAAGATTTGCTGCTCTGTATTTAAAAAAACAGAGCACTGACCCCACTTGTGGACACAGTAGTAGTGTCCTTTAAAGGGGTACTCCGGTGGAAACCTTTTTATTTTTATTTTTTTATCAACTGGTGCCAGAAAGTTAAACAGATTTGTAAATTACTTCTATTAAATGAATCTTAACCCTTCCAGTACTTATTAGCTGCTGAATGCTACAGAGGAAATTATTTTCTTTTTGGAACACAGAGCTCTCTGCTGACATCATGACCACAGTGCTCTCTGCTGACACCTCTGTCCATTTTAAGAACTGTCCAGAGTAGGAGAAAATTCCCAATAGAAAACATATGCTGCTCTTGACAGTTCCTAAAATGGACAGAGATGTCAGCAGAGAGCACTGTGGTCATGATGTCAGCAGAAAGCTCTGTGTTCCAAAAAGAAAAGAATTTCCTCTGTAATATTCAGCAGCTAATAAGTACTGGAAGGATTAAGATTTTTTTTATAGAAGTAATTTACAAATCTGTTTGTGGCACCAGTTAATTTAGAAAAAAAAAAAAAAAAAGGTTTCCACCGGAGTACCCCTTTAAGGAACCCAACTACCTCGGATCTTTGATGTTATATTATGTCAAGATATGGTAGTTCTGGACTAAAAACAAAAAATTGTACATTGCATCATTTTAAAGCGATTCTGTCAAACAGCTGACAGACCTATACAAAGGTTAAAGGGGTACTCCCGTGGAAAACTTTTTTTTTTTTTAATCTTCTGGTGCCAGAAAGTTAAACAGATTTGTAAATCACTTCTATTAAAACATCTTAATCCTTCCAGTACTTTTTAGCGGCTGTATACTCAAGAGAAATCCAAAAAAGAAATGCATTTCCTCTGATGTCATGAGCACAGTGCTCTCTGCTGACCTCTGCTGTCCATTGTAGGAACTGTCCAGAGCAGGAGAAAATCCCCATAGCAAACATATGCTGCTCTGGACAGTTCCTAAAATGGACAGCAGAGGTCAGCAGAGAGCACTGTGGTCATGACATCAGAGGACAGTTCCCGAGACACGTTTAATCAGAGAGCACTTAGACAGAAAAGAACAACTCAACTTCAGCAGCTCATAAGTACTGACAGAAATAAGATTTTTTTATGGGAGAAATTTACAAATCTGTTTAACTTTCTGGAGCCAGTTGATATATATAAAACAGTTTTTTCCTGGATAACCCCTTTAAGGGGTTGTCTGGTGAAAAACAACTTATGCCTTATCCACACGGGGTATCCCAGAGTACCCCTTTAAGTTACGTCTCTGTCTTTAGATTAAAAAAATTCTAGACATAGAAATAGACAAATTCTAGAAATAGACATTCACTAATATACATCTTTCTGGATCTTCCAACCTCTGATCAATAAATGATATGGGGGATGCCATACTGGCACTAGCTGACTTCTGTACATAGACTTCCTGTCATGTGATCATAATCGCTAAGATCACATGACAGGAAGTCCAAGCACGGAATTATATATTTGAGTAAAGTATCTGGAAAAGAAAAATTGAGGTGCCATTATTTTCATTGTAACGTATGGAGCGGCATGATAAAAGTCTATCATTGATTTATGCTTCTGCCAGTTCTGTTCCTCAACATCACTTTACCATATAATGACATTTTTATTCTGCTTTTCTGCTGATCCTGCTCTCTAGACTTTCTGTGAAATCGACAGCGAGGGGAACGGCATCATTCAGAAGAAAGATTTGAGAAATGTTTTATATAGATTCTCTCTTCCTATTACAAAGAATGAATTCGAAAAACTCTGGCACAGGTGGGTTCAGTAGACCTAAATATATATATACACATATATATATATATATATATATATATATATATATATATATATATATATGTTTATTTATATATATATATATATGTGTGTGTGTGTAAAGCAAAAAAGTCATAATGGGGATATCTGGAGTCTGACTGTGACCCCCACCATCTACTGAGTTTGGCCTCTAGTACCCATGCTCGATTTTAACCATTGCCAAGTGCTGCAATTGCCTATTTTGGAACATCCCATTGACATTGGATGGAGCAATGGGCAGACCCATTATCTTACTAATATAGGAATATCCTTTAATCTTGGGTTATCCCCCTTAAAGGGGTACTCCGGCACTAAGACATCTTATCTATACAAAAGATAGGGGATAAGATGCCTGATCGCGGGGGTCCCGCTGCCGGGGACCCCCGTGATCTTCCATGCCGCACCTCGTTAGAATCAGCCCCCGGAGCGTGCTCGGGTCTGATTACTGGCGATCACGGGGACGGAACATAGTGACGTCACGGCTCCGCCCCCGTGTGATGTCACGCTCCGTCCCCTCAATGCAAACCTATGGAGGGGGCGTGACAGCTCACGGGGGTCCCCAGCAGCGGGACCCCCGCGATCAGGCATCTTATCCCCTATCCTTTGGATAGGGGATAAGATGTCTTAGCGCCGGAGTACCCCTTTACACAAGTGTTTTTTGTTTCAAACTCGCAGCATGTTTCCCGCTGCGAGTTTGAAGGGGGCGGGCTCTCCATGGGCTTTTTGCAGTAGATTTTCAGCAGCGGAATCTACACTGTTAAAAATCTGCCACAGACCCTATTGACCTCAATGGGTTTCTGCGGCAGATTTTTCACAGTGGAGATTTCGCTGTTGAAAATCTGCTGCGGAGAGCCCATCCCTTTCAAACGTGCAGCTGGAAACATGCTGCGATTTTGAAAAGGAAATCCACTTGTGAGAACAAGCCCTAAAGGGTTTTTCCCATTTCCTCAGCCTTTGAGACCATGAAGTTATAATACTGTGTAATTTATTTCTATTACCTCTGTGCACAGCTTTGTCCCGTTTTTTTATGCACATGACCCACACCCTGTAGTGAATTTTTTTTAATTTTTTTATTTTACTGTTGTCTCTGACCTTTCCCAGCATTCCATGTGGCAAGAGGCAGTGTTTCATAAGTCACATGGCGTGACCATACTGCAGTGGGTGGGTGGATAGCAGGGTGGAAGGGAATTACTGATGTAATGTTATCTGCCTACCCACTGCAGCATAGCCACGCCCCCCCTGGAGACCATGTGACTTATGACTGATTGTCTCTGGCCAAAACTTGCTCTACAGCACTTCTGGGTGTGGGTCCTGTACATGCATATGGGAAAAGGCGGCACATGGAGGTACACAGTATTATAACTTGGCATCATGGGTAGAGATGAGCGAACTTACAGTAAATTCGATTTGTCTCGAACTTCTCGGCTCGGCGGTTGCTGCCTTTTCCTGCATAAATTAGTTCAGCTTTCCGGTGCTCCGGTGGGCTGGAAAAGGTGGATACAGTCCTAGGAAAGAGTCTCCTATGACTGTATCCACCTTTTCCAGCCCACGGGAGCACCGGAAAGCTGAACTAATTTATGCAGGAAAAGACATCAACTGCCGAGCCGAGAAGTTCGTGACGAATCGAATTTACTGTAAGTTCGCTCATCTCTAATTATGGGCTCAAAGGCTGGAAAAAAAAAACTTGGAATACCCCTTTAGGGTCTATTCACACGTACAGGATCCTGCGCAGATTTGATGCCAATTATTTGTAACTGCAGATTAGAAGCGGTGCTCAGTCATTTAGTTTACATTGAAATCTGCAGCAGAAAATCCTGCGCTTCAAATCTGCACAGGATACTGTACACCCTTAGGGTGCGTTCCCACAGGGCGTATATGCAGCGTATTTGACGCTGCGCAAAATGTATGGCAGCAGCGGGAAATACGCTGCGTATCCCTTGATCACTATACACACAGAGCTTTCCGGCGGCAGCCCTATGTGTGTAGTGAGTTTTGGAGGCGGGGCCGTGTGCCGGCGTGACTGTGACGCGCGGCCCCGCCTCCAAAACTCACTACACACATAGGGCTGCCGCCGGAAAGCCCTGTGTGTATAGTGAGCAAGGGATACGCAGCTTATTTCCCGCTGCTGCCATACATTTTGCGCAGCGTCAAATACGCTGCGTATACGCCCTGTGGGAACGCACCCTTAGGGTACATTCACACATACAGGATCTGCTGCATATTTTGTGTAGCTGATTTCTTTACCCATTAACTTTAATAGGTGGCAAAATCAGCTGCACAAAATATGCAGCAAAAATATGCAGCAGATCCTGTATGTGGTGTCAACATACTCTTCAGCAGATTTGGATGCCCATTGAAGTCACTGGCCAACAAAATCTGCAGATTCAAATCTGCATCAAAAATATGCATGTGTGAATGCACCCTTAGATTTTGCTGCCCATTTACTTCAATGAGTAGCAGAATCTGCTGCAGCAAAAAATAGGCACCTGTGAACCGACCCTTAAGGTACGATCAGACGAGCGGATTTGCAGCGGATTTTACGCTGCAGATCTGCCGCTGAAGGACCTCTATATGCTGGCTTTACATGTGCCTTCTCGGAGCGGCAATACGCCTCTACGTGCAGACACACTGAAATGATGTGCGAGTCGCCGCGCATGCGTCGTGTACTTGCACACATCGTGGCCGCTCCCCCTGCTCAATGATCTGCCGCGACGTGCGACTCGCGCATCGCAGTGTGTCTGCTCGTACATGTAAAGCCAGCATTATAGGAGGTCCTTCAGCGGCGGATCCGCAGCGAAATCCGCTGCGAAAATCTGCTCACCTGAACGTACCCTAAGGGTATGTTCATACGTCAGATTTTTTTGTAGACTATCCGCCCGGAAATTTTTCTGCAGACATTACACAGCCAGCGGGTGCCGGCAGAACATGCCTCCGCTAATACAGTTCAGAGATGGCACCTTTCTCCATAGAAGTTGTAATTTTGCAACAGCTGAAGGCACCCTGGTTGGAAAACTCTGCTACACCTATACCTAGATCAGTGGTCTCCAACCTGCAGACCTCCAGTTGTTGCAAAACTACAACTCCCAGCATGCCCGGACAGCCAACGGCTGTCCGGGCATGCTGGGAGTTGTGGTTTTGCAACATCTGGAGGTCTGCAGGTTGGAGACCACTGACCTAGATGAAGCTCATTATTAACACAGTAGACAAAGATCTATACAATACTTTATCATTCTATGTATTTTGAATAGCTTAGATCTAAACATGTTCCAAAGTGTGGTCCCGGCTTGAGTGAGATTGTAGGGTAGGGTCACACGTAGCGCAACCGCAGCATATTTGACGCTGCGGATGTGCTACTGACGGTCCCTAAAGTGTGCCTCCTGCTGTGCCCATGCTGCCGTTACGAGCAGACACACAGTGATTTGCGAGTTGACACGTACAAGCAAGATTGGGGGGGTCGGCCGCGATGTCTGTGAGAAAAATGCGCTTGTATCTGCTCGTAGCGGCGAATTGCTGCTACGAGCAGAGCAAAGCAGGACGCACGGGCACAGAAGAAGGCTCACTCTAGGGATGGTCCGAAACGCTACGTGTGACCCTACCCTAATGGCATACTCCAAAAAACATCCTGCAGGATAAAACCATTGCAGGGTAAATAAACACTAGCATCTAATGAATACTATATACCCCAAACAAGAAGAACACTAATACACAGATATCATTCTGAAAATATAACAAATAAATCTTTATTAGCAAAAAGTACATACATTTAAAAGCATATCAAATAAATGATGGCACAAGGTCGTTAAAGGGTACCTCTCATCCAAAAAAAATCTTTTGATATATTATAGATTAATGTATGCAGAATAACTTCACAATTGCATGTTATTAAAAAAATATGCTTCTTTCTATTTAATTTTCCACTTTGAAGAAATGACCACTAGGGGTCTCCCTACCAGTCCTGGCAGCAAGCATTTCAGACTCATGCTGGAGTCCTAAACACTACGAGCTGCCAGTCTGCTTTGTTCACAAAGGAGAACACTCAGAGCTGCCAGCCTGCTTTGTTCACAGCCTGTTTGGCTGTGAACAAAGCAGGCTGGCAGCTCTGAGTGTTTAGGACTCCAGCATGAGTCAGAAATGCTTGCTGACAGGACTGATTGGGAAAAATACAATAGAAAGAAGCATATTTTTCATTAACATGCTATTGGAAAGTTATTCATCATTCATTAATCTAAAATATATCAAAAGTTTATTTGATGAGAGGTACCCTTTAATAAGTGGGGCCGTTAATAAGTGACAATATGCATAGGTACAAGTAAACTAATACACTAGTATATATAAACAATCAATATGCCTTGAGGTAGTACAAAGATAGTAAAGTGCATTAGTAAAGTGAAGTCCAGTATCAAATGAGTACAAGAGATCTTACCCAGAGACATGCCACCCCTACATATGTTACGCTCCGTCGAGCTTCCTCAGGGGGCGTGAACCTACCCTAATTGCGCAAAAATTTGTGACAATTTAAAATGGTCTTATTTGATAAATCAAGGGAAAGCTCCTCAACCACACTACTTATTGAAAAAAAAGAACATACACCAATTATTTTGCGCAATTTACCGCCAAAAAATTTTAAGACCAAAAAAACAACGCTAAATTCTCCCCCCCCCCCCCATGTAGAATGGCCTTGGATTCAGGGACTGAAGTGTTATCAGAGCTTCCAATACAGGGCACATGCATTATCTGAGCATAATAGAGAAAAATCGAGATATATTTAATGCAAATTGTAGATTTTTTTTTTTTTTTAGGACTGCGTATGCACATTCCTAACATATTTAAACTAGGATTTTAATGCATTTATTATACTTTGCAATTCAATTTCCCATTACATCCAATATATTAACATTCCATCCCTGGTGTGAAATCTTTGAGAGAAATGTTACAAAAAAATTAAAATAAAAAAAATCACATTCTGGTTTGTAAAACCTTTAAATCTGTTCTTCATTGAAGACCTCAGCTTTGTTGTAACTTGTAATTAGGTAAAGTGTTTTATACTGTATATATATATATATATATATATATATATATATATTTATTTATTTATTTTTTATTATAAAGGGTTTGACATTCTTGGTTGATATAAATCTTTCACCGAGATGGAAATAAAAAAAATAAATAAAAAATAGGCAGCACTTAAAATTCCATATCTGATTTTGTCACAATGTGCCGCTCAGCAGTCAGTCAACAACACAGAAGTTCTATTCGGAAAATCGGTAAACAACGTTTACTTCAGATGTCACGAAAAAGTGAAGCGTGCAAAGAAAATACCTACAGCAAAGTATTTATGATGAAGCCTTTCCTTGACCAAAACCTAAAAATTGAGGTTGTCTGTGCAGTTACCTTTTTAAATGCCCAACACAAAGCGTAAACCAGCTTACCTATTAGTAGGATGAACCCAGCATGAACTGGAAAGAGTAGTCCAGCGCTAAATCACGGTTAAAAACGTCAATCTCCTTCATGCATAGAGAATTAAAGAAGTACTCCGGGGGGAAACTAATTTTTTTAATCAACTGATTTTTTTATAGAAGTAATTTACAAATCTGTTTAACTTTCTGGCACCAGTTGATTTAAAAACATTTTTTTTCCACCAGAGTACCCCTTTAAATGACACATAAACAGCATTGCATCACCTTTTCACATTTCGACCTAGCAAGGTCTTAGTCATAAGCGCTTATGACTGAAATAATAATAGATAGAAGTGTCGTAGAGCGTGTGAGATGCAGGGCAGATGGAATTGCCTTAGGGGCAGATGGCATTAACCCCTTGTATTTGTGACGCCAGGGCATGGTTTATCCTCAATACCACCCGAAGGTATACCACTGGATCCTGGGCTAGGCACGGGGGCAAATAATGACTCCGACACCAAGTTACGGATAATGGTAGCTTTACTGAGGGTAGACAGATGGAACAGTCTATAGAGTTCAGCCAGGGCCACAGGGGTGACCAGGGACTTCAGAGACCTTAAGGGCTTGCTGGAACTTGCAGTAGATTTGGACAATTTAGTGCAGGCCACTCTGACTTGACAATAGATGACTGTGACTGACTTGACTTGAGACTGACTAAGCTGTGACTGTAATTTACTTGTAGACTTGAAGGCTTGTGGCTGCAGGACGGACTTGAGGCCTCCTATGGACTCCAGACACACTCTAGGACTGGACTGCACTGGACCTCAGCAGAAAGAGCATAAGAGAAAGAGCTAGCTCTACAAAGGGCTTATATGGGGGAGACTAGGAGGGGTCCCATTGGTCACCTTTAGGTCACATGGTTACTGATACACTCACATGACAACTCACATGACAACTGGTGATCACATGTTAACATTTCTTAAAGTAATAACACTCTTATATACATTTTACAGTATAACACATGGCAGAAAATATATATACATAAGAGGACAGGTGTTGGGGGCCCAGGAGACACTGGAAGAAGGCTGCCTGATAGGGCAGCAAGGATACAGGGGTCTAACTCCTGTACTGGGCCACCACAAGAGGAACCCACCAATGTATTTCCAAACCAATGTCTTTATACTGAGCATAGTCCAGCACGAAATCAGTGTAAAAAAAGTCAATCTCTTTCCTTCATGGAGCATTAAAAATGCATAATCAGCAGGACAAAAACAGCATTTCATCAGCTTGACAGGTTTCGACCTGGCAAGGTCTTAGTCATAAGTGCTTATGACTAAGATCATAGTAGATAGGGGAAACGTAGCATTCACCCACTGCTGTATTTCCGAACAAATTTCTTTATTCTGAGGGAAATCCAGCACAGAATTAGTGTAAAAAAGTCAATATCCTTCATTTGTAGAGCATTAAAAACGCATAACCAGCAGCACAAAAACAGCATTGCATCAGCTTGACAGGTTTCGACCTGGCAAGGTCCTAGTCATAAGCGCTTATGACTAGGATCATAAAAGATAGGGAAAACGTAGCACTCACCCACAACTGTATTTCTAAACTAATTTTTTTATTCTGAACAACAAACAATGGTGCAGGATGGTACTTATGGTGACATGAAGCAAGCGAGGTCACATAGAAAATGAAAGACAATGATTAAAGACAACGATGTACAGCGTGGTAAAAGAAACACACCTAAACCAACCCAAAAATGGCTGAAAAACGTATTTGGATCATAGCGTAAAAAGTAACCTAAAAGTACATTTAAGATGTAATCTTTAGAACTCATAAGATGGTGGGGCTTATAGGATCTTATAGGATTACTTATAGGGATATAAAACTTATCCCTTATTCTAAGCATAGTGGATAAGTGTCAGATCGCCAGGAGACTTCACGCTCTTCTTCTAAATGCTCCCTCCATGCTAAATGCTCCCTCCATGCAGCTCTAGGGGAATGCCGGAGATTCCCGAGTGCAGCAATCCGGCTCTCCCATATAAATGCATTGACGGGGTGTGTGGAGGGAGGATGTCAGCCGCTGCTTTCTGCATTGGTGGGCACCCTCTATTAAGACGGAAAGCTGTGGCCCCGTACAGGAGACTGCAGGGGGTCCCAGCAGTCGGACCCCTGCGATCTGACATTTATCCCCTCTCCTTAGGATGGGGGATAAGTTTATTTATACCGGAGTACTCCTTTAAAGCTTAGATCCAGATGTAGGGGCTTTAGTCACCGACTAATATTACACAAAAATTATGACAAATGTGGTAGTTTGTAAGCTGTGTTTCTGAAGTCAACATTACCTGCTAAAGCTTCAATTCCCATATAATAGGATGTACCATTGTGCTATATAAACAGTGGCTTATAGGAACAAAAATTACAATATTACCCTGTAGAACAGTGGTCTCCAAACTGCTGACGGCTGTCAAGGCATGCTGGGAGTTGTAGTTTTGCCACAGCTGGAGGCACACTGGTTAGAAAACACTACCCTAGATGCATTTTGTAGGATTATACATATTGTACAGGCTATTAGGGCATTCTAATCTAATAGAGGGGGGGGGGGGGGGGGGGTTCTATGTTCAGAACCTTATCTTTTGGCCAGAGTAGAGAGCTGATAAAAAATGCATCTGATTGGAATGGACACAATGTTATACTTTATGTCTCCTGGGGTGGCGCTGCAGGGAAATTGAACACAGGTTTCTTCACATATTATATATGATCGCTGGGCGTCCCAGCGAGGGGGGTTTGGGGTCAGGACTTTGTCATCAGCTTATTGTCATGAAAAACCTTAAATGGTCACTGTCATTAAAACTAATTTTTGCTATTACACTCCTTATGGGAAATAAAAAATCTTTCCAATGTATTTTGTTTAAAAAAACATGAAGTTTTCTATGTTTTATTTGTGTTTAAAAAAGCTGCCACTAGGTGTCTCCCTACTTGTCCAGAGCACATTTCCCCCAGCTCTTGAATAGACTTTGGACTCCTGCTGGCCTGGCAGAAGTCCAAAATCAGGAAATGCAGTCTGGAGTGCTGAGGGGGGTGTGTGCAGCCTTAGCCAATCATAGCTCATCTCACACTGAACTGCTCTGGGTTGTGTGTAGTAGAGTGAGGGAGGAAGTTCTCCCCTATATGGCTTCAGATGATGTCACACCTGCTGGGGAATGCCCCTTCCCAGTCTGTGAATCTGACTGAGACTGAGCAGAAAATACAGAGCAATATAAAGGTAGAAAACTAAAAAAATTATAAAAATAAAGGCAGGGGTGGTTTATCATGATGGGGGCAGTGAACTGGGAGGATTATAAAATTTAACAAGATCAGGAGGTACTCTTTAAATAAGTAAGGATAGGTCCAAGTTTAGATTTTTTGGTTGTTTTTCTTTCTTTTTTTGTCCTAAAATTTAGTATCACAAAGATCTTGTGAATGTTATCTTCCCAGGTATGATCCAGAAGGCAAAGGTCATCTCACCCATCAAGAATTCCTCCAGAAACTTGGCGTGAATTTTGCCAGTGGAGACAGTGGTCCGAGCAGACGGATAGTAGAAGACAACCACCAGGCTCTGGAGAAGCACTACAGCTCCCAGCAGAAGATCCATCAGGAGATGCATGAGTTTCACAAGCACCAAACCCGAGCCCTGAACATTAAAGATATAGAACAGCAGATCAAGTGAGACCCTTAAGATATTTCCAGGGAACCAATGCAAAATGTATGGCCTAGAGTAGCAGCACTGCTGGGGACATTATTTGAGGCATGACTACTGGAGCCCCATGCAGTGTCCAAATCAGGGCACCCAATCTGTCACCAGTCTGCTGTACTTTTACAAACCTACGGGCCTTTTTAGCAACATTCCTAATGGTGATCATGGTCATTGTGGGACAATTCTGATGGTTGGATAATTCTGATGGTGGGACAATTCTGATGGTGAGACAATTCTGATGGTAGAAAAATTCTGATGGTTGGACAAACCTGTTGGTGTGGGTGTAGGTGGTCGGCACTTCCGCAATGGTGGTGGTGCGCGAGGCAAAGATGCTATAATGTATAAAGAAGGCCCAGCACTCACCAAGGTAGATGCAAGAATGTGAAGTTTAACCTGTTGGTGTGACATATCTGTGGGACAATTCTAATGGTGGGACGATTCTGATAGTGGGACTATCCTAGTGGTGAACAGTTTCCAATTGTTGGACAATCCTGGTGGTGGCACAATTCTGATGGTGGGACAATTCTAATGGTGGTACAGTCCTGTTGGTGGGACAATTCTGATGGTAGAAAAATTCTGATGGTGGGACAATCCTGTTGGTATGACATTTCTGATGGTGGGACAATTCTGATGTTGGGATGATTCTGATGGTAAGATGATTCTGATACAGTTCTGAAAGTGGGACTATCCTAGTGGTGGAACAATTTCTAATTGTTGGACAATCCTGGTGGTGGCACAATTCCAATGGTGGTATAATCCGAGTAGTGGGACAATTATAATATAGACCGATCTATGGGCCTACTTGGCAGCAATCTAGATGGTGATGGTGGGAAAATTCTGATGGTAGGACAATCCTGTTATTGGTACAATCCTGTTGATGGGACAGTTCTGATGGAGGAACAATCCTGTGGGCGGAACAATTCTGATGGTGGTACAATCCTGATTATGGGACAGTTCTAATGGTGGGATGATCCTGTTGGTTGGATAATTTTGATGGTGGGACAATTTCTGTTGGGGGAAAATTCTGATAGTGGGACAGTTCTGATAGTGGGACCATCCTGGTGATGGGACAATGCTAATGGTGGTACAATACTAGTAGTGGGGCAATTATAATATGGGCCTATCTATGTGACAATTCTAATGGTGGCCACACATTCTGATGGTGGGGCAATTATAATGATGGGTAGTGTTGCTCACGAATATTCGCAATACGAATTTTATTCGCGAATATCGCATATTCGCGAATATTCGCGAATATTCGCGAATATAGCACTATATATTCGTAATTACGAATATTCGTTTTTTTTTTTTTATTTTTTTTTTTTTCTTCACAGTACACATAACAGTGATCATCCCTCTCTGCTTCCAGCTTGTGTAGTGTAAAGAAGGCTCTAATACTACTGTGTGAGACTGGTGTGCGAATTTTCGTATATGCGAAGTTTTGCTTGTATGGGTTTTTGTATATGTAAATTTTCGCATATGTTAATTTTCGCATATGCGAATATTTGCATATGCGAAAATAAAACGCGAATATTCGCGAATATATGACGAATATTCGTCCATATATTCGCGAATATTCGCGAATTCGAATATGGCCTATGCCGCTCAACACTAATGATGGGACAATCATGTTGTTGGTAAAAAAAATTTGGTAAATTTTTTTTATGGATGGATAATTTTGTTGGTGGGACAATCCTGTTAATGAGACAATTCTGATAGTGGTACAATCCTGCTAGTGGGACAATTTTAATGGTGGGACATCCTGCGTACTGTACCACAAAAGGCATGGGGTTTATGCAAACCGTGCCCAAAAAGTGGACATTTTGGGGGTTTCCAGTGGTGGATCTTAAAGCGGTTGTCCGGTGAAAACGAAAATTTGCTCCACATCTAGGGGTGGTGTAAAAATAATAAATATGCTATATTCACTTCCTTAAGTCCCTTGCAGTTGCCGCACTGGTGCTCCTGGTCCTATTCAGGTCTCTGCTTCTTCTGGGCTCTGCACCACTTCAACCCCACATGACCTGTCAGTCAGTGACTAAGGTGGGACCAGGCTGTGGCCACTGATTGGCTAAGTGGATATGTCCTGTGTGGTCAGGACGGTCCCGAACCCTGAAGAAGTAGAGACCAGTAGAGGGCTAGGAGCATCAAGGCAGCAGCGGGAGACGGGAGGAGGTAAGTATAGCATGTTTAATATTTTTACACCAACCTCCAATGGTGGAGCGAAATTCAGTTTTTCTCAGACAACCCCTTTATGGGTCCAAATATGGCCAATTTAAAGGGGTACTCCGGTGGAAAACATTATTTTTTTAAATCAACTGGTGCCAGAAAGTTAAACAGATTTTTAAATTACTTCTATTAAAAAATATTTGTCCTTTCAGTACTTTTCTTTTAGAATTTCATTTTTTGTCTTGTCCACAGTGCTCTCTGCTGACACCTGATGCTGGTATCAGGAACTGTCCAGAGCAGGAGAAAATCCCCATAGCAAACCTATGCTGCTCTGGACAGTTCCTGACACGGACAGAGGTGTCAGTAGAGAGCACTGTGGACAAGACAAAAATGAAATTCAAAAAGAAAAGAATTTCCTCTGTAGCATACAGCTGCTAAAAAGTACTGGAAGGGTTAAGATTTTTTAATAGAAGTAATTTACAAATCTGTTTAACTTTCTGGCACCAGTTCATAAAAAAAAAAAAAAAAATCCCCGGAGTACCCCTTTAAGTGTTTGTGAGTGATATGTGATTTCGGCCAAGACGGAAACATATGCCCTTATAGATGACATGAAGAGGAGTTGTCAACGTGAGACATCCCCTCCAAGACCTTTTCATCCCCCCGTTGTCTGCTTTACAAATGTTATAATGGAGATTTTCAGCAAGACACTTGGCATAATGTCAGCTCTTATCTATTGCTTTACTGATGAATTATTTGTCTATTTTTGTACCCACAGAGATAAGTTCAGAGAGTATTACCCCGATTTCGCTGCGGCCTTCAATAAAATGGATAAAAACAAGGACGGATTGATTAGCGTGGACGACTTCCGACAGATGCTTCAAGACTTGAACTTTAATTTAGACGACGATCAGTTTCTCAACCTCTTGTACAGGTATTGTGACATAAGGCAATACACAACCTCTTGTACAGGTATTGTGACATAAGGCAATACACAACCTCTTGTACAGGTATTGTGACATAAGGCAATACACAGCCTCTTGTACAGGTATTGTGACATAAGGCAATACACAATATCTTGTACAGGTATTGTGACATAAGGCAATACACAACCTCTTGTACAGGTATTGTGACATAAGGCAATACACAACCTCTTGTACAGGTATTGTGACATAAGGCAATACACAGCCTCTTGTACAGGTATTGTGACATAAGGCAATACACAATATCTTGTACAGGTATTGTGACATAAGGCAATACACAACCTCTTGTACAGGTATTGTGACATAAGGCAATACACAACCTCTTGTACAGGTATTGTGACATAAGGCAATACACAACCTCTTGTACAGGTATTGTGACATAAGGCAATACACAACCTCTTGTACAGGTATTGTGACATAAGGCAATACACAACCTCTTGTACAGGTATTGTGACATAAGGCAATACACAACCTCTTGTACAGGTATTGTGACATAAGGCAATACACAACCTCTTGTACAGGTATTGTGACATAAGGCAATACACAACCTCTTGTACAGGTATTGTGACATAAGGCAATACACAACCTCTTGTACAGGTATTGTGACATAAGGCAATACACAGCCTCTTGTACAGGTATTGTGACATAAGGCAATACACAATATCTTGTACAGGTATTGTGACATAAGGCAATACACAACCTCTTGTACAGGTATTGTGACATAAGGCAATACACAACCTCTTGTACAGGTATTGTGACATAAGGCAATACACAACCTCTTGTACAGGTATTGTGACATAAGGCAATACACAACCTCTTGTACAGGTATTGTGACATAAGGCAATACACAACCTCTTGTACAGGTATTGTGACATAAGGCAATACACAGCCTCTTGTACAGGTATTGTGACATAAGGCAATACACAATATCTTGTACAGGTATTGTGACATAAGGCAATACACAACCTCTTGTACAGGTATTGTGACATAAGGCAATACACAACCTCTTGTACAGGTATTGTGACATAAGGCAATACACAACCTCTTGTACAGGTATTGTGACATAAGGCAATACACAACCTCTTGTACAGGTATTGTGACATAAGGCAATACACAACCTCTTGTACAGGTATTGTGACATAAAGCAATACACAACCTCTTGTACAGGTATTGTGACATAAGGCAATACACAACCTCTTGTACAGGTATTGTGACATAAGGCAATACACAACCTCTTGTACAGGTATTGTGACATAAGGCAATACACAACCTCTTGTACAGGTATTGTGACATAAGGCAATACACAGCCTCTTGTACAGGTATTGTGACATAAGGCAATACACAATATCTTGTATAGGTATTGTGACATAAGGCAATACACAACCTCTTGTACAGGTATTGTGACATAAGGCAATACACAACCTCTTGTACAGGTATTGTGACATAAGGCAATACACAACCTCTTGTACAGGTATTGTGACATAAGGCAATACACAACCTCTTGTACAGGTATTGTGACATAAGGCAATACACAACCTCTTGTACAGGTATTGTGACATAAGGCAATACACAGAATCCAACATCATAGACTCAAGTACGTTACATGGGTTCCCCAGTGCAGTGTTTCCCAACCAGGGTGCCTCCAGCTCTTGCAAAACTACAATTCCCAGCATGTCTGGACAGCCTTTTCAAACCCCGGTTGACCCCTTTAACCCCTTAAGGACCGAGCGTTTTTCCATTTTTGCACTTTTGTTTTTTCGCCCTTACCTTTTAAAAATCATAACCCTTTCAATTTTGCACCTAAAAATCCAAATGATGACTTCTTTTTTTGCGCCACCAATTCTACTTTATAATGACATCAGTCATTTTACCCAAAAATCGACGGCGAAAGGGGAAAAAAAATAATTGTGCGACAAAAGGGAAGAAAAAACACCATTTTGTAACTTTTGGGGGCTTACATTTTTCGGTAAAATGTTATCTTTATTCTGTAGGTCCATATGATTAAAATGATACCCTACTTATGATTTTTTCAGAAGTAATACAAAATCAAAACTATATAACTACATTTTTGTTTTGATCAGACTTTTTGATCGCTTTTTATTTATTTTTTATGGTATAAAAAGTTACCAAAAATTAGCAATCTTGGACTTTTGAATTTTTTTGCGCATACGCCATTGACCATGCGGTTTAATTTACGCATGCGGCGATACCACATATTTTTATTTTTATTTACAGTTTTGTTTTTTTATGGGAAAAGGGGGGTGATTCAAACTTTTATTAGGGAAGGGGTTAAATCATCTTTATAAACTCACTTTTTATGTGCAAATTCACTTTTTTTTTTTTGCAATGTTATAGCCCCCATAGGGGACTATAAAATGCAGTACATTGATTCAATACACTGATCACTGCCTTTTGCATTGCAATGTATTGATCAGTGTTATCGGCAGTTGATTGATCAAGCCTGGATTTCAGGCTTGGAGCAATCAATCGGCGATCGGATACGCAGGAGGCAGGTAAGGCACCCTCCTGATGCGTCCTAGCTGATCGGGACATCGCGATTTTACCGCGATGGTCCCGATCAACCCGACTGAGCTGCCGGGAAGCTTTCACTTTCAATTTAGACACGGCAATCAACTCTGATCGCCACGTCTAAAAAGTTAAAGGGGTACTCCGGTGAAAACCTTTTTTTTTTTTTTTTTTTTTTAAATCAACTGGTGCCAGAAAGTTAGACAGATTTGTAAATTACTACTATTAAAAAATCTTAATCCTTCCTGTACTTATTAGCTGCTGAGTACTACAGTGGAAATTCTTTTCCGTTTGAAACACAGAGCTCTCTGCTGACATCATGAGCACAGTGCTCTCTGCTGACATCTCTGTCCATTTTAGGAACTGTCCAGAGTAGGAGAAAATCCCCATAGCAAACATATTCTGCTCTGGACAGTTCCTAAAATGGACAGAGATGTCAGCAGAGAGCACTGTGCTCGTGATGTCAGCAGACAGTTCTGTGTTTCAAAAAGAAAAGAATTTCTGCTGTAGTATTCAGCAGCTAATAAGTACAGGAAGGATTAAGATTTTTTTAATAGAAGTAATTTACAAATCTGTTTAACTTTCTGGCACCAGTTGATTTAAAAAAAAAAAAAGTTTTTCACCGGAGTACCCCTTTAATGCCGGACATCTGCCTGAACGGCGATGTCCGGCATTAGCCACAGGTCCTGGCTCTTGAGCTCGCTTCATAACCCTTCTGTGTCGCAGCACCGTTTATAAATGGCGTTTTGTGGCAAGGGGTTAATGTAGGTTTGCGTTCCCTAAAACTGGAGATGAGTTAGTGTCACATGCTTTCATACAGAGAGTCCATGGACCTACTGGGTAAAACGGAATTGACAGCGATAAATATTACAAATAATACAATTTGAAGATGGGGAAATGCGTTAAGTACTGTCATTACAGTTCAATGGGACGATCCGCTCGCTATTTATCTTTTAATACTTGTATGGAGCGAGGGCTGATTATGGCGCATTCAGCAGATGCCTGGTATAAAGCAGGGTAAATGAGAGCGCTCCGTGTCTGCGGGAGTTATTTAAAGGTTCTTCTCTGTGATTAGACGCTTCTCATTGTCGCTGCCCCGCTCCCCGGTGTTTGTCATATTTGGGTAAACATAAAGGGGAGACCACTGCAGCTGACTGGAGCCCTCACAAGCAGCTGCACGGGTACAGTGCCAACTACTCCCACATAGACACGGGCAGATGTTTGGAAACGTTGGCGCGGCTTTGACTTACGGGCGCGCGTTCCCAGACCTCTGTGCATCACATTCAGCCAATTCCCCCTGACAACCTCATACATTGTATAGATATTAATATTTATTACCGCGGCTTTGCGGCGTGATTTCTGTAATGCGCCGCAGACCCCTCTAACAAGCTGCAGAGTCACTTGGGGTCGCCCGGTGGAAAGACGACTGTTTTGTTTTATTTTACTTGGTAAGTAATTATACGTGCAGCCCACAGGAGGCCTGTGAATGGAATACAGATCGGAGGTAAGGGCCGGAAAAATCGCTGTAATGCATTATATTGCTTGTGTAAAGCAGTGATTCCCAACCAGGGTGCCTCCAGCTGTTGCAAAACTACAACTCCCAGCATGCCTGGACAGCCGAAGGCTGTCCAGGCATGCTGGGAGTTGTAGTTTTGCAACAGCTGGAGGCACTCTGGTTGGGGAACACTGCATTAAAGGGAACCTGTTACAAACGTTCCCTCTGTTTTAGGAAGTTGTGTAGTCCTTTCATTGTAAGTGTAATGTTGTCTCTGTTTCCTCCCCCTCTTTCGAGACAACACATTATCCTCTGATGTCTCAGGAGGCGTTGCTGGATCTAGACCAGCTCCCCTAATTGTTGTCACCACTTCTGACCAACCCCTACAGCCTATACTACCATCTCCTGTCTTACACACATAGATATATATATATATATATATATATATATATATATATAGCTTTAATGGGACATTTAAGTAAGAATGATGGGGGAGATTTATCAAAACCTGTGCAGGGAAAAGTTGCCCATAGCAACCAATCAGATCGCTTCTTTCAATTTTTACATGGCCTTTCGCAAAAAGAAAGAAGCGATCTGATTGGTTGCTATGGGCAACTGGGGAATTTTTTTCCTCTGCACAGTTTTTGATAAATCTCCCCCAATGAGTGTTTACAGCATGGTGCTTTGTGCTGAACAATGCCACAGGCTGAGGAGCAGACAGGGAATGAAAACAGCAGGTGGTGCACCTTTAAAGGGGTACTCTGGCGGAAACCTTTTTTTTTTTTTTTATTTTTTTTTTTACAAATGACAGATTTGTAAATTACTTCTATTAAAAAATCTTAATCCTTCCAGTACTTATTAGCTGCTGAATACTACAGAGGAAATTATTTTCTTTTTGGAACACAGAGCTCTCTGCTGACATCACGAGCACTGTGCTCTCTGCTGACATCTCTGTCCATTTTAGGAACTGTCCAGAGTAGGAGAAAATCCCCATAGCAAACATATGCTGCTCTGGACAGTTCCGAAAATGGACAGAGGTGTCAGCAGAGAGCACTGTGGTCATGATGTCAGCAGAGAGCTCTGTGTTTCAAAAAGAAAAGAATTTCCTCTATAGTATTCAGCAACTAATAAGTACTGGAAGGATTAAAGGAGTACTCTAGTCCAGAGTATTCCTGCTCCATCCTGCCCGGGCTGCAAAATAAATGAAAATGAACCATCACTCACCTCCCTGGGTTCCCGCGGAGCGCCACTATAGCTGATCGGTTCTCCGGTCCATCCTCTTCATACTTCCGGGTGTAACGAAGCGTCACATGGCGCTCAGCCTATCGCCGGCCGAGGCGGAACATCGCGGCGGCCGGCGATAGGCTGAGCGCCATGTGACGCTTCGTTACACCCGGAAGTATGAAGAGGATGGACCGGATGACCGAACAGCTATAGTGACGCTCCGCGGGAACCCAGGGAGGTGAGTGATGGTTCATTTTCATTTATTTTGCAGCCCGGGCAGGAATACTCTGGACTAGAGTACTCCTTTAAGATTTTTTAATAGAAGTAATTTACAAATCTGTTTAACTTTCTGGCACCAGTTGATTTAAAAAATAAAAAATAAAAAAAAAGTTTTCCACCGGAGTACCCCTTTAATGATAGTTTGCTGTGCACTATGATGCTCTGGATGGGGAACTGACAGGAGTGCTGTGGGAGGAAAGTAGGCAGGGTGTGAGGGCTGTGATGAAGAGATGAGAGAAAGCAATGCATTCTGGGAATTGTAGCACTGAACAACTTCTCAACCAGAAAGTACAGGACTATGACCCTCCTCAAAAAATGGATTTTTGGTGGTTTCAGATCTGAGGCAGCTCATGAATGCTATATGCTACCATGGCATTAAAAAAATGATGTCGGTAAAAAAAACACCTTCATCAATAAAGAATGACTTGTGGGCTGAAGTGCTGCCAGTCAGGACTTGTAGAATTGGATGTGAATGAGATTCTTACTTTCCGAGCCGCTTGAAATGCTGTTTTTGTTTTTCACAAAGGTTAAGGCTAAGGGTTCTCGACAACAAACTCTCCTATTTTGACTTCCTAAAAATGATTGACAACGGGAGGGCTTCAAAGTACGGGCAACGGCAAGAAATGATTGTGCCCACCGAGAACATCCAGAACCTCAGCCCGCACAAGATGCTTGTTAAGCTGAAAGAGTCCGTCAAGAACTCTCAGGAAGAACTGCATAAAGTAAGAAGCTGATCTCGTATCTATTCTCCGTACTGTTCTCATCGTGCGGTAACACCCGACATGTCACATATATTTCAGTATTCCGTCAGGGCGTTTAGTTCTTGTAGAATTAACAAGATTCCATGGAAGGGCTTGTTTATGGCCATGTACGTATTTCGTAAGTATTTCTTCCATCACCAGTAGAGGGAACGTCCTTTCTTGTTTTATCTAGAATCAGTGGCTCTTAACCTTGTTGGAGGTACTGAACCCCACCAGTTTCATATGCGCATTCACCGAACCCCTCTTAATTGGAAAATTAAAATATGATTTTTTCAAATTCAAAACATAGGAGGTATATATATTTAAGTATATATTTATACATGGGTGCACAAAATGAACAAAACCATTAAAGAACAAAACCATTAAGACACATTAGGCGCAGGCAGTGTTCCCCCCACACATTAGGCGCAGGCAGTGTTCCCCCCACACATTAAGCGCAGGCAGTGTTCCCCCCACACATTAGGCGCAGGCAGTGTTCCCCCACACATTAGGCGCAGGCAGTGTTTCCCCCACACATTAGGCGCAGGCAGTGTTCCCCCACATTAGGCAGGCAGTGTTCCCCCACATTAGGCAGGCAGTGTTCCCCCATATTTGGCAGGCAGTGTTCCCCCACATTAGGCAGGCAGTGTTCCCCCACATTAGGCAGGCAGTGTTCCCCCACATTAGGCAAGCAGTGTTCCCCCACATTAGGCAAGCAGTGTTCCCCCACATTAGGCAAGCAGTGTTCCCCCACATTAGGCAGGCAGTGTTCCCCCACATTAGGCAAGCAGTGTTCCCCCACATTAGGCAGGCAGTGTTCCCCCACATTTGGCAGGCAGTGTTCCCCCACATTAGGCAGGCAGTGTTCCCCCACATTAGGCAGGCAGTGTCCCCCCACATTAGGCAGGCAGTGTTCCCCCACATTAGGCAGGCAGTGTCCCCCCACATTATGTAGGCCAGTGGTCTTCAACCTGCTGACCTCCAGATGTTGCAAAACTACAACTCCCAGTATGCCCGGACAGCCGTTGGCTGTCCGGGCATGCTGGGAGTTGTAGTTTTGCAACATCTGGAGGTCCACAGGTTGAAGACCACTGATGTAGGCGGTGTTCCCCCACAGACATACAGCCTCCAGCCATATACAGTGTATGGCTGGAGGCTGTATGCCTGTGTACTGCCCACTTCAGTACTCCGACCACCGCTCCGGATATAGCAGTAGGTCCCAGGACCGGTGGTCGGAGCACCGAAGATGACGCGCCTCTGGTCACTTACATAGCTGGCCAGCGCAGGTCTTCCTCCTTCTCTATCCTCCGGACCTCGGCGCCTTCGTTTCCATAGGTGCACGCACCGGACTTCAGTGACGTCCCGGCGTGCGCTAAATCGCAGCGGCCCTGCGTTTTTAAACTTTACGCGGGGCCGCAGGAAGTGAATAGTGATGGGGGAATTGCCCCGCCGCTACAGGACGGGCAAACACCGGCTCTGCTCGGGGCCCCAAGCAATTGCTTGGTTTGCCTGTCCTGTTGCAACCTCCCCCCGCCGAACCCCCGGGACTGACTCACCAAACCCCTGGGGTTCGATCGAACCCAGGTTAAGAACCACTGATCTAGGATCTGTCCCTGGTGCAAAAAAACTGAAGTCAGTGGTGATGGAATTTATGAGAGGCCCCCATAGAGAGGACTTGTGTCAACTGGGTGGTAAGCAGTTTTCAATGGAGAGAGCTCTCAGGTTTATGTCTCATTGAAGCAGACAAGGAAAGAAAAAAGCAGAAAGCGATACGCTCCCCTGGTGAAGTACGTCACAGTAATGTGCAGGAGGTAGATGGAAAACCACTTACCATATTGTGTTGCGCTCAGAGCACAACACCTCAGAAGACATTTAGATACAGATTCTTCTTCTTTATATGTCTCCAATATGGCCGCCATGTATCTTTTAGAATATAGAATTCATCATTATTGCAGATTATTCTTCATTATATGTGTCCAATATGGCCGCCATGTATCTTTTAGAATATAGAAGCCATCATTATTGCAAATTATTCCTCTTTATATGTGTCCAATATGGCCGCCATGTATCTTTTAGAATATAGAAGCCATCATTATTGCAGATTCTTCTTCTTTTTATGTGTCCAATATGGCCGCCATGTATCTTTTAGAATATAGAATTCATCATTATTGCAGATTATTCTTCATTATATGTGTCCAATATGGCCGCCATGTATCTTTTAGAATATAGAATTCATCATTATTGCAGATTATTCTTCATTATATGTGTCCAATATGGCCGCCATGTAACTTTTAGAATATAGAAGCCATCGTTATTGCAGATTATTCTTCTTTTTATGTGTCCAATATGGCCGCCATGTATATTTTAGAATATAGAAGCCATCATTATTGCAGATTCTTCTTCTTTTTATGTGTCCAATATGGCCGCCATGTATCTTTCAGAATATAGAAGTCATCATTTTTGCAGATTATTCCTCTTCATACATGTCCAATATGGCCGCCATGCATCTTTTAGCATATAGAAGTCATAAAGAGGAATAATTAGCAAAAATGATGACTTCTATATGCTAAAAGATACATGGCGGCCATATTGGACACATATAATGAAGAATAATCTGCAATAATGATTGCTTCTCTATTCTAAAAGATGCATGGCGGCCATATTGGACACATAAAAAGAAGAAGAATCTGCAATAATGATGGCTTCTATATTCTTAAAGATGCATGGCGGCCATATTGGACACATATAAAGAGGAATAATTAGCAAAAATGATATGTTTCCAATATGACCGCCACGTATTTTTAAGAAGGTCAAAGTATGATATAGCCACTATGTATTCGCTTACGCTCCCTTAATCTGTGTTTCCCAACCAGTGTGCCTCCAGCTGTTGCAAAACTACAACTCCCAGCATGCCCGGACAGCCAACGGCTGTCCGGGCATGCTGGGAGTTGTAGTTTTGCAACAGCTGGAGGCACACTGGTTGGGAAACACTGCCCTAGATGGCTGCGTTTTCCATCATCTCCTCCCATGATGATCTCAATATCACAGATGTCCCCCCTCCTCCCCACCCCTCCTACCATTCTCATGTCCCCCGTACCTTCACGGCGGTGACTTTTCTCTAGTCATCACCTCCTACATCAATTGTAACAAGCAGTGAGTTGTGCGGAGAAAAAAAATAATGTATTGTTTTTACACAAAAAACACGTCGGGCCCGGAACATTTTGCCAATAAAAGTCTCCATACACCTTGTACTGTTCCCAAAGTGACTGAAAAAAAATAATTCAAACCCGTTCCTGTCACCTCCAGGCATTTTGCGCGTTTGACAAGGACGACACCGGCACAATAAAGCCTTTAGAATTACACCGGATTCTTGACAGTTTCTGTTTTAAGCTTACGGACAAGCAATTCAAGTACGTCCTGAGTAAACTGGCGCTGAACGAGAACAACACAATAGACTGGAAAAGCTTCCTACATAATTTCCCCACCTTCACCGCCGAGGTAAGAACAACGCCTCTCCTTCATACGTTTCCCTTGTTGTTCTCGCATCAAGAATTCTCGAATAGAACCTATAATTTAAACTCGTACCTGGCTATTAAGCACCTGACCGATAAACACCTTAAAAAAAAAAAAAAAAAAACACAGCGCTGACATGCGAACAATAAAACCCCCGAAAACACGGGGCCTTGTCAGAACCGCTCGTGTCTGCCTGCCTCCGCTATAGCTTGATTACCGCGAACGGACAGACATTTTCAGTGATAAAGGACAATTTGGTCTACGGGCAGCAGCTAAAACGGCAAAAAAAGGAAATGATATACACAATATATACAAATATTGGGGGTTGGTTTTAAAGGGGTACTCTGGAGAAGAAAAAATGTTTAAAATCAACAGATATGTAAATTACTGCTATATAAAAATCTTAATCCCTCCAGTACTTATCAGCCGCTGTATGATTTACAGGAAGTTGTGTAGTGCTCTCTGCTGCCACCTCTGTCCATGTCATGAACTGTCCAGAGCAGGAGCAAATCCCCATAGCAAACCTTTTCTGCTCTGGACAGTAGTTCCTGACATGGACAGAGGTGTCAGCAGAGAGCACTGTGGTCAGACTGGAAAGAACTACACAAATTCCTCTGGAGCATACAGCAGCGGATAAGTACTGGAAGGCTTAAAGGGGTACTCCGGTGGAAAACTTAAATTTTTTTTTTTTTTTTTTATCAACTGGTGCCAGAAAGTTAAACAGATTTGTAAATTACTTCTATAAAAAAAATCTTACTCCTTCCAGTACTTATTAGCTGATGAATACTACAGAGGAACTTCTTTTCTTTTTGGTACACAGTGCTCTCTGCTGACATCACAAGCACGGTGTTCTCTGCTGACATCTCTGTCCATTTTAGGAACTGTCCAGAGCAGCATATGTTTGCTATGGGGATTTTCTCCTACTCTGAACAGTTCTTAAAATGGACAGAGATGTCAGCAGAGAGCACTGTGCTCGTGATGTCAGCAGAGAGCTCTGTGTTCCAAAAAGAAAAGAATTTCCTCTGTAGTATTCAGCAGCTTATAAGTACTGGAAGGATTAAGATTTTTTTAATAGAAGTGATTTACAAATCTGTTTAACTTTCTTTCACCAGTTGATTTGAAAAAAATTTGTTCCACTGGAGTACCCCTTTAAGGATGTTAGCATCAGGAAAATGTACTAAAATGACAAATATGTAATATGTAAGAATCCAATCGGTGCCATGGAAAAAAACCACAATAAAACTTTATCAAAAGTTTTGATAGGTCAGGGTATGAGTGTTCAGACCCCAATTGATCACGAGAACAATCAGGGAGAAGCGCGCACTTAACAGGTCCTCTCCCTGCTCTGTAACCTGGGCGGACTCTTGATGTAAGTCTATGGGGCCGTCCAGGTCTTGTTGTTATTGATCACGGTGTGAGTGTTCACTAGTACGAGCCGGGAGTGATATTCCCAGCCACAGGCTTCTATTTGTTTTTGTGAGCAAGACTGTCCCATAGACTTCCATTATAAAACCGTCTCGGTCACCTGACGCAGCCAGGAGAGAAAGCACTAAGCGTGTACTTCTCCCGATTTGTTTTACTGATCGGTCGGGGTCTTAATCCTCAGATCCCTACAGATCAAAACTTTTCATATGTTTCTTCTGAAATGACCGTACCAATTTAAAGGACGCTCATCACCTATCAGCAAGATAGGGAAATGGTGTCTGATCAGTGGAGGGCCCGAGTGGTGGGATCCCACCGATTACAAGAACAGGTTTGCTCTCCCCTGGGTGAATAAAGTAGCTGTCAGAGGTGTATGCTTCCACTCTGTGCATCTCTATGGTCCTGATAAAGATAGCAATGTACAGAGCTCGGAGTGGCAGCACACATGTCTAACCGCCAATCTATTCAGCTAGGATGCCCCAGAGCCCCTTTCTTGTGATCAGTGGGGGTCCCATTGCTTGGACCCCATTCAATAAGAAAGCTTTACCTATCCTTAGTGATGAGTGTCCTTCTTGAGGGACCATTGAAAGGTGTTCTTTTCATAAGAGACATCCCCTTCCAGAATGCAGCCCCCCAAGGTGATCCACTGTGCAGGTCCCACTCTCGGCCGTCTTGGGAAACCTGGCTAACTTTTCTGGGTGAAACCATGGCCAGACAGGATTTTCCCCTGCAGCGCACACAGATCTGGTGATGACAGGAACTCTGAGAATTGGTAGGTACTCAGTACTCCAGCCCCCAGGGTCCACAACAAGGATAGCTCCTCTTCCTCACATAATTAAAAATGAATTTTGCATCAATATGAAGAGTAAAAACCACGAAAATCCTAAAGGAGATGAGGGCTGATGGGGGCCATCATACCACATCCTTGACATACTGTAGACATTTTAGAGTTGGAATGTAAGATCCATTAAGAGCCTCATCTTTTATTTTTATATGGTTACAGCCCGTTTCCACTTGGGTAGAGAGAGTGGAGAGGGCCACCAGGCCAAGGTCTGCTCAAGAGCTAACAATGAGGGACATCGTGACCCACATACAGGAAGTCATGGCGGCGCGCTTCTACTCCATCACCAAGGACTTCTTCACCATAGACTATGCAGGGATCAACGTCATCTCAAAGGAAGACTTCCGAGATTTTTTCCATAAACATTTCATGCTGTTAACAGATGAACAGGTAAGGACATTTTTATGTCTTTATCCAGCTAATCTTGGGAATGTAGGACACTAAATCCTTCAATGCAAAATGGGTGGAATTGCTCTCCCTTAGGTCGAAGCACACCCATTGGTCATCAGAGGGAAATATGCTGCGTATTCTCAGATAATCAAACACACAGGGCTAGCTGGCAGCAGCCCTGCATTTTCAGTGAAGATTAGAGGCGGGGCCGTGCATCACAGTCACGCTGGCGCGCGGCTCCGCCTCCAATCTTCACTGAAAATGCAGGGCTGCCACTGGCCAGCCCTGTGTGTATGATCACTTGAGAATACGCAGAGTATTTCCCGCTGCTGCAGGTGTTTTTGCGCAGCATAAAATACGCTGCGTAAGCGGTACGTGGGACCGTACCCTTAAAGTAAAAAAAAAAACATAGTTTCAGCATAGGAGGTAAGTAGTCATGCATAGCATCACTACTTACCTCTGCCGGCCATACAGTATACATCGGTGCCTAGCGCACCAATGTATACTGTCCCTGCTGTCAGCGGGGATGAGCTGTGCCCGCAGCTTTACAGCCGCGGGCACAGCTTGCGCTGGGCAGGAGGTATACACTGTATATCTCCTGTCCAGCAAGAATTTACAGTAAAAGCAACAATCTGTATGTCAACCGATCCTTTCTGTCAGTGTGTTCCCAAACAGGGAGCCTCCAGGTGTTGCTAAACTACAACTCCTATCATTCCCAGACAGCCGAAGGCTGTCTGGAAATGATGGGGGTTGTAGTTTAGCAACACCTGGAGGCTCCTTGTTTGGGGACACACTGCTATATACATGGCTATATTTACTGTGTACCCTACCCATCCCCTAAAGAGTTAACTAGCACTGCTCCATAGCGCTAGTTAACTCTTTCTTTGCTGGGTCGGCACACTCAGCCCAGCAAGGGGTTACAGTAAAAGTAGCGATCTATACAGATTGCTGCTTTTACTGTAAATTCCTGCTGGGCAGGAGATATATGAGCTGCGCCTGCAGTTGTATATGGGCATTTTCTATAGTTCTTTCCTTGTCTCTTTACTTCCTATACTGGAAGCATCCCCTGCTAATAATCTCACATTTCTGACTATGCGTGAAAAAGTTTTACTCTTTTGAGTGGTGAAATGTTGATTCTTCTCCATAGTTTGACCTTCTCTGGGACGTGTTGCCTGTGAACCCGTACGGTAACCTCAAATACCACGATTTCTTGAAGATGTTCAGCAGGGAAGCACCAACAACTCCATTACTGTTGTCAGGCAATGCAGAACCCAGCTATAAGCGAGTATCATCGGCCACACAGGGTCAGACGTCAGGGACCAGACGACCTAAAACGGCACCACCCACCTCGAATAAGCCTTCTGTAAGTTCTGTTCACACACAAGAAAACAAAGCACCCGTATGATTTTCACATGTAAACATTTGTGTAGTAATACGAGTCACATAACATAGGCTAAAGGCGGCCATACACCTTCAGTGGTTGTTGACCAAACATTTGTCTGACAGCTATTTCTCCCACTCTTTTAACCTCTTCAGGACACAGGGCGTATGGATACGCCCTGCATTCCGAGTCCTTAAGGACCGAGGGCGTATCCATACGCCCGTGGGAAATCCGGTCCCCACCGCTAGCTGGTTGGGGACCGTAGCCGGATGCCTGCTGAAATCATTCAGCAGGCACCCTGGCACATCGCCCAGGGGGGTCCTGAGACCCCCCCCATGTCGGCGATCGGAGAAAATCGCATGTCAATTCAGACATGCGATTTTCTCCAATTCCGAGCTGATCGGGTCTCTGGTGACCCGATCACCCGGAAAATAGGGCTGATCGGAGTTCTGACCAATGGCAGCGCAGGACAGGGGGTTGCCATGGCAACCCCCCGTTCTGCCCGCCCCTGGATGTCGAGGGGCTCTGGAAAGAAGATGGAGGCTGTACCTGCAGGAGAAGATGCCTGGGGACCTGGGATCTTCGCTGGAGCCTGCAGGATCCTGATCAGGTAGGGAATCGACAGTGGGGGGGGGGGGGGGGGATTGAAAGTAAATCGATCTTTACTGTGGCAACCACTATGGGGGCCAAACTGCAACTCCCAGCATGCCCAGAAAGCCAAAGGCTGTCTGGGCATGCTGGGAGTTGTAGTTTTGCAACATCTGGAGGGTCACAGTTTGGAGACCACTGTTACAGTGGTGCCCAAACAGTAGCCCTCCAGATGTTGCCAAACTACAACTCTCAGCATTCCTCGACTGCCCAGGCATGCTGGTAGTTGTAGTTCTGTAACATCTGTCCCTTCAGATTTAGCAATTTTCATGACATTTTTGAAAATTGCTGCTCTACTTTGAAGCCCTCTAATTTTTTCAAAAAGCAAAAGTATGTCCATTGTATGATGCCAACATAAAGTGGACATATTGTGTTTGTGAAGAAAAATAAAATTTATTTGGAATATCCATTTTCCTTACAATTAGAGAGCTTCAAAGTTAGAAAAATGCTAAATTTTCTAAATTTTCATGAAATTTTGGGATTTTTCACCAAAAAAGGATGCAATTAACACCGAAAATTTACCACCAAAATAAAGTAGAATATGTCACGAAAAAACAATCTCAGAATCAGAATATTCGGTAAAAGCGTTTTCGCGTTTTTAATTTGTAAAGTGACGGTGGTCAGAATTGCGAAAAAGGGCTCAGACCTTAAGGTGAAAAAGGGCTGCGTCCTTAAGGGGTTAATATACATGCACACTTGGTCCACATGAGCATGCATATGTTCTCATTGGGGAGAGAAGCGTAATTAGCTACCTGAGAACTAAAGATCAGGTGTTGAGGAGGAGTCAGTAGACTTCCACACACCTAAAATAGTTTAAACTGTGGTGAGTTCGGCCAACTTACCTTGGGTAGCTTAAAGGGTACCTTTCATCTAAAACACTTTTGATATATTATAGATTAATGTATGCAGAAAAACTTTCGAATTGCATGTTATTAAAAAATATGCTTCTTTCTATTTAATTTTACACTTTGAAAAAATGACCACTAGAGGTCTCCCTACCAGCCCTTTTTATAGATTTCAGACTCATGCTGGAGTCCTAAATTTCAGACTGCAGCCGGGACTCAGACAAGCTCAGCCGGCAGCTCTGAATCTTCTCCTCTCTGTTTACAACTGCTTGTGCAGAGAGAAGAAAGATTGGAGCTCAGATAGTAAAATGAATGAGGGCGGAGTCAGGAGTATGTCCTGCTGTGCTATGAGCACAGTGCTGGCTCCTGCCTGTCTGATTGACTGGCAGGGAGCAGTGCTGAGCTTGTCTGTGTCCCGGCAGCAGTCTGAGATTTAGGATTTAGATTTTCTGAAATCTATAAAAAAAAAAAAAGCCAATGGGCAAAGACTGGTAGGGAGACCTCTACTGGTCAATTTTTCAAAGTGGAAAATCAAATAGAAAGAAGCATATTTTTTAATGACATGCAAGTGGAAAGTTATTCTGCATACATTAATCTATAATATATCAAAAGTTTTTTTGATGAAAGGTACCCTTTAAAGCTCTGTTCACACGTGTGAACTACAGTTTTTACAATAACCATACACATAGAGCCTGATTCACCCAGAGAAAGCCAAAAGAGTGGCTCATTAGCAAAAATGCAGAAATTAACCTTAATAGTCCTTGTGAAATTTGGGGGAAAGTTTGTCCCCATTGATGTCCCCTCATACATAGTGGAGAGGTATCCAGCTCACATTATTAGGGGAATCGCACATCACATAATACTCATTTAGAATAAGGTGCAATAGACAACAATATAGGTTTGACCGCTCCTGCCACGTTGTTGACAACCGCAGAGAAAGTGTTCAGTTTTCCTGCAGCGCCACAACAGGTGAAATGAAGCATTACACAATCCACATTGAAAACAGGCCCCCATACTGTTTCCATATATAGTTGTAGGTTCCCATACTGTTTCCATATATAGTTGTAGGTTCCCATACTGTTTCCATATATAGTTGAAGGCCCCCATACTGTTTCCATATATAGTTGTAGGTTCCCATACTGTTTCCATATATAGTTGTAGGTTCCCATACTGTTTCCATATATAGTTGTAGGTTCCCATACTGTTTCCATATTTAGTTGTAGGCCCCCATACTGTTTCCATATATTGTTGTAGGCCCCTATTACTGCCCCCATATATAGTTGTAGGCCCCCATACTGTTTCCATATATAGTTGTAGGTCCCCATACTGCCCCATATATAGTTGTAGGTTCCCATACTGTTTCCATATATAGTTGAAGGCCCCCATACTGTTTCCATATATAGTTGTAGGTTCCCAAACTGTTTCCATATATAGTTGTAGGTTCCCATACTGTTTCCATATATAGTTGTAGGTTCCCATACTGTTTCCATATTTAGTTGTAGGCCCCCATACTGTTTCCATATATTGTTGTAGGCCCCTATTACTGCCCCCATATATAGTTGTAGGCCCCCATACTGTTTCCATATATAGTTGTAGGTCCCCATACTGCCCCATATATAGTTGTAGACCACCATACTGTCCCCATATATAGTTGTAGGCCCCCATACTGCCCCATATATAGTTGTAGACCACCATACTGTCCCCATATATAGTTGTAGGCCCCTATACTGCCCCATATATAGTTGTAGGCCCCCATACTGCCCCATATATAGTTGTAGACCACCATACTGTCCCCATATATAGTTGTAGCCCCTATACTGCCCCATATATAGTTGTAGGTCCCCATACTGCCCCATATATAGTTGTAGACCACCATACTGTCCCCATATATAGTTGTAGGCCCCTATACTGCCCCATATATAGTTGTAGGCCCCCATACTGCCCCCATATATAGTTGTAGGCCCATATTACTGCCCCCATATATAGTTGTAGGTCCCCATACTGCCCCATATATAGTTGTAGACCACCATACTGTCCCCATATATAGTTGTAGGCCCCTATACTGCCCCATATATAGTTGTAGGCCACCATACTGCCCCCATATATAGTTGTAGGCCACCATACTGCCCCCATATATAGTTGTAGGTCCCCATACTGCCCCATATATAGTTGTAGGCCACCATACTGCCCCCATATATAGTTGTAGGCCCTCATACTGTTTCCATATATAGTTGTAGGCCCCTATTACTGCCCCCATATATAGTTGTAGGCCCCATACTGTTTCCATATATAGTTGTAGGTCCCGATACTGCCCCATATATAGTTGTAGGCCACCATACTGCCCCCATATATAGTTGTAGGTCCCCATACTGCCCCATATATAGTTGTAGGCCACCATACTGCCCCCATATATAGTTGTAGGCCCTCATACTGTTTCCATATATAGTTGTAGGCCCCTATTACTGCCCCATATATAGTTGTAGGCCCCCATACTGTTTCCATATATAGTTGTAGGCCCCTATACTGCCCCTATATATAGTTCAAGGCCCCCATACTGTTTCCATATATAGTTGTAGGCCCCCATACTGTTTCCATATATAGTTGAGGGCCCCCATACTGTTTCCATATATAGTTGTAGGTTCCCATACTGTTTCCATATATAGTTGTGGGCCCCCATACTGTTTCCATATATAGTTGTAGGCCCCTATATATAGTTCAAGGCCCCCATACTGTTTCCATATATAGTTGTAGACCCCCATACTGTTTCCATATATAGTTGAAGGCCCCCATACTGTTTCCATATATAGTTGTAGGCCCCCATACTGCTCCCATATATAGTTGTAGGCCCCCATACTGTTTCCATATATAGTTGTAGGCCCCTATATATAGTTCAAGGCCCCCATACTGTTTCCATATCTAGTTGTAGACCCCCATACTGTTTCCATATATAGTTGAAGGCCCCCATACTGTTTCCATATATAGTTGTAGGCCCCTATACTGCCCCTATATATAGTTGAAGGCCCTCATTCTGCCATATATATATAGTTCAAGGCCCCTATACTGCCCCTATATATAGTTTTATGCCCATATACTACCCCTATATATAGTTCAAGGCCCCTATACTGCCCCTATATATAGTTGAAGGCCCCTATACTGCCCCTATATATAGTTGAAGGCCCTCATACCGCCTCATGTATAGTTGAGGGCCCCTATACTCCCCCTATATAGTTGAAGGGCCTCATACAGTCTCATATATAGTTGAGGGCCCCTATAATGCCCCCTTATATAGTTGTAGACCCCCATACTGCCCCATATATATTTGAGGGCCCCTATACTGCCCCTATATATAGTTGTAGGCCCCTATTACTGCCCCCATATATAGTTGTAGGCCCCCATGCTGTTTCCATATATAGTTGTAGGCCCCTATACTGCCCCTATATATAGTTGTAGACCCCCATACTGTTTCCATATATAGTTGTAGGTCCCCAAACTGTTTCCATATATAGTTGTAGGCCCCCATCTTGTTTCCATATATAGTTGTAGGCCCCCATACTGTTTCCATATATAGTTGAAGGCCCCCATACTGTTTCCATATATAGTTGAAGGCCCCCATACTGTTTCCATATATAGTTGTAGGCCCCTATACTGCCCCTATATATAGTTGTAGGCCCCCATACTGTTTCCATATATAGTTGTAGGCCCCCATACTGTTTCCATATATAGTTGAAGGCACCCATACTGTGTCCATATATAGTTGTAGGCCCCTATACTGCCCCTATATATAGTTGAAGGCCCTCATACTGCCATATATATATAGTTCAAGGCCCTCATACTGCCATATATATATATAGTTCAAGGGCCCTATACTGCCCCTATTTATAGTTTTATGCCCCTATACTACCCCTATATATAGTTCAAGGCCCCTATACTGCCCCTATATATAGTTGAAGGCCCCTATACTGCCCCTATATATAGTTAAAGGCACCTATACTGACCCTATATATAGTTGAAGGCCCCTATACTGCCCCTATATATAGTTGAAGGCCCCTATACTACCCCTATATATAGTTGAAGGCCCTCATACCGCCTCATGTATAGTTGAGGGCCCCTATACTCCCCCTATATAGCTGAAGGGCCTCATACAGTCTCATATATAGTTGAGGGCCCCTATAATGCCCCCTTATATAGTTGTAGACCCCCATACTGCCCCATATATATTTGTAGGCCCCTATACTGCCCCCATATATAGTTATAGCCCCCTTCTCCTCTATGCTGCTTATATAGTTGTAGTTAGGAGGCCACCACAGACATAATGCCCTCAGGGCTATAGCTCAGCTGGGCCATAGCAGTAGGTCCCCTGGACCATAGGAGCAGTGAGGCATAGAAACTGACAAGGCCGATAGTTTACTGTCCTGTGCCGCTCCAGGGTCCATGCCAAGGTCCAGGGTTCAGGCTTGTGCTCTCCAGGGGCATCACTTGTCACAAGTACCAGCAGCCACTGCTCACTCACCTAAAGAAGCTGTGGAGCCAGTAGCTACAGTACTTTAAGATCAGGCAGCAGGGGCCAAGGCCATTTAGTGACCAGTGACTTCGGCAGCACTAGAGCCGCATAAATGAAAATGAAATCCTGTTTTGCTTAACATTTTTTTTACAAAATTTACATGTTTAGTAAAAAGACGGGACAGTCTCAAAATAAAAAAAATAAAAAGACTGTCCCTTTCAAAATGGGCCATATGGTCAGCCTAATTCTGACAAAAACTAAAGCCCAATATGAAAGAACGAATGTAGGGTTATATTTACATACTCAACACTGGTGTTTCCCAACCAGGGTGCCTCCAGCTGTTGCAAAACTACAACTATCAGCATGCCTGGACAGCCTTTGGCTGTCCGGGCATGCTGAGATTTGTAATTTTGCAACAGCTGGAGGCACCCTGGTTGGGAGACACTGTTGTAGGGTATGAGTTTGTTGCATCAGTCTGTGACCAGCATCAGAAGCGACATAATAAAAATGACTAGGGACTAAGCGCATCTATTAGATATCACAGTTTTATGACCGTGTTGAGTAGAGACACAGTGTTGCGCTATAACAAAGAAACCTTCAGCACTACACAGGGATTTTATTTATTTCCTTAACCCTTTTGTGGTGGCCCAGTACAGGAGTTGTGCCCCCCCGTACCCTTGCTGTCCTGTCAGGCAGCCTCCTTACAGTGTCCCCTGGGCCCCTTTATACCTGTCCCCTTATGTATATATTGTTTGCCATGTGTTATACTGTATAATGCATATAGAAAGTGTTATCACTTTAAGAGAGGATATAATGTGATCGCCAGTTGTCATATGAGTGTAACCCAGGAGGTATCGGTGACCATGTGACTTAAGGGTGACCTATGGGACCCCACCAGAGTCTCCCCCTATAAAAGCCCGGGGAGGAGTCTCTTCTCTCTCTTTCTGCTGAGGTCCAGTTCTGTCCAGTCTTAGAGTGTGTGTGGAGTCCATAGAAGGCCTCAAGTCCGTCCAGCAGCCACAATTCTACAAGTAAAATACAACCACAGCATTGTCAGTCTCAAGTCAAGTCAAGTCACAGTCATCTATTGTCAATTCAGAGTGGCCTGCACTAAAATTGTCCAAATTTACTTCAAGTCCCAGCAAGCCCTTAAGTTCTCTGAAGTCACTGGTCACCTCCGTGGTCCCTGGCTGAACTGTATAGACTGTTCCATCTGTCACTCAGTAAAGCTACCGGTGTCCGTAATTTGGCGTTTGAGTCATTATTTGCCCCCCGTGCCTAGCCCAGGATCCAGCGGTATACCTTCAGGTGGTATTGAGGATAAACCACACCCTGGCATCACGAATACAAGGTGATAATGCCATCTGCCCCTAGGGTAACAACATCTGCCCTGCATCTCACACCCTCTACCACACTTTCTTCTTCCAGACGCCTGCTCAGAGGCCGCATACAGCAGCACCGCGCTCCGTGCCAATGATCAACTGCGAGCAAGTGGAGAACAAGCTGAAAAGTAAAATCTCCCAATGCTGGCAGGACGTCCATAGAGCGTTTAGAGAAAAAGACCAGGAAAAGGAGGGTCATGTGACACCTGCGGACTTCTCAGGTAGAGTATATAGAACGTCCATAGTTACTTAGGCTGGGTTCACACTACGTTTTTCAACTACGGTTCCCGCATACGTTTTCTATCAAAAACCGTATGGGAAAAACGGATGGAACAGTATGGGAAAAAGTAAACCGTATGCGTTTTTAAACAGTATACAGTTTTTATAAGTGCATACAGTTCTGTCTGTTTTTATAGAAAAAAAAAAACATACGTTTTTGAAAATTGTGTCCATTTTTAATGGGAGGGGTCTTGGGTGGGGACTTTAGGATTCAAATGCGCATGTGCAAAGTAAAAACGTATACGTCTTTCCTGTATGGAACCGTATACATGTGCGTTTCCCATTGACGTCCATGTTAAAAAAAAAAAAAAACGTAAGCGGTTGCAGTATGTTTTTTTTTACAGTTTTAAACCGGAGTCAAAACTGTGGTTGACCACGATTTTGTCTCCGGTTTAAAAACCGTACTACAACCGCTTACATTTTTTTTAACATGGACATCAATGGGAAACGCACATGTATACGGTTCCATACGGGAAAAACGTATACGAGTTTACTTCGCACATGCACATTTGAATCCTAAAGTCCCCACCCAAGACCCCTCCCATTAAAAATGGACAACATTTTCAAAAATGTATGGTTTTAAAAAAAATAAAAACTGATGGAACTGTATGCACTTTTAAAAACAGTATACTGTTTAAAAACGCATACGGTTTACTTTTTTCCATACTGTTCCATCCGTTTTTTGCCATACGGTTTTCTTTAGAAAAACGGATTGAAAACAGTATGGCAAAAACGTGATGTGAACCCAGCCTAAGGGTGGGTTCACACTACGTTTTGTCCCATACGGGAGCGCATACGGCAGGAGGGAGCTAAAACCTCGCGCTCCCGTATGTAACCGTATGCGCTCCCGTATGCCATTCACTTCAATGAGCCGACCGGAGTGAAACGTTCGGTCCGGTCGGCTCATTTTTGCGCCGTATGCGCTTTTACAACCGGACCTAAAACCGTGGTTGACCACGGTTTTAGGTCCGGTTGTAAAAGCGCATACGGCGCAAAAATGAGCCGACCGGACCGAACGTTTCACTCCGGTCGGCTCATTGAAGTGAATGACATACGGGAGCGCATACGGTCACATACGGGAGCGCGAGGTTTTAGCTCCCTCCTGCCGTATGCGCTCCCGTATGGGACAAAACGTAGTGTGAACCCAGCCTAAGACTGGCTTATCTTATTCTAAGAAAGAAGATTTTGGATTGAGTTGTGCACATGTCTCTTAATAAATTTGACACATGCCAAGAGGCGGACGGAGTGGTATATGGGGAATGCCAGGAGAACAATACCCGCCTGATGGCATTGTGTCTACTGTAAAGATTGGTCAGGACTCCATAATATAGTACATGGATTTAGAATGGGATGTCCTAGAACAGAAGTTTCCAAACTTTTCATGTTGGTGACACACTTTTTTAGCCATTTTAGCACATAATTTGGTGACACACCCCTCGCCGTACAGCCATTTGCACATCTCACGTTGCACGTACCATCCTACGACGCACAACGTGGTACCAGTATCAGCATTAGAAATGTGGCTGCTACCCCCTGTGCAATTTTATTCCCCCCTTCAGCCCGTGTGCTATTTCATTCCTTCCTCCTTCATCCCCCTCCATTTCAACCCCCCCCCCATCACCCCCTGTGACATTTCATCCCCCCTTCATCAACCCCTGTGTCATTCCATTTCTCCCTTCATCACCCCCTGTGCCATTCCACCCCCTCCAATCCCCCTCCTGTGCCATTTCACCCCCCCATCACCCCTGTGCCATTTCACCCCCATCACCCCCTGTGCCATTTCACCCCCCCATCACCCCCTGTGCCATTTCACACACCCCCCCATCACCCCCTGTGCCATTTCACACCCCCATCACCCTCCTGTGCCATTTCATCCCCCTTCATCACCCCCTGTGTCATTTCACCACCACCACCCCCCCATCACCCCCTGTGCCATTTCACCCCCCCACATCACCCTCCTGTGCCATTTCACCCCCCCCATCACCCCCTGTGACATTTCATCCCCCCCTGTGCCATTTCACCATCACCCCCTGTTCAATTTCATCACCCTCCTGTGCCATTTCACCCCCCCCATCACCCCCTGTGACATTTCATCCCCCCTTCATCATCCCGTGTCATTTCACCCCCCCATCACCCCGTGTGCAATTTCATCACTTTCCTGTGCCATTTCACCCCCTCCATCACCCCCTGTGCCATTTCACCCCCTCCATCACCCCCTGTGCCATTTCACCCCCTCCATCACCCCCTGTGCCATTTCACCCCCTCCATCACCCCCTGTGCCATTTCACCCCTCCACCCCCCCCTGTGCCATTTCATTACCCCCTGTGCCATTTCACCCCCTCTATCACCCCCTGTGCCATTTCATCATCTTCTGTGCCCATTTATCACCCCCTTGTCATTTCATCCTCCCATTCATCACCCCCTGTGTCTTTTCATTCCCCCTTCATTACCTTCTGTGCCAATTTATCGCTTATCTGTGCTATTTCAACCCCCTTTCATCACCCCCTGTGCTATTTCATTTCCCCCTTGAGCCATTTCATCCCCAAATTGAACCCCCCCGATGCCACTTTATTCTCCCCCCCTTTGAAAAAAAACCTTTTACCACTTCTTTCTCATCTTTTATCCCCCCCTACCATTTTATCCCACAATGCCACATTATTACTCTCCTTGATCTTCCCCTTTGTTATTTCAATCCCCCTCCCTTAATCACCCCCTGTGCCACATAATCCCCCCCCGATCCCCACTGTACCATTTAATGTTTCCCGTTATCACCCCTGTGCCACATAATCCCTAAGACCTCCCCCCCCCCCCCAACCCCCAAAACCCATGCCAACCCCCACCCCCCTGCGTTGGGGCCACTTTAAATCAATGAACAGCGATGACTGCCAGACGGTCCCCCAGCACACCTGGTGATTGCTGCCAACACATGAAGACGTGCCAACAGAGGAGCAGTCTGCTACATTAGATGGGTTTAAGAAAAGCTGACCCCCCCCCCCCCCCGCTCCCTTATTCCGTAAGATGTAATTAATCATATACCATATTTTTACACCAATGTTTTTTCTAGCTGTTCTCCGGCAGTTTATTCCGGACATCTTGGAGGAGGAACTTGAGAAGTTAACACAGAAATGCGATTTAGGAAACAATGGAAAGATCTCTTATTCGGATTTCCTGCGAAACGTTACGCTCGGAGTAACACCTCAAAAAAACGCCCTCCTGCAGAGGATGAAAGTGCAGAAGCCGCGCATACCGGTATGTAATGGATAGAGTGCGTCTTGCTCCTTACGCAACTTCTCAGGCAAGACAATTAGATTCCCCCTACCATTTACTAGAGAACCAATCTGTCAGTCCCCTCATTGTCAGATCTGTCAGGTTCAATCACGCATGGGCTGATCTCTAAATCATCACGTTCTAAGGGTTTATGCAGGAGATGATCTGTCTGCAACTCATTGGCGCACATCGACTTAAGCTGTCTGATTGCCAGACAGTGAAAATTCAGACTAGACAGTCTAAGAATGCACCAGATTTATCACAGAGGCTCAAACTGGTGCATTTTTAGACTGTCTAGTGCAAAGTTTCCCAACCAAGGTTCCTCCAGCTGTTGCAAAACAACGACTCCCAGCATGCCCGGACAGCCGAAGGCTGTCCGGGCATGCTGGGAGTCGTAGTTTTGCAACAGCTGGAGGCACCCTAGTTGGAAAACAGTGGTCTAGTCTAAGTTTAGAGCAACTAAACTAGCACCAGAAGTCTGCCCGCTTTCATTGGATGCAGTGAAAAAGTATCTAAGGGTGCATTTACACTGGCATTTAACGTGTTGATTTGGATTTCCGGGTCCGAAATAGCACTGTGCTACTGTCCCAAACCATCTTCAATGGGAGCGGAGAAACGCGCCGAAAAGAAGTGACATACTGAACTGCGCTGAAGTTCCCACTGAGGTCAATAGGAGCCTCGGGGGACGCTCAATGCACTGTCTGCAGCTTACATGGGCTCTTGTGAACATACTCTAAAATCCGTCATTAATGTGATACGCATGTAGGCACAAAGAACAGGTTTTTTTTTTGGCGGGAGGGGGGGTGGGCGGTCGAGGGGGTGAGGGGATGGGGGGTTACTGGTGCAAATGATGCCAAAATTCTGGCACATTCGCAGTAGAAGATCTGTCCCATTGGAGTCAAGACTGAACATATTTTTAAACAGTTCCCCTTGGTTATTTGCAAAAAGGAAAAACAAAAACGCGCTCCATTCATTTCTATGGGAGTGCCGGAGATGCCCGGGTTCAGCACTTGGGTCTCTTTGGCACTCCAATAGAATGGAGCGCGTTACAACCCCTGTGAATAGGATATACGTTGAACTGAAGATGCATGATTAAAAGTAGTCATCATGCTTGATACGCAAGAAAGGAACATCAGAGGGCTTCATGGTCAGGACAGCAAGATGTATCGGGGGTAACTTACAGGTCTGGTTAGGACCCCGCTCACTTTATTGTGTTGTGTTAGGAGCCCAACACCCAAGGATGCCTCGACTGTACTTACAATCTCCAGGGTCCTAAGGGACAATTGCTGCCTTGGCCCATCCAGATCCTAGTTGGAGAATGGTCAGGAGCAGTGATTGTATAAAGCCACAGGCCAAAGAAGAGCGGGCCCATGAACCACTGGAGGAACGCTCTCTCTTTCTCTCTCTTCTTTCTTATCTCTCTTTTCTCTCTTTTCTCTCTCTCTTCTCTATTCTTTCTTATCTCTTTTCTCTCTCTTCTCTCTTATCTCCTCTCTCTTTTCTCTCTCTCTCTTCTTTCTTATCTCTCCGCTCCTCTCTTTTTTCTCTCTCTCTCTTTTCTCCTTTCTCTCCTCTCTTCTCTCTCTCTTCTTCTTTCTCTCTTCTTCTCTCTCTCTTCTGTCTCTCTCTTCTCTCTTCATTCTTCTCTCTCTTTTCTCTCCTTTTCTTCTCTCTCTTTCTCTCTCTCTCTCTTTCTTTCTTCTCTCTCTTCCCTCTCTTCTCTCTCCTCTCTTTCTCTTCTCTCTCCTCTATTTCTATTCCTCTTCTCTCTCCTCTATATCTCTCTTCTCTCTTTCTTTCTCTCTCTCTTTCTTCTCTCCTCTTTCCTCTCTATCTCTTCTCGCTCTCTCTCTTCTTTTTCCTTTCTCTCTCTCTCTCTCTCTCTCTCTCTCTATTCTGTCTCTCTTCTCTCTCTCTTTCTCTCCTCTCTATCTCTCTTTTCTCTCTGTCTCTTTTCTCTCTCTTTTCTCTCTCTCTCTCTCTCTCTTTCCCTCTCTCTGTTTCTTTTCTCTCTCTTTTCTCTCTCTTTTCTCTCTCTCTCTCTCTCTTCTCTCTCTCTCTCTCTCTCTCTCTCGACTGGGAGGCTGCTGCACTGGGAGGCTGCTGCACTGAAATCCCTGAGTGGAATTCCACTCGGAAAATATATAATGGGCCCTAATCCCTGATAACCCTTTTAAATGGGTACTCCGCCCCTAGACATCTCATGCCCTATTCGAAGGATAGGGTATGAGATGTCTATGGTGGAGTACCCATTTAAAAGGGTTATCTGGGATTAGGGCCCACTACATATTTTAAGATGTCTAGGGACGAAGTACCCCTTTAAGCTTTGAATCTGTCTTAATCTTACAATTAACATCCAAACCTCCTAAAACCTCTCGTGTGTTGTTGGACTTTAGATGAGCACCGGATTATACGGACCCTATTTCCTAGATGCCATGCTTAGAATCCAGCCAAAAATCCTGGACAACTGGAGACCAATGAGAAGAACCTTTCAGTCTTATGATGAGACGAGGACCGGGTATATTAGCGTCCAGGACTTTAAACAGGTAATATGGAAATGTTTATTAGGGTGTTTTTTTGGAAAAAGCGCAACGTTTGGACGAAGTATGGGTTTCCTCTAATCCAGGTTCACTATAATGTTTTCTTCATGCACATTTTGGGAACTGTTCCGAAGTTTATCAGACAGATGGCTAAAGGATTAGTTTACATTTTTTATTTATTATTTTATTTTGGGGGGATAGAGAAAGGATTTTTTTTTTTTTGTCACTTTAAATCCCACAGAAATAAGGAGTGTAAAGGCAGATTTACTGTGTGCTCATGGTTGCTAAGGTACCTATAGTAGTTACCCAAAAAAAGTGTACGGCACCTGAACCCCTGATACCTTTGAAGGCTGAACTTGACTATCAATGACATTACTGTGTTACTAAACTGTACTTTGGTTCTACTTAAAGGGGTACTCCGGTGGAAAACATTTTTTATTTTTTTTAAATCAACTGGTGCTAGAAAGTTAAACAGATTTGTAAATTACTTCTATTAAAAAATATTTATCCTTCCAGTACTTTTTAGCAGCTGTATGTTACAGAGGAAATTCTTTTCTTTTTGAATTTCTTTTTTGTCTTGTCCACAGTGCTCTTTGCTGACACCTGATGCCCGTATCAGGAACTGTCCAGAGCAGGAGAGAATCCCCATAGCAAACCTATGTTGCTCTGGACAGTTCCTGACACAGACAGGGGTGTCAGCAGAGAGCACTGTGGACAAGACAAAAAAGAAATTAAAAAAGCAAAGAATTTCCTCTGTAGCATACAGCTGCTAATAAGTACTGGAAGGATAAAGATTTTTTTAATAGAAGTCATTTACAAATCTGTTTAACTTTCTGGCACCAGTTAGTTTAAAAAACAGTTTTCCACCAGAGTTCCCCTTTAAGTGCTTTTCTATGCTGTAATGTACTGTAGTACTAATAGAGTATTATACTATACTATATTTCTACTGTGCTATATTAGGTATATTACAACTAGAATACTTTATTGTATTATATCATTTTAATCTCAGAATATTATACTATACTATTCTATATTTCTACTATAGTGTATGATGCTGTATCATACATAATGATCATGTAATATACAATATTACTACTGTATTACACTATAGCACTAATAGAATAATCTACTGAACTACAGAACATGATGTCACTACTAGGGATCGACCGATATGGATTTTTTAGGGTCAATACCAATAATCTGTGGAGGTTAGGGCTGATAGCCGATAACTTATACCGATATTCCGGAATAAATTATCGGCTATTTGTCGTTTCCCCCCCCCCCAGCGACACCGCTGCAGATCATTGATTTAAAGCGGGCACTTTAAATCAATGAACTGCAGTGACTTTTGCGGTGCCATAGGCCGTCACCCGCTTCTCTTCCCCTGCCTGTCCTGGGGTCCTCCTGAATACTATCACCGCGCCGCACCCCCCACTGCCCCGGCCAGAGACCGCCGCCGCCGATGCCCCATTGCCTCCCCCATTCCCGGTTTTATAATTACCTGTTCCCGGGGTCCGCCCTAATTCTGGCTCCCGCGGCGTCCTCCTGAGCTGTCACTGTGCGCACTGATGGTGACGTCGCATTGAGGACATCACTCGTCATTGCACAGCGTAACACAATACACCGCAGGAGCCAGAAGTAGCGCGAACCCCGGGCCCCGAGAACATGTAATTATAAAACTGGGGACGGGGGAGGCAATGGGGCAGCGGCGACAGCGGTCTCTGGCTGGGGCGGTGCGGTGGGTGGTGCGGCGCGGCGCGGTGCAGTGGTGGGGTGTGCGGTATGGGATTATCGGCAAGGTAATTGTCGATACCAATAATGTCCAAAATCGTGAATATCGGCCAAACCGATAATCGGTCGATCACTAGTAACTACTGGAATTCTATACTGTACCATACTGTATATAGATACTGTATTAGGGTGCGTTCACACAGGCGGTTTTGTTAACAAACTCGCATCATGTTTCCCTGTGAGTTTGAATGGAGGAGGCTCTCTGTGGGCTGTCGGTAGCAGATTTTCAGCAGCAGAATTTTCGATCCAAAGTATAGTGGATAAGATGCCTGATCACGGGGTCTTGCCGCTGGGAACCCCCGCGATCTCTCACGACATCACGCCCCTCCCATAGACTTGCATTATTGAGGGGGCGGGGCCGTGACCTCACGATCCTCCAGCCCCTGCATCGCCAGTCATCAGGCACAGAGCGAAGCTCACTCCGTGCACCAGATGACAGGTGTTGCTGCAGGAGAGATCGTGGGGGTTTCCAGTGGTGGTACCCCCATGATAAGACATCTTATCCCCTAAACCTTTGGATAGGGATAAGATGTATGGAGGCGGAGTACCCCTTTGAAAAGTGTCATTACCGTAATTACCATCCATCTCCTCCCACAGGTCCTACGGAAATTTGGCGTTAACCTTTCCGAGGATGAATTCTTCCACATTCTTGGTTACTTTGACAAAAATCTCAAATCGAAAATATCTTACAATGACTTCTTGAGTGAATTCCTAAAATAATTACATACACGACACGACACGGACATTTCCTTGAAACGTGTGAGTTGATTTTCTGCTTTGACGAGAATCGGGATAAATCAATTTACAAGTCACCAGAGTTATGTTAACGTCGTCCACAGCTCGTAAAGCGCGGCCTGACAAACAGCGCCGTAATGGAAAACAAGCGCAGCATACGAACGACCTAAATTCAATTAAATTTTGGGAAATTTTTTTTGATTTATGAAGCTTAAGCCCATGTTCAGACACCATAAAATAAAAGCAAATTTTTATGTTTTTTATTTATTTAAAAAAAAAACTTAAAGGCTGATTTTGTGCATTTTTGTAGCATTTTGAATATTCTTTTCTTTTTCTTTTTTTTATGGTAAACTTATATTTAGGGGAGATCACCAACCAAACAGGAAAACGCATGTTAAAATTTCAACAAAAATGGCATGTTCACACATAGTAAAATTAGCCATTTTTTTACAGCCATAAATGGCTGAAAAAAATATCATTTTTAAAAACCCCAAAAAGTTTTACATTTTAAACAAACAAATAAAAGTGAAGTGAAGTCTGTGATTTTTTTTCTACTAAGCTTCAACTATATAAAAAATTATAAATAAACTTAATTAATATCTGTTAATTGAATCAGCATTATTATTATTTTTTTTTAAACATGTTGGCTTGAAATAAATATTTTTTTATGGTACTTACATCCTTTGCAAATGGTATTTATAATTGTAATATGTCACCTAAAAGTTACCAAATATAGATGATATATTTTGAGTGAATAAATTTGGAATTGAAAAAAAATTGTTTAGTTTAAAATTAAAATATTTTTTTATTTTATTATTTTTAAATTGAAAAAAATATATATCAAAATTATTATTAATTTTGCTGCCATAAAATCCCTGCTTTATCCTATTTTCTATAGACAAGGACTAACAATGGATATTATTTGCTTTTGTGAAATTAATCTGCGACATACCTTTGTCCCTACAAATCTGCCTTATAATAATGGAGCATATTTTTCCCCGAACAATGTTTCATTACAATATAATAGGATCCAAATAAGCCGTGCATCACACTGTAAGGCGGCTTCATATTTGTCTGGAATCAGAAAAATTTATTTACATGCATGAGAGGAAATAATAGACTTGAAATTGAAGTCATCGAAGCAAGAAATTATCATATGGCTTGTAGCATTATCTTTAACTTGGCTTAATACAGGTATCGGCAATTCCCGCAATCCAAGGAATTTCTCAAGCTCATCCTTTAAAGCGAAGTCTGAAAACATTTTTATTCTTTAACCATTCCCAGTGTATAATCCCCACATATCCACTTGGTGGGTTGTACGAAAACATTCACTTTCTCAGTCCAATTCAAAGAAAATTACATATTGTTCTCTTCTGCAGGTAACAGATTAACCACAGCATGTTAGAGAATTAACACATTCCATTTGTAGACAAAATATAAACCATATGTATATGTATTTATGCACTGTGTTAGCTTGGTCATGAGTCATTTTTAACCAAGCATTTTTTTATATTTTTTTTTGGGGGGGGGGGGGGGGTTGGCTTGATGGGGAATAAGCTAAAGATAAAAAAATAAGTTAGTAATTAGCACAATATAATCCTTAGATAGGCACTATCGTGATAGAGTGGGGCAGGGAACAGGGAGTTAGTGAGCCCTCTACTGTCCCTACAACAGCTGTCCCTTCCTATTGCCCATCCACCCTAAACGACGGATCGACAACCATGAGCATGGACCCTATAGAGCAATAAAGTGCTTGGGCCAAACAAAACAAACTGTACATGTCGGGGAACAAATTAGCAACATAACGGGAATACTACAAAGCTACAAACAGTTATACCAGGAAGGATATAGCATACTAACCAACAGTTCAAGAACCGGAATCAAGATAAATGGCAGATATGAAAATATAAACAAGACTAGATATGGATAAGTATACAGCAGACAAAACCAGGAGATGCAGGGGATATACCAGATATACCAGGAAGGATATAGCATACTAACAAACAGTTCAAGAACCGGAATCAAGATAAATGGCAGATATGAAAATATGAACAAGACTAGATATGGATAAGTATACAGCAGACAAAACCAGGAAAGGCAGGGGATGAACAGGTTAACTGAATGTCAGAACACTAAACAGGTTAGGAAATCAAGAGCATTGTTCACACTGGACTCTGAACAAGAGACACACTAGACACCCCACACCAAACATGGAGGGACAACAATACTAAAGCCAAATAGGCTCCTAGCTAGCAGGCACACTCCATAGTGTGAAACGGATACTAACCTAGGAGGAAACAAAAATCCTAAATACAAGCAAACATGGGTACAGACAATATACTAACTCACTCCTAGACAAAGGAATAAAAGGCTTCAGAGGGAACCCGGCTCGACGGCGCTGAACGACCACAACAGGTGAAGGATTAAAAGGATTTATTTGTCCAGAATGCAATGCGTTTCGCTGCGCATGCGCAGCGAAACGCGTTGCATTCTGGACAAATAAATCCTTTTAATCCTTCACCTGTTGTGGTCGTTCAGCGCCGTTGAGCCGGGTTCCCTCTGAAGCTTTTTATTCCTTTGCCTGATATTTACTGGAGGGCAGCAGACGACTTCACCCATTTCTACGCCTACATCATTGTTGTGTATGAAGTTGCACAACCATCCAGGGTGAGCCTTTCGTTCATATAATTACCTCACCATTGGATCGCTTACGTTACTACTCTATGGAGCGCCTGTTTTCCTTATTCCTAGATCACTCCTAGACAGACAGATTAGTACAAGGCTCAGAACAGGATTCCATTCTAGGAGATCCAGGATCAAACAAGGGTCAAAACAGGACTGACACTCTCACAGTGTGAACATGGACTAGGCAACACAAAGCAGAACGAAAAATACAAGAATACTAAAACCTGACAATTGTACTAAAACAAGGCAAGCTGAAATATAATATATTAAATAACTAGGAAATGGAGCCATGGCCAAAACTCAGGACATGTATTTTAACAGACATAGACTAAGGTGCAAGAAGCAAACATGATGAGAGTAACAGGTGAAATTACCAGCCCAGAGCAGCACCTGAAGATGCCTTCTATACACTCCCAATGCTGAAGGGCTGGAAGGTTAACTCTTCCCAAACCAGGGAGAATAAACACAGAAACTGTTCAGACATAAACATAATGGGGAGATTTATCAAAACCAGTCCAGAGGAAAGTTGCTGAGTTGCCCATAGCAACCAATCAGATCGCTGCTTTCCTTTTTGAAAAGGCCTCTGAAAAATGAAATAAGTGATGTGATTGGTTGCAATGGGCAACTCACCAACTTTTCCTGACAGGTTTTGATAAATCTCCCCCAATGTCTGAATGGGACTCAAAGCAGAAAAATGCAAAATACAGAAAAACAGACATTACAGGCTCTGTCGGAATTGAAAACTTTTTATGATGTATATGTTGGCAAAACATTAACCTTTCTAATATACTTAATAAAAAAATGTATCTCCTTTTTATAAAAATTATAGCTTATAAAAAAGACCACTAGGGGTACCAATACTATCTAGAACATTATCCTGTCTGGCTCCAGCATAGTCTTTGTCCCAGCTGAAGCACAGGCTTGGACAATTTCCAGGAAGTGAGGGTGGGACTGGCACTCCCCTGTGCTCACTCCTGTCCTATCAGACCACAGCATGAAAACAGAGAGGAGGGGGTTACAGAGCAGCCTGTAGTGATTGGATGAAGAGACCCAGTACAGCACTGCAGACTTAGGGAGGAAGTGAATACATGGTGAGTGAGAGTGGGCTCAGTGCTTGCCTCGGATATACCCCTTCCGGAGCAGTAGATGTCAGAATGAGTGAGCAGCAGAACAGAGAGATTTTTGAGCCAAATACAGAAGCTCGACACATAAAGACATGGAAATCATCTGCATGACCTAGTGAGTAACATAGAAGCATTATTTGTTTTCTGCAATATGGCAGGTATGCTTAAGTTAGACACCTGACACATCGGGCACATTATTATTATTAAGAGCGCCTTCCATCAAAGTTTATCCTAGAGTAAAATGTTCATTAAAAAAAATTGTGTTTGAGGCTAAAAGTCTTGATAGGGAGCTCAACCTCATGTGCCCTAGTGTTACATGCAAACTGTACAAGGACAAGGGGGCACTCCCTCCATCTGGAGAAGAAAACATTTAGTCTCAAGGGGTGATATGCCTTCTTTACCATAAGAACTGTGAATTTATGGAACAGTCTACCTCAGGAACTGGTCACAGCAAAAACAGTTGAAAGCTTCAAAACAGGGTTAGATACATTCCTAGAACAATATAACATTAATGGTTATGCAGAAATATAGGATCACATCCCTTCCCCGTCATCCAAGCATACCCCTTCCCTTCAATTCCTTGGTTGAACTTGATGGACGTGTCTTTTTTCAACCATACTAACTATAAGTATATGGTGCACACCTAGATATTCAATACAAAAAAGGCTCCGAGTCTGAGCTCACTCCACACCCTGAAGGAGCTATGGACCTCTCCTATAAACATGAGTCCAAAAAACAATACAAGGTACAATTGGCACTGGCCCAAAAGTTCACATAGTGAAAATATGTCAGAAAATGTAAATGAAGTACAGTGCATGTCACAGTAACCCATAAGGTATAACAAATCATACAGATAATAGAAGAATACAAACCGGACCATAGTAAGAACACTGAATCAGGAACCACTGGCTATAGTAAAAGCAGAGGACCAGATGGAGGAATAATGGTGGAAAGCAAATGGTCGCATACCGCTTCAGGTTGTGGCATAAGCTCAGACTTTGAGCCTTTTACATGTTTTTAGAGGAGCTTTTTTTGTATAAATGTCAAAGCAGAGTTAAGGCCTATTCACAATACAGAACATCCTAAACCAGTCAGCGCTAGGAACGCTCAGACATACACTTTCACCACTGACGTCAATGCATATCCGAGTGAATTCCGCTGAAAGAGTTAACCTTTTCAAATTTCAGACTCCACCAAAAGAATGAAGTTCTACAGCTAAATCTTCTGTCATGGAAGTTCAGCTGTGTGCATAGTGCGGCAGAATCCCACTGAAAACAATGGGAGGCTGCTGCACAGGAATTTCCGAGTGGGCCTTAGGGACCATTCACCTGATGAAATTCCGGCCAGATATTCCGTGCACAGCAGGCTCCGCCTGGATCAGTCAGCACTAGGTCCACTTGATTGTGCACTATCTCCAAGCAGAATCCACTGAAGAACTGAGAACTTAAAGGGGTATTCCGGGCAAAAACATTTTATCCCCGTCACGCTCCCTCCCATAGACATGAATGGAAGGGACGTGGCGTGGTGTGACGTCACGTCCCCAGTCCCGGAAACCCGGAGGTTTCCAAAACTGGAGATTCAGCACCCACATAGAATGCGGGTGCTGCAGGGAGATCGCGGGGGGTCTCAGCAGCGGGCCCCCTGCGATCAGGCATCTTATCCCCTATCCTTTGGATAGGGGATAAAATGTTTTTGTCCGGAATACCCCTTTAAAGCTGGAGAACCATATGGATTTTTGGGGTCAGCCGTGTACCAAGACCGATCCAAACTCGTTCTTTCTCTGATTATGACAAACACTGGGAACAGTTTTACCGGGAATTCAATGACCCTTTAGATTATGGATTAAAAATGGAAGACGTGAAAGAAACCATGCAAGTTTAAAGAGGTTCTCCACCATAAGGTGATTTTAGTATGTACCTGGCAGATAGTAATGGACATGCTTAGTAAGGATCTGCACTTGTCTTGGGGCTAAATGGCTATGTCATGAGATAACCATAACGCTAGCTTTTTGTGAACTTGTATTTCCTGTTTGACTTTTCTTTTTTTACCTACAAATCCCTCAATTCCATTTTCCTCCCTCCCACACATCAGCCACACCACCCATTGAAACAAAAGACCTGTGGTTTTCAATCAGGGTGCCTAAAGCTGTTGCATTGGTTGCAGATTGATCCCTCTCCCACCAAGCGATCGCTCCACCCATTGAAGCAGACAGGCTCCCTGTCATCAGTTGACTAGTGAGTCAAGTCTTGGCCGCATTGAAACCTGGGAAAAATCAGAGACAACAGTAATTTTGTATGCTGATAAAAATAAATATTGGGGCAGTAATCACATAAGAATTGTGAGAAAACTGTCATACACAGGTACAGACACTATATTATGAACTACACTATCTTTACAGCCCCTGTAGCATAGTCAAATAAAAAAAATTCCTGGAATACCCCTTTAAGAAAAGTATTCCAGCGCCCTGCAGATGTTACCCTGGTACCCCCTTTATATGTTGGACCTCAATACTGCAGGCCACATTGTGTTCTATATATATGTGTCCCACACATATATGTGTATTCTTCATTCATATATATATATATATATATATAGCAACAGGAAAATGTCTATATATATATATATATATATATATACATATACACTAGCTGAGTACCCGGCGATGCCCCATTTTTTCCTACGTAATCCTTGGGGGGAAGAAAAGCAACAAAGGAGGAAGCTTTTGTTTTCATATCCCATCCTCAAATCCTGACCCCATATCCCCTCCTCATAATCCCAACCCCAAATCCCCTCATCATATCCTGACCTCATATCCCGTCCTCATACCCCGACCTCATATCCCGTCCTAATATCCCAACCTCATGTCCTGTCCCTATATCCGTCCTCATATCCTGTCCTCATATCCCGACCTCATATCCTTTCCACATATCCCGTCCTTTTATCCTGTCCTTGTATCCCGTCCCCATATTCAACCTCACATTAAGACCTCATATCCTTTCCCCATATCCCTTCCACATATCTCATCCCGATATCTCATCCCCATTTCCCGTAACCATATCCCTACCCCACATCCTGGCCCCATATCCCATCCTCATTTTCCAACTTCATATCCCCACCTCATATCTCATCCTTATATCCCGTCCCCATATCCTGTCCTAATATCTAATCCTCATATCCCGTCCTAAGGTGGGGCTGAGTTGTGGTGAAAATATTGTAAGCTGAAAATAAAAGGGGTGTGGCTTAAAGGGTAGGCGTGTCTTTGCAAGATGGGGCATGGCATGCGGGGAGGGTGTGGCCTGCCAGCCAGACTGACGCATTCACCAGGAGATGCAGAGCGGAGCTTGTGGGGTAAGGTACCAGAAGTCCTATATACACTTCTCAAAAAATAAATAAAGGGAACACTTAACACAATGCAATTCCAAGTCACTGACACTTCTGTGAAATCACACTGTCCACTCAGGAAGCAACACTGATTGACAATCAATTTCACATGCTGTTGTGCAAATGGAACAGACAGCAGGAGGAAATTATAGGCAATGAGCAAGACACCCCCAATAAAGGAGTGGTTCTGCAGGTGGTGACCACAGACCACTTCTCAGTTCCTATGCTTCCTGGCTGATGTTTTGGTCACTTTTGAATGCTGGCGGTGCTTTCACTCTAGTGGTAGCATGAGACGGAGTCTACAACCCACGCAAGTGGCTCAGGTAGTGCAGCTCATTCAGGATGGCACATCAATGCGAGCTGTGGCAAGAAGGTTTGCTGTGTCTGTCAGAGTAGTGTCCAGAGCATGGAGGCGCTACCAGGAGACAGGCCAGTACATCAGGAGACGTGGAGGAGGCCGTAGGAGGGCAACAACCCAGCAGCAGGACCGCTACCTCTGCCTTTGTGCAAGGAGGAGCACTGCCAGAGCCCTGCAAAATGACCTCCAGCAATCCACAAATGTGCATGTGTCCACTCAAACGGTCAGAAACAGACTCCATGAGGGTGGTATGAGGGCCTGACGTCCACAGGTGGGGGTTGTTCTTACAGCCCAACACCGTGCAGGACGTTTGGCATTTGCCAGAGAATATCAAGATGAAAGCAGGTCCAAACTGAACACATGTGACTCACATGTGACGCACATGTGAGTCTGGAGATGCCGTGGAGAATGTTCTGCTGCCTGCAACATCCTCCAGCATGACCGGTTTGGCTGTGGGTCAGTAATGGTGTGGAGTGGCATTTCTTTGGGGGGCCGCACGGCCCTTCATGTGCTTGCCAGAGGTAGCCTGACTGCCATTAGGTACCAAGATGAGATCCTCAGACCCCTTGTGAGACCATATGCTGGTGCGGTTGGCCCTGGGTTCCTCCTAATGCAAGATAATGCTAGACCTTATGAGGCTGGAGTGTCAGCAGTTCCTGCAAGAGGAAGGCATTGATGCTATGGACTGTCCGCCCGTTCCCCAGACCTGAATCCGATTGAGCACATCTGGGACGTCTCGCTCCATCCACCACAGACTGTCCAGGAGTTGGCGGATGCTTTATTCCAGGTCTGGGAGGACATCCCTCAGGAGACCATCCTCCACCTCATCAGGATCATGCCCAGGTGTTGTATGGAGGTCATACGGGCACGTGGAGGCCACACACACTACTGAGCCTCATTGTGACTTGTATTAAGGACATTACATAAAGTTGGATCAGCCTGTAATGTGGTTTTCCACTGTGATTTTGAGTGTGACTCCATATCCAGACCTCCATGGGTGGATATTGATTTCCATTGATAATTTTTGTGTGATTTTGTTGTCAGCGCATTCAACTATGTAAAGACGAAAGTATTTCATACGATTAGTTCATTCATTCAGATCTAGGATGTGTTATCTTAGTGCTCCCTTTATTTTTTTGAGCAGTGTGTATGATTTGTTTTTATTTTAGCTAGAAGAAAACAAATATGGGTTGCCCTCCTGTGCTCAAGTTTTCCGATGAATATCTGTCCATGTACTGTAATACAAGGATAGCTCGAGTAGTCATATGAATGGCTATCCGTGTAATATAAGGATGGTTCAAGTGTTCAGGTGCATGGTGTTCATGTAATATAAGGATAGCTAAAATATTTAGCTGAATAGCTGTCCATGTAATACTAGGATGGTACAAGTATTCAGAAGAATGGCTGTCCATGTAGTACCAATATTGCCTGAATATTAATATGAATGGATGTCCATGTAATACAAGGATGGTTCTCCGCTATAGCTCAAAGATTGAGGTCACAACCATGAGATCCCCCTCTGTGATATCAATATTAATAGGGCTTATGGACAGAACTCGTCCCCATGAGACAGACCCATTAAAGATCAGGCAGGTGCGAGTTCCTTTTACAGCTACATTCCCGTCTACGATTCAGTGTAGTGATTGAAGCGTAACGTATATACCACTTATTTTTTCGGACTGCAGAGTGATTTTTACAGCTTTGTGTGTTTTTGCATTCCCGTGCACCTCTTCTCCTCCTCCCCGAAAAGCTTCGCCGTCTGATAAACCTAATCAACAGTTATTTTAGCAATCCACTTAGCACTCAGCCTAACAAAAACATCCATTTCAGATGTACTTTATCATCAAGCATCTGTTCCGCGCGTCTGATTGTAACAAACAAGTGAGAAGGACATCCTTCTTACTCATCCCTCATTCATTCCTGGCGTCCTCGCCGCGATTGTCTTCGCTTTCTATACACAAATACATTTCATCCCCAACGTCTTCATCTTCACGTGAGCTGCATATCGATCAGCTTCATGGAGAGAATCTGAAGCCATAATTAAATGAACATTTCATATTCTGTCTGGTTCTGCCCGTGAAAACACAAATCTGATATTAAGCGCCGTCCACGCGCGCCGTAAAATATCTCTTGCTGGGTTTCGTTCCAAACAGAAGGCGATCGTCCATCACAATGTACAAGGAAGGTGCAAGATTCATGGGCACTCAGGAAATTCTCAATGACAAACGTTTACTGGCTTCACGTCAGGGAGCGCCCATTCCGTCCACTCTTAACGCGTAGATGATATTCTATTACCGAGTCGTTATGTTAACCCTTTCTGTGTTGCTCTTAAAGGCTTCTGGCTTCTTAGGCTCAAAACATCACAGTGCAGGCAGCGTATTGCCGGCTGCAGCGATGTCCCGCCTCGGCCGGTGATAGGCTGAGGGCACTGTCATGTAAGGAGTCCGGGCAGCAGGAAGAAGACGGGGCCTGGGGTCCTTACATGACCGGCCAAGGTGGGACATCGTAGTGGCTGGCAATACGCTGCCTGTACTGTGACGTTTCGAGCCTATAAAGCCAGAAGCCAGCAGCATAGGAGGAATGGGACGCCGATATCTCAGCGACGGGGGGGGGGACATAGGAAGGTTTTTTGCAGGCCAGGCACAGGGGGACTTAAAAAATTTATGTCGCAGTTCTCCTTTAAAGGAAAACACCCTGTAAATATAGGTCATTGTATGCCCTATATGTGAAGTTACAAACACTTATAATCAGACAATATGGCCCTAAAGACAGAGGTTTCCAACCCAGTCGTCAAAGGCCCACAAACAGTCCAGGATTTCAGAAAAAAACTGAAATGTTGGCGGGTGTTGGTGGGCCTTGAGGACTGGGGTTGGGGACCACTGCCTTAGGAGGTGTCACGCAATGAGTCCTACGTGGCAAATCTGCTCAAATATAAAAGGCAATGCAATTGCAACACTGTATAAGTTAATTTGATATTCCAATTTGACAAGTTTTGATCTGTCTGGGTCTGAACACTCAGACTCGGCTTCCCACCGAGACAAACCCATTTTTACATTGTAAGTTTAGCTCATGGTGCGGCCAGAGGCCTGAGAGAACGCGTTTAGAGTACTCTTCTAGCTCTTTCTAGCAATATGTCAGAATCCAAACACTCGGACTCTGACTGATCAAAACTTTTCACATGTCAAAAGTTCAAAAGTTTTAGGTGACAGTACCCATTTATTTTCCACTTTGGCAGGACCAGCTGACCATCTAATGTGTATGAGTGCCTCCTGACCAATGGGACTCGTCAACTTGCCCATAAAGCTTCAATTTTATAAGCTGAATGGGACACCAGTAGTCCTCAATGGCTTGTGAACCTACATATTTGCTAACTGTCCTGATATTGCTATAAAAATCTTATAAACCAGATGGCAAAATGAGAAGGGTTTGTGTAAACTTGTCCAACAATGCTTTTTAAGGGTGTTCCTGGACATTTTGAGGGCATTCCCCTATTGCCATAGAGGCAAAGATTGTCTTTTAACTTGTTGGTAACTATAAACCTAGGGCTGGTACCACCTGGACCTATGGAAAGTCTGGCTCATACTCATAGCAACCTTATGGCTGTTTTTAGGTCACCTATGGCGCTGTTATTTTAGGCTCTGTATGGTTTTCAGCATGACAATATTATTTTCATATTATGTGATACTCCATCTGAAGAGGTTTTAATAGATTATGCAGCATAGGGACCCATACAATTTAGGGGTACTCTGCCCCTAGACATCTTAGACCCCCCCGCGGGGGTCCTGTTGCTGGGCCTGTGATCTCTGTGCAGCCACCTAGCGCTCTCAACAATATTTTCAGGGTTTGGGCAGCTGTGTTCGTGACTTCATGCTGCGCCCCCTTCATTCATGTCTATGGTAGGGGGCGTGACGACCCTACCTTGAGTGATGTTACCACCTCTAACCAGCTGACCCTACAGCCAACATCACCCTCTCCCTGCTGTATACACATATACTTATATATCTTTATTGGGACATTTAGGGAAGAATGAGGTGTGTTTACAACATGCTCACCTGTGCTAAATAATGCCACAGGCAGAGGAGCAGCCAGATAATGAATACAGCAGGGTCTGTAGGTTTACCAACTGCAGAGCAAAAGTCTGCTGTGTACTGAAAAGTTCTGCAACAATTCTGGGTGCGGAACGGTCAGGAGATTTATGGTAGGGAATTAGGCAGGGTGGGTGGGCTGTTATGAAGAGCTAAGGAAAAGCAATGCATTCTGGGAATTATAGTACTGCGCAACTGCTCACATGGGAAGTTATTGAGAGAGCACAGTAGGACAGAAGATTACCCACAAAACAAATAGTTTTTGGTGATTTCAGAATTCGGGAGGTAAGCTATGCTATATGCTTCTGTAGCAAAGGCCAACACTTTCAATACACATTTGTACTGTGCCTACATTTTTTTTCCAGGTCACTTGCTTGTCGGCAATATGGATGTGGCTTATTATGGGTGAGGTCTGTGGGGTGTGGCTTGTCACAAGGTGGGGCTTTTATAGAATTTCCCAATATGTTGTTCTCATTGCAAGGACCTTACAGTTAGGAGAATAAAGAGGAACGGGATTGCACAAAACAGCCATTAAAGTTTTTGTTCAGCATGCATAACCATTTTAATTCAGACCTGCATTATACAGGCCCCAGTATCACCCCACCCTTCATAATACAGATCCCAGAATCACCCCACCCTTCATAATACAGATCCCAGAATCACCCCACCCTTCATAATACAGATCCAAGAATCACCCCACCCTTCATAATACAGATCCCAGAATCACACCCCCAACATAATACAGACCCCAGAATCACACCCCCAACGTAATACAGACCCCAGAATCACCCCCCCAACATAATACAGACCCCAGAATCACACCCCCAACATAATACAGACCCCAGAATCACACCCCAACATAATACAGAGCCCCAAATCACCCCCAAACATAATATAGACCCCAGAATCACACCCCCAACATAATACAGAGCCCAGAATCACACCCCCAACATAATACAGAGCCCAGAATCACACCCCAACATAATACAGAGCCCAGAATCACACCCCCAACATAATGCAGATCCCAGAATCACCCCCCCCAACATAATACAGACCACAGAATCACACCCCCAACATAATACAGACCCCAGAATCACACCCCCAACATAATACAGAGCCCAGAATCACCCCCCCCCCCCCCAACATAATACAGAGCCCAGAATCACACCCCCAACATAATACAGAGCCCAGAATCACCCCCCCAATATAATACAGAGCCCAGAATCACCCCCCCCCAACATAATACAGACCCCAGAATCACACCCCCAACATAATACAGACCCCAGAATCACACCCCCAACATAATACAGAGCCCAGAATCACCCCCAAACATAATACAGACCCCAGAATCACACCCCCAACATAATACAGAGCCCAGAATCACCCCCCAACATAATACAGAGCCCAGAATCACACCCCCAACATAATACAGAGCCCAGAATCACCCCCCCAACATAATACAGAGCCCAGAATCACACCCCCAACATAATACAGAGCCCAGAATCACCCCCAAACATAATACAGACCCCAGAATCACACACCCCAAGATAATACAGACCCCAGAATCACACCCAAACATAATACAGACCCCAGAATCACACCCCAACATAATACAGACCCCAGAATCATACCCCTAACATAATACAGAGCCCAGAATCACACACCCAAACATAATACAGACCCCAGAATCACACCCCAACATAATACAGACCCCAGAATCATACCCCCAACATAATACAGAGCCCAGAATCACACCCCCAACATAATACAGACCCCAGAATCACACACCCCAACATAATACAGAGCCCAGAATCACCCCCCAACATAATACAGACCCCAGAATCACACCCCCAACATAATACAGACCCCAGAATCACACCCCCAACATAATGCAGAGCCCAGAATCACACCCCCAACATAATACAGACCCCAGAATCACCCCCCCCAACATAATACAGACCCCAGAATCACACCCCCAACATAATACAGAGCCCAGAATCACCCCCAAACATAATACAGACCCCAGAATCACACCCCCAACATAATACAGAGCCCAGAATCACCCCCCCAACATAATACCGTGCCCAGAATCACACCCCCAACATAATACAGAGCCCAGAATCACACCCCAACATAATACAGAGCCCAGAATCACACCCCAACATAATACAGAGCCCAGAATCACACCCCCAACATAATACAGAGCCCAGAATCACCCCCCCAACATAATACAGACCCCAGAATCACACCCCAACATAATACAGAGCCCAGAATCACCCCCCCCCAACATAATACAGACCCCAGAATCACACCCCAACATTATACAGACCCCAGAATCACACCCCCCAACATAATACAGACCCCAGAATCATACCCCTAACATAATACAGACCCCAGAATCACACCCCAACATAATACAGACCCCAGAATCATACCCCTAACATAATACAGACCCCAGAATCACACCCCCAACATAATACAGAGCCCAGAATCACCCCCCCCCCCCAACATAATACAGATCCCAGAATCACACACCCCAACATAATACAGAGCCCAGAATCACCCCCCCAACATAATACAGACCCCAGAATCACCCCCCCAACATAATACAGACCCCAGAATCACAGACCCCAGAATCACACACCCCAACATAATACAGAGCCAAGAATCACCCCCCAACATAATACAGAGCCCAGAATCACACCCCCAACATAATACATACCCCAGAATCACCCCCCCCAACATAATACAGAGCCCAGAATCACCCCCCAACATAATACAGACCCCATAATCACACTCCCAACATAATACAGACCCCAGAATCACACCCCCAATGTAATACAGACCCCAGAATCACACCCCCAACATAATACAGACCCCAGAATCACCCCCCCAACATAATACAGACCCCAGAATCAGACTCCACATAATACAGATCCCAGAATCACCCCCCCAACATAATACAGTGCCCAGAATCACACCCCCAACATAATACAGAGCCCAGAATCACACCCCCAACATAATACAGAGCCCAGAATCACCCCCCAACATAATACAGACCCCAGAATCACCCCCCCCCCCAACATAATACAGACCCCAGAATCACACCCCCAACATAATACAGAGCCCAGAATCACACCCCCAACATAATACAGAGCCCAGAATCACACCCCCAACATAATACAGAGCCCAGAATCACCCCCCCAACATAATACAGAGCCCAGAATCACCCCCCCCCCAACATAATACAGACCCCAGAATCACACCCCCAACATAATACAGACCCCAGAATCACCCCCCCAACATAATACAGACCCCAGAATCACACCCCCCAACATAATACAGTGCCCAGAATCACCCCCCCCCCAACATAATACAGACCCCAGAATCACCCCCCCCCCCAACATAATACAGACCCCAGAATCACACCCCCAACATAATACAGACCCCAGAATCACCCCCCCAACATAATACAGACCCCAGAATCACACCCCCCAACATAATACAGTGCCCAGAATCACACCCCCAACATAATACAGAGCCCAGAATCACACCCCCAACATAATACAGACCCCAGAATCACCCCCCAACATAATACAGACCCCAGAATCAGACTCCACCATAATACAGATCCCAGAATCACCCCCCCAACATAATACAGTGCCCAGAATCACACCCCCAACATAATACAGAGCCCAGAATCACACCCCCAACATAATACAGAGCCCAGAATCACCCCCCCAACATAATACAGAGCCCAGAATCACCCCCCCCAACATAATACAGACCCCAGAATCACACCCCCAACATAATACAGACCCCAGAATCACACCCCCAACATAATACAGACCCCAGAATCACACCCCCCAACATAATACAGTGCCCAGAATCACCCCCCCCCAACATAATACAGACCCCAGAATCACACACCCCAACATAATACAGACCCCAGAATCACACCCCCCAACATAATACAGTGCCCAGAATCACACCCCCAACATAATACAGAGCCCAGAATCACGCCCCCAACATAATACAGAGCCCAGAATCACACCCCCAACATAATACAGACCCCAGAATCATACCCCTAACATAATACAGACCCCAGAATCACACCCCCAACATAATACAGTGCCCAGAATCACACCCCAACATAATACAGACCCCAGAATCATACCCCTAACATAATACAGACCCCAGAATCACACCCCCCAACATAATACAGTGCCCAGAATCACCCCCCCCCCAACATAATACAGACCCCAGAATCACACCCCAACATAATACAGACCCCAGAATCACACCCAACATAATACAGTGCCCAGAATCACACCCCAACATAATACAGACCCCAGAATCACACCCCAACATAATACAGACCCCAGAATCACACCCCCAACATAATACAGTGCCCAGAATCACACCCCAACATAATACAGACCCCAGAATCACACCCCAACATAATACAGACCCCAGAATCATACCCCTAACATAATACAGACCCCAGAATCACACCCCCCAACATAATACAGTGCCCAGAATCACCCCCCCCCCCCAACATAATACAGACCCCAGAATCACACCCCAACATAATACAGACCCCAGAATCACACCCCCCAACATAATACAGTGCCCAGAATCCCCCCCCCAACATAATACAGACCCCAGAATCACACACCCCAACATAATACAGACCCCAGAATCACACCCCCCAACATAATACAGTGCCCAGAATCACACCTCCAACATAATACAGAGCCCAGAATCACACCCCAACATAATACAGACCCCAGAATCATACCCCTAACATAATACAGACCCCAGAATCACACCCCAACATAATACAGACCCCAGAATCACACCCCCAACATAATACAGAGCCCAGAATCACCCCCAAACAAACATAATACAGACCCCAGAATCACCCCCCCCCCCAACATAATACAGACCCCAGAATCACACCCCAACATAATACAGACCCCAGAATCACACCCCCAACATAATACAGAGCCCAGAATCACCCCCAAACAAACATAATACAGACCCCAGAATCACACCCCCAACATAATACAGTGCCCAGAATCACACCCCAACATAATACAGACCCCAGAATCACACCCCCAACATAATACAGAGCCCAGAATCACCCCCCAACATAATACAGAGCCCAGAATCACACCCCCAACATAATACAGACCCCAGAATCACACCCCCAACATAATACAGAGCCCAGAATCACACCCCCAACATAATACAGACCCCAGAATCACACCCCCAAACATAATACAGAGCCCAGAATCACCCCCCCCAACATAATACAGACCCCAGAATCATACCCCTAACATAATACAGACCCCAGAATCACACCCCCAACATAATACAGACCCCAGAATCACACACCCCAACATAATACAGTGCCCAGAATCACACACCCCAACATAATACAGAGCCCAGAATCACACCCCCAACATAATACAGTGCCCAGAATCACACACCCCAACATAATACAGTGCCCAGAATCACACCCCAACATAATACAGACCCCAGAATCACCCCCCCCAACATAATACAGAGCCCAGAATCACACCCCCAACATAATACAGACCCCAGAATCACACCCCAACATAATACAGACCCCAGAATCACACCCCCAACATAATACAGAGCCCAGAATCACCCCCCCCCAACATAATACAGACCCCAGAATCACACCCCAACATAATACAGAGCCCAGAATCACCCCCCCCCCCCAACGTAATACAGACCCCAGAATCACACCCCAACATAATACAGATCCCAGAATCACACACCCCAACATAATACAGAGCCCAGAATCACCCCCCCAACATAATACAGACCCCAGAATCACACCCCCAACATAATACAGACCCCAGAATCACAGACCCCAGAATCACACACCCCCAACATAATACAGACCCCAGAATCACCCCCCCCCAACATAATACAGAGCCCAGAATCACCCCCCAACATAATACAGACCCCAGAATCACCCCCCCCCCCCAACATAATACAGACCCCAGAATCACCCCCAACATAATACAGAGCCCAGAATCACCCCCCAACATAATACAGAGCCCAGAATCACACACCCCAACATAATACAGACCCCAGAATCACCCCCCAACATAATACAGAGCCCAGAATCACACCCCAACATAATACAGACCCCAGAATCACACCCCAACATAATACAGACCCCAGAATCACACCCCAACATAATACAGAGCCCAGAATCACCCCCAACATAATACAGACCCCATAATCACCCCCCCAACATAATACAGACCCCAGAATCACCCCCCCAACATAATACAGACCCCAGAATCACCCCCCCAACATAATACAGACCCCAGAATCACCCCCCAACATAATACAGAGCCCAGAATCACCCCCCCAACATAATACAGACCCCAGAATCACACACCCCAACATAATACAGAGCCCAGAATCACACCCCCAACATAATACAGACCCCAGAATCACACCCCCAACATAATACAGACCCCAGAATCACCCCCAACATAATACAGTGCCCAGAATCACACACCCCAACATAATACAGAGCCCAGAATCACACCCCCAACATAATGCAGAGCCCAGAATCACACCCCCAACATAATACAGAGCCCAGAATCACACCGCCAAACGTATAGAGCCCAGAATCACACCCCCAACATAATACAGAGCCCAGAATCACACCCCCAACATAATACAGACCCCAGAATCACACCCCCAACATAATACAGACCCCAGAATCACACCCCCAACATAATACAGAGCCCAGAATCACCCCCCAACATAATACAGACTCCAGAATCACACACCCCAACATAATACAGAGCCCAGAATCACACCCCCAACATAATACAGACCCCAGAATCACACCCCCAACATAATACAGACCCCAGAATCACACACCCCAACATAATACAGAGCCCAGAATCACCCCCAAACATAATACAGAGCCCAGAATCACACCGCCAAACGTACAGAGCCCAGAATCACACCCCCAACATAATACAGAGCCCAGAATCACACCCCCAACATAATACAGACCCCAGAATCACACCCCCAACATAATACAGAGCCCAGAATCACACCCCCAACATAATACAGACCCCAGAATCACACCCCCAACATAATACAGAGCCCAGAATCACCCCCCAACATAATACAGACCCCAGAATCACCCCCCCCCCAACATAATACAGACCCCAGAATCAACCCCAACATAATACAGAGCCCAGAATCACCCCCCAACATAATACAGAGCCCAGAATCACCCCCCCAACATAATACAGACCCCAGAATCACACCCCAACATAATACAGACCCCAGAATCACACCCCAACATAATACAGAGCCCAGAATCACCCCCAACATAATACAGACCCCAGAATCACCCCCCCAACATAATACAGACCCCAGAATCACCCCCCAACATAATACAGAGCCCAGAATCACCCCCCCAACATAATACAGACCCCAGAATCACACACCCCAACATAATACAGACCCCAGAATCACCCCCAAACATAATACAGAGCCCAGAATCACACCCCCAACATAATACAGAGCCCAGAATCACACCCCCCAACATAATACAGACCCCAGAATCACACCCCCAACATAATACAGACCCCAGAATCACCCCCAAACATAACACAGAGCCCAGAATCACCCCCAAACATAATACAGAGCCCAGAATCACACCGCCAAACGTATAGAGCCCAGAATCACACCCCAACATAATACAGACCCCAGAATCACACCCCCAACATAATACAGAGCCCAGAATCACACCCCCAACATAATACAGACCCCAGAATCACACCCCCAACATAATACAGACCCCAGAATCACACCCCCAACATAATACAGACCCCAGAATCACACCCCCAACATAATACAGAGCCCAGAATCACCCCCCAACATAATACAGACTCCAGAATCACACACCCCAACATAATACAGAGCCCAGAATCACACCCCCAACATAATACAGACCCCAGAATCACACCCCCAACATAATACAGACCCCAGAATCACACACCCCAACATAATACAGAGCCCAGAATCACCCCCAAACATAATACAGAGCCCAGAATCACACCGCCAAACGTACAGAGCCCAGAATCACACCCCCAACATAATACAGAGCCCAGAATCACACCCCCAACATAATACAGACCCCAGAATCACACCCCCAACATAATACAGACCCCAGAATCACACCCCCAACATAATACAGACCCCAGAATCACACCCCCAACATAATACAGACCCCAGAATCAGACTCCACCATAATACAGATCCCAGAATCACCCCCCCCCCCCCACCAACATAATACAGAGCCCAGAATCAGACCCCACCATAATACAGACTCCAGATGTTTGTCCCTTAGCATACGGGGGACAAACATCTTAGACTCCACATTTTCCTAGTGCCCTACCCACCTCAATCTCCCCATCTATAGGCCCTCTAACTGTAATAATTCCCCCCTTGTAAAAGTGGGTAGGACAGTAGGTCCTTAAGTATGTATATCCTCCCCAGTAGTCAGGTAGTTCCCCCATTAGGTAGGTAGCTAGCTGTGTAGGTAGATAGGTTCATATGTTGGTAGGTAGACAGTTAGGTAGGTAGGTAGCCAGACAGGTAATTAGCAAGGTAGAGAGGTATTCAGTGTCCCTCCCCCTCACGTCTCCTTACCTACCTTACCATGCCAGGATGAAATAAAAAATTGTACTCACCTCATACCCCATGTAATCATTTCCTCGGCAGCACAGGCCGCATTCCTGTCTGTCCACAGTGCAGGAGGAGGTCATGGTCTTCTCTCAGTATAAGCTGCATGTGTGTGGCGCTCGCTCACCTGAGTATCGGTACAAGTGTCCTGGATTCCCCAGACCTGAGCAAGCACCTGTGCCGGGTGGGCCCCATCTCTCCTATGGGTCCTTGCATGCCACTCAAAAGCAACCCACGTGCCAAGGGTTGTCGACCCCTGGTGTAGAGAGAAGACCAGAAAGTGGTGATCAGTAGATACTGGCCACTATCAAAACGCAAACGTCAGAGGATTGGGCAGGTGAGTATTATTTATCATTTATTTTTATCTTTTATTAATTTTAACATTAATTTAAATAAAAACAAAAACTGGTCCCAGAAAACTGCTTTCAATTTCACAAATACAATTTTATTTGTTAAACAGCATTAAGGCAGGTGCTACGCAGCAATTCCAAGAGTTGTACGACTAAAGATAACCGGTCGCTTTGCTCCTTCATGGCTAAGCAAAGCGTCTCACATCGTGACCTACAAGTGGTTGTGACCGAAATCTCATGGCCACGTCCATTTTTGGGTCACAGTACGGCCGCATAAAGTTGTGACTAGACGTCGCTAGTAGGAAAGTGCCACTGCATCCAGACAAATCAGTTTAATAAATATGATATATATATATATATGTGTGTGTATGTATGTATATATATATATATATATATATATATCACTTTTTGCCTTTATTTTCTGTAGGGTGCCAATTGACAAAAACTAAATTCCAATTATATGCAAATTGATCACGCTCCAATCCTCCCTGCTGGATGTCTATACTATACAGTACTGTACTAAGTAGACCGCTGTCGCTATCTCGCTCTGCATTACTAGGTCTATATTTAAAAAAAATAATAATTTTAAAAACATCCGGCAGTTCCTTGTGCTGTATTCTTGGGAGATGTGCCTAATTTCCATTTTTAATTTGCATTTTAATTACCTGTCTCCATCTGAAATGAGAAGGATAACCAGAAGAGAGCTCTCCGAATCTCACTGACTTGTATCAGGACATTAAGACAATGTACAGAACAAAACCTGATCACTTCCTAATTGACTTTGCCTTCTATGATACTTCGATTGTTGTCCTAGAAAGTATATATATATATATATATATATATATATATATATATTTATATATATCAATAAAGAGAATATAACTTTGGGGGAATTTACAGGACAAATAGCATTTTTTCTTAAAGGGGTACTGTCATTTGAGAAAACTATTGACATGTCCTAGTTTTAATCCTTGGCTGAATCCTAATCCAACAGATCGGCCATTGATTAGTTAAGTCTGGTCAAATTAGTTCTGCTTTCCAAGTGCTCTGGTTGCCCAAAAAATTACGGGATAACAGTCTGAGGTCTCGAGCACTAAATCCACCTTATCCAGACAACCTGAGCACTTGGAAAGTGGTACTCAATTGGCCAGGCTAAATGAATCAATGGCCGATTTGTTAGATTAGGATTAGGCACCAAGGTTGACTCTATATACTGGGGGGCAAAATGTAATAGAGCTTATTATCATGTTCCAAGACCATCCTGGGCTGTCAATCATGTGTGACTAGAGCCTGAGTATGGGTGATTACAGCCCGGGGCACGGTGACTAGTTCGACAAGCCGCACACCTATATGACTACTTGAGCTTCATTTACATACAAGCTGTTTTCTCCACATTTACAAATGGGCCAGTAGACATCCCAAAATTATATTAAGCTGTATTACATGTTAATGCTCTTTATATGGGGTAAAACTTGGTGACCGGTTTCCTTCAACAGACAGCTGTTTCTCCCGACACAATAACGTTCAGCATGTCCAAGTCGGGAAGCCCCCCCCCCATACTAGTTAGATGGGTCTGGTCCAGCCAAGGATCAAAGTTTTGGAAGGTTCATGCAAGTTTTTTCCTAATTTGTATGGGAGTCTTTTAGGGGGAAATCACATTTGGTTTGTAAGATAGAAGCAGATTGACGTTTGAGTCTTTAAAACCTAGAAGTTGAAATGCGTCAAGCGTCTGAGAAAATGTGACCGATCAAGAGGAAACCTTTTAATGATACCCGTGCTGTTCCTTCCCATTTGGGCATTGGATCAAACATATCAGGTGCGCTGGCCTTGAACTATTACTGACCTGTTAAAGCTTGGGTGGTCCCAACTGGTCTATATTTACTTGTCCTGCAGTGATGATGACATCATGTACACACACGTGACCACTGCAGCCAATCACTGGCCTCAAATTTTAGTGGGACAATTCTGTGAACTGGACTTCAATGGGCTGTTTTTTTTTTTTATATTCTACCCAAATGTAGTGTTCCCAGGCATTTATGGGGCATTCCCATTGGGTGGGGCCTAAAGGGTTTTTTACATGGTTAAGGCCGGTCTATTGTGCGCTTAATATATCAAAAGGCGCACGGCTCTTGATAAATTCTGTGCACAGACTTCGTGATTTTAAACCTGCTCCAGCATGGTCTGACATTTAAGTGTACTACTGGCCGAGGCGACTTTTTGCCGAAAAGTCGCTTTTGTTAAGTTCAGCACCAATGCATTTTTCCGTCTAAAATAGCCTAGAATGCATCATGTTCTAAAAATCCTCTAAAGCAAAAGTCACGAAAAAGTCGCACGTATTTAGACTGCGACTTTCTGTGCGACAATTTTAGATGGGAAAAACCAATCTAAATCCTATATATATATATATATGTATGTGTGTATATATACAGTGAACCCCGGACCTACGATGGCCCCGACATACGATCATTTCAACATACGATCACTCTCAGAGGCCATCACATGTTGAAGGCAGCATCAACATACGATGCTTTTGTATGTCGGGGCCATCACATAAGCGGCTATCCGGCAGCGCTGACTGCTTCAGCTGCCACCGGATAGCCGTTTACGGTGCCCTGTGTGGTCCGGTGATGGTCTTTTACCTGTCCTCGGGGCTCCGGGGTGTCCTCTTCGGGAACCCCTGCATCGCCATCACTCTCCATCGTCGTCATCACGTCGCTGCGCACGCCATCCCGTCATCCAATAGGAGCGGCGTGGGTAGTGACGGGATGGCGGCAACGGAGAGCGAGGATGCCGGGGAAGCAGAGGCCTTGCCGGAGTGACACTTGCCGGGGACACCTCGGGGACACGGCAACACCGATGGAAGCCGACATCCAGGGCAGCGGTAATGAGCGGTGACGGTCCGGAGCGGCGGGGACAGGTGAGTTCAACTTCCTATACTTTCCATTGCACGGATCCCTCAACATATGATGGTTTCAACAAACGATGGTTCATTTGGAACGGATTACCATTATATGTTGAGGGACCACTGTATATATATATATATATATATATATATATATATTGTAAATTCTACATTGTTGCTCAACTTACACTATATATGTGTGTGTATATATATATATATATATATATATATATATATATATATATATACATACTGTAAATTCTACATTGTTGTTCTAAGGTGGACTTGCCATTTAATTTATTAGGAAATTGGCCTAAAGGAATCACCAGTACTAAAATCTCATTGCTAATGTCTAAATTGGTATAAATCATCATTACTTCTATCATCACCAAATTATTTTATTTACCGGTATATACAGAACAAAAAGAAACAAAAAACAAAAATGCAAAAAAACACATAATATTAAACCAAGAAGAAAAAATTATTTTTTTTAGCATTCAGAATTAAAGAACAATTCGGCCCAACACAACAAACATGAACTGTGCTTGCAAAACAGGCGGCAGCATCGGCAGCCGCCAGCGAGACACCGAGCGGATAGAAAAAAAGTCTCCACATATTTAACCCCTTAGTAGGCGAGCAGCTGGTGCGAAGACTATAACTGGTCCCCGGCATCTTGAGGTTAATATCCATTTTCTCGGTTCCTATGGGAAGAAAAAGTTTTTTGTTCCTTTCTGTTGCAGTCAGTGTGCTTTTATATAACAATAGCAGCAGCATCAATCACTGTGCGTAGATTCGTAGCGGCTCGCGTGCGGCCTGAGGACATCGTATGACATCACAGTTCTCTCAGCGTGGTTGCTGGAAATGTTTGACTTCCGAAACGACGTCCAAAACAATTGCACAAAAAAAAAAAAATATCCTCCATCAGTCCTGCAAATCTTATAGCGGTAGTCAATAGTCAGAGCCGGTATATATGTCGCACATGTATGTGGTGTCCATGGACCAGCTGAGGAGGAGGAGGACGGAGCACGCGTGTTGCGTGAATCACGTGTTCCTTGGGTTCGGCAAGTCGATAACTATGGGAGGATTTACCGGCTGGTAATTGACAGTACATATCGAGGCATTGACGTATGTGGTGGTTCCATCGGCCATGACGCCATAACCTGTCGACAGAAAAAAAATGCAATATTAAGCTTATGATTGACTATGCTAGTGTTTTCCAACCAGGGTGCCTCCAGCTGTTGCAAAACTACAACTTCCAGCATGCCCGGACAGCCTTTGGCTGTCCGGGCATGCTGGGAGTTGTAGTTTTGCAACAGCTGGAGGCACCCTGGTTGGAAAACACTTGACTATGCTTAGGAGGCCAAGATATCTGTTCAATCCAAGATATCTGTTACCAGCAGTACACACACAGGCACTTCCTTTTCCTTACATCATTAGTCCCGCACCCCTGCGAGTCCCCTCCATGCTGCACAGCTATTTCTCATTCTCTCCATTTTAGGGGGCAGGAACAGGCCTGGACTGTTTATCAGTAGTACACATATAAGCACTTCCTTTTCCTTACTTATTTAGTCAAGTACTCCTGAGAGTCCCCTCCATGATGCACAGCTATTTCTCATTTTGTCCTTTTCAGGGGGCAGGACAAGGGCTAGGCTGTTTGCCAGCAGTACACACACAGGCACTTCCTTTTCCTTACTTCTCTAGCCAAGCACAGCACAACATGCTGATGTCTGCTAAACCATTATATAGTGCTATAAAAAGTGCACTGGACTGAACAGCTCGGCACTATGCTGGTACGATTATTAACACAGCACGGCACTGATGCTTTGGCTTTACAGGGTGCTATGAGCAGAAAGGAAAGAAACAGCAGCAGGATAACAGCAAGGAAAGGGTTACACTAAGTACTGAACTGCTACTGTTGCCGCTGATGTTAAGAAGCTTAAAGGAGATCTCCGGAAAAAAATAACTTATCCCCTGTCTACAGGATTGAGGATCAGTAACTGATCGCGGAGGTCTGACCTATGGGAGCGTGGGAAAGACTCGAGTACAGCTCTCGGGAATCATCGGGTCTCCCATAGAAATGAATGGAGTGCCGGTAGATGACACACGCTCCCCACTGAGAGTACCGGGGTCCCGTCCCGCAATCAGCTACTTATTCCCTATCCTATGGATAGGGTATAAATTAATCATTTACTCTTTTAAGAGAGGAGGAGAAGAGATAACACGGCCGCACTGTGGACTTATGGCAGTAGATACACTGATATTTACACAAGGAACAGCTGCCCTGAACTTTGTGTTGTTAGATATGAGAGGGAAGCCTTGGTTTACCTTTGAGGAACACTGTGGATCATTTTTAGCAGGGAAACTGGCTCACAGATTGCAGGTATACAGCCCAGGTTCAGACTTTCTCCCCCTCTCCTGCACACAGCACATGGTAAGCCCCACCCCCCTCTTCCTGTTATTTGTACTGGTCTGACCGATACTAGAGACAAATTTCCCCTGACAACAGGCAGTGGACATCACATGGTAAGCCCCACCCCCTCTTCCTGTTATTTGTCCTGGTCTTACTGGTACTAGAGACAAATTTCCCCTGACAACAGGCAGTGGACAACACATGGTAAGCCCCACCCCCCTCTTCTTGTTATTTGTACTGGTCTGACTGGTACTAGAGACAAATTTCCCCTGACAACAGGCAGTGGACATCACATGGTAAGCCCCACCCCCTCTTCCTGTTATTTGTCCTGGTCTTACTGGTACTAGAGACAAATTTCCCTTGACAACAGGTAATGGACAGCAGACTGCAGAGAAGTAAGACACCTAGTGGCCATTATTTAAGAGCTGTTTATCTGGGGTCATTTTTGGTGAATAAAGGGATTTATAAGTTGGTTGACACGACAGTGACCATTCATGTATTCTAAGGGGATGGTAAGGGGCCCATGATCTTGAATTCCCGGGGGCCGCAGACCGCTTTTAGCCAGCTTTTTGTTATTACGTCTTAGCACTATATGACGGTATAATCCAACCCTGACTGAATTACTCAGACATAACGTAACATTGCCCTACCTTCATGTATGTGACCAAACACATGTAACCTCGGCTGAACTCTCCTCTGCACCGTGTTCAATAACTCCACACATCCCACTCTCTGTAACTTTTTTGGCACCCAATCCAAAAATCCTGCAAAAAAAAAAAAAGGGAATATATTAGATATGGCGCCAACAACATCGCGGAATAATAAAGTGCAAATGTCACATTGAACATGGTGTCCTAGCCGCAGACAGCGCGTTCATTTACAGGGGGAGATGATGGATTGATATCCATTGAACACTATTTTATTTTTTATCTATATTTTCCTTTTTTTTAGAATTTTGATGATTTATATGTTCATATATCTTTATGACGGTCACAACGGTAATTTTTCTCATAGAGAGCTCCGAATCTTCTGCAATAACGTAGACACCGGTGAGTATTGTGTTGTAGGATTGGCCAACAGCTATCGTTCCCGATCTCCCTCTATACTAGTGTTTCCCAACCAGGGTGCCTCCAGATATTGCAAAACTACAACTCCCAGCATGCCTGGACAGCCTTTGGCTGTCCAGGCATTGTGGGAGTTGTAGTTTTGCAACAGCTGGAGGCACCCTGGTTGGGAAACACTGCTCTATACACACGAATGCTCGGCTCAGCTGAAAGTGCATATGTATGGAGAACATTTACATTTACTGTCAGAGATTTCCATGCACATTAGATCGGTGTTTCCCAACCAGTGTGTCTGGGCATGCTGGGACTTGTAGTTTTGCAACAGCTGGAGGTACACTGGTTGGGAAACACTGCACTAGATTATTTTATTTGTTATGGATTGTGTTATGGATATTATACCCATCACATCCTACATCATATCATCCATCATATCCATCACATCCTACATCATATCATCCATCATATTCATCACGTCCTACATCATATCATCCATCATATCCATCACATTCTACATCATATCATCCATCATATCCATCACATCCTACATCATATCACCCATCATATCCATCACATCCTACATCATATCACTCATCATATTCATCACGTCCTACATCATATCATCCATCATATCCATCACATTCTACATCATATCACTCATCATATCCATCACATTCTACATCATATCACTCATCATATCCATCACATCCTACATCATATCACTCATCATATCCATCACATCCTACATCATATCACTCATCATATCACCCATCATATCCATCACATCATATCATCCATCATATCACCCATAATATCATCCATCATATCACTCATCATATCCATCACATCCTACATCATATCACTCATCATATTCATCACATCCTACATCATATCACCCATCATATCCTACATCATATCACCCATCATATCCTACATCATATCATCCATCATATCCATCACATTCTACATCATATCACTCATCATATCACCCATCATATCCATCACATCCTACATCATATCACTCATCATATCACCCATCATATCCATCACATCATATCATCCATCATATCACCCATCATATCATCCATCATATCACTCATCATATCCATCACATCCTACATCATATCACTCATCATATTCATCACATCCTACATCATATCACCCATCATATCCTACATCATATCACTCATCATATCCTACATCATATCACCCATCATATCCATCACATCCTACATCATATCATCTATCATATCCATCACATCCTACATCATATCATCCATCATATCCATCACATCCTACATCATATCACTCATCATATTCATCACGTCCTACATCATATCATCCATCATATCCATCACATTCTACATCATATCATCCATCATATCCATCACATCCTACATCATATCACCCATCATATCCATCACATCCTACATCATATCACTCATCATATTCATCACATCATACATCATATCACCCATCATATCCATCACATTCTACATCATATCATCCATCATATCCATCACATTCTACATCATATCATCCATCATATCCATCACATCCTACATCATATCACCCATCATATCCATCACATCCTACATCATATCACTCATCATATTCATCACATCATACATCATATCACCCATCATATCCATCACATCCTACATCATATCACCCATCATATCCATCACATCCTACATCATATCATCTATCATATCCATCACATCCTACATCATATCACTCATCATATCACCCATCATATCACCCATCATATCCATCACATCCTACATCATATCACTCATCATATCCATCACATCCTACATCATATCACCCATCATATCCATCACATCCTACATCATATCACCCATCATATCCATCACATCCTACATCATATCACTCATCATATCCATCACATCCTACATCATATCAATCATCATATCCATCACATCCTACATCATATCATCCATCATATCCATCACATCCTACATCATATCATCCATCATATCATCCATCATATCACCCATCATATCCATCACATCATATCACTCATCATATCCATCACATTCTACATCATATCACCCATCATATCCATCACATCATACATCATATCACCCATCATATCCATCACATCCTACATCATATCACTCATCATATCCATCACATCCTACATCATATCAATCATCATATCCATCACATCCTACATCATATCATCCATCATATCCATCACATCCTACATCATATCACCCATCATATCATCCATCATATCACCCATCATATCCATCACATCATATCACTCATCATATCCATCACATTCTACATCATATCACCCATCATATCCATCACATCATACATCATATCACCCATCATATCCATCACATCCTACATCATATCACCCATCATATCATCCATCATATCACCCATCATATCCATCACATCATATCACTCATCATATCCATCACATTCTACATCATATCATCCATCATATCCATCACATCCTACATCATATCATCCATCATACCCATCACATTCTACATCATATCATCCATCATATCCATCACATCCTACATCATATCATCCATCATATCCATCACATTCTACATCCTATCACTCATCATATCCATCACATCCTACATCATATCACCCATCATATCCATCACATCCTACATCATATCATCCATCATATCCATCACGTCCTACATCATATCACCCATCATATCATCCATCATATCCATCACATCATATCACTCATCATATCCATCACATCCTACATCATATCACCCATCATATGCATCACATCCTACATCATATCACCCATCATATCACCCATCATATCACCCATCATATCCATCACATCATATCACTCATCATATCCATCACATCCTACATATCATCCATCATATCACCCATCATATCCATCACATTCGACATCATATCACCCATCATATCCATCACATCTTACATCATATCACCCATCATACCCATCACATTCTACATCATATCACTCATCATATCCATCACATCCTACATCATATCATCCATCATATCCATCACATCCTACATCATATCATCCATCATATCCATCACATCCTACATCATATCACTCATCATATCCATCACATTCTACATCATATCATCCATCATATCCATCACATTCTACATCATATCATGCATCATATCCATCACATTCTACATCATATCATCCATCATATCCATCACATCCTACATCATATCACCCATCATATCCATCACATCCTACATCATATCGCTCATCATATTCATCACGTCCTACATCATATCATCCATCATATCCATCACATTCTACATCATATCATCCATCATATCCATCACATCCTACATCATATCACCCATCATATCCATCACATCCTACATCATGTCCTACATCATATCACCCATCATATCCATCACATTCTACATCATATCATCCATCATATCCATCACATCCTACATCATATCACCCATCATATCCATCACATCCTACATCATATCACTCATCATATTCATCACGTCCTACATCATATCATCCATCATATCCATCACATTCTACATCATATCACTCATCATATCCATCACATCCTACATCATATCACTCATCATATCACCCATCATATCCATCACATCATATCATCCATCATATCACCCATAATATCATCCATCATATCACTCATCATATCCATCACATCCTACATCATATCACTCATCATATTCATCACATCCTACATCATATCACCCATCATATCCTACATCATATCACCCATCATATCCTACATCATATCATCCATCATATCCATCACATTCTACATCATATCACTCATCATATCACCCATCATATCCATCACATCCTACATCATATCACTCATCATATCACCCATCATATCCATCACATCATATCATCCATCATATCACCCATCATATCATCCATCATATCACTCATCATATCCATCACATCCTACATCATATCACTCATCATATTCATCACATCCTACATCATATCACCCATCATATCCTACATCATATCACCCATCATATCCATCACATCCTACATCATATCATCTATCATATCCATCACATCCTACATCATATCACTCATCATATCACCCATCATATCACCCATCATATCCATCACATCCTACATCATATCACTCATCATATCCATCACATCCTACATCATATCACCCATCATATCCATCACATCCTACATCATATCACCCATCATATCCATCACATCCTACATCATATCACTCATCATATCCATCACATCCTACATCATATCATCCATCATATCCATCACATTCTACATCATATCACTCATCATATCCATCACATCCTACATCATATCACTCATCATATCCATCACATCCTACATCATATCAATCATCATATCCATCACATTCTACATCATATCATGCATCATATCCATCACATCATACATCATATCACCCATCATATCCATCACATCATACATCATACCACCCATCATATCATCCATCATATCACCCATCATATCCATCACATCATATCACTCATCATATCCATCACATTCTACATCATATCACCCATCATATCCATCACATCATACATCATATCACCCATCATATCCATCACATCCTACATCATATCACCCATCATATCATCCATCATATCACCCATCATATCCATCACATCATATCACTCATCATATCCATCACATTCTACATCATATCATCCATCATATCCATCACATCCTACATCATATCATCCATCATACCCATCACATTCTACATCATATCATCCATCATATCCATCACATCCTACATCATATCATCAATCATATCCATCACATTCTACATCCTATCACTCATCATATCCATCACATCCTACATCATATCACCCATCATATCCATCACATCCTACATCATATCATCCATCATATCACCCATCATATCCATCACGTCCTACATCATATCACCCATCATATCACCCATCATATCATCCATCATATCCATCACATCATATCACTCATCATATCCATCACATCCTACATCATATCACCCATCATATGCATCACATCCTACATCATATCACCCATCATATCATCCATCATATCACCCATCATATCCATCACATCATATCACTCATCATATCCATCACATCCTACATCATATCATCCATCATATCACCCATCATATCCATCACATTCGACATCATATCACCCATCATATCCATCACATCTTACATCATATCACCCATCATACCCATCACATTCTACATCATATCACTCATCATATCCATCACATCCTACATCATATCATCCATCATATCCATCACATCCTACATCATATCATCCATCATATCCATCACATCCTACATCATATCACTCATCATATCCATCACATTCTACATCATATCATCCATCATATCCATCACATTCTACATCATATCATGCATCATATCCATCACATTCTACATCATATCATCCATCATATCCATCACATCCTACATCATATCACCCATCATATCCATCACATCCTACATCATATCACTCATCATATTCATCACGTCCTACATCATATCATCCATCATATCCATCACATTCTACATCATATCATCCATCATATCCATCACATTCTACATCATATCACTCATCATATTCATCACATCCTACATCATATCATCCATCATATCCATCACATCCTACATCTAATCATCCATCATATCCATCACATTCTACATCATATCATCCATCATATCCATCACATCCTACATCATATCATCCATCATATCCATCACATCCTACATCTAATCATCCATCATATCCATCACATTCTACATCATATCATCCATCATATCCATCACATTCTACATCATATCACTCATCATATCCATTACATCCTACATCATATCACTCATCATATCCATCAAATCACTCATCATATCCATCACATCCTACATCATATCACCCATCATATCCATCACATCCTGCATCATATCACCCATCATATCCATCACATCCTACATCATTTCACTCATCATATCCATCACATCCTACATCATTTCACTCATCATATACATTACATCCTACATCCTATCACTCATTATATCATCCATCATATCCATCACATCCTACATCATATCACTTATCATATCCATCACATCCTACATCATATAACCCATCATATCATCCATCATATCCATCACATCCTACATCATATCACCCATCATATCCATCACATCCTACATCATATCATCCATCATATCCATCACATCCTACATCATATCATATCCATCACATCCTACATCATATCACCCATCATATCCATCACATTCTACATCATATCATCCATCATATCCATCACATCCTACATCATATCACCCATCATATCCATCACATCCTACATCATATCATCCATCATATCCATCACATTCTACATCATATCATCCATCATATCCATCACATCCTACATCATATCACCCATCATATCCATCACATCATACATCATATCACCCATCATATCCATCACATTCTACATCATATCATCCATCATATCCATCACATCCTACATCATATCACTCATCATATCCATTACATCCTACATCATATCACTCATCATAGCCATCACATCCTGCATCATTTCACTCATCATATCCATCACATCCTACATCCTATCACTCATTATATCATCCATCATATCCATCACATCCTACATCATATCACTTATCATATCCATCACATCCTACATCATATCACTCATCATATCCATCACATCCTACATCATATCACTCATCATATCCATCACATCCTACATCATATCACCCATCATATCCATCACATCCTACATCATATCATCCATCATATCCATCACATCCTACATCATATCATCCATCATATCCATCACATCCTACATCATATCATGTCCATCACATCCTACATCATATCATCCATCATATCCATCACATCCTACATCATATCACCCATCATATCCATCACATTCTACATCATATCATCCATCATATCCATCACATCCTACATCATATCACTCATCATATCCATCACATCCTACATCATATCATCCATCATATCCATCACATTCTACATCATATCATCCATCATATCCATCACATCCTACATCATATCACCCATCATATCCATCACATCATACATCATATCACCCATCATATCCATCACATTCTACATCATATCATCCATCATATCCATCACATTCTATATCATATCACTCATTATATCCATCACATCCTACATCATATCACTCATCATATCCATCACATTCTACATCATATCACTCATCATATCCATCACATTCTGCATCATATCATCCATTGTATCCATCACATTACTCTAAATATCTTGTATCCTGCATGAATTACATCCTGCATCATATAATTCATCCATTATATCATCTACTATATTCTACATTATACTCAGCATCCATAATATTTATTATATCAGACATCATATTCTGCTTTACATCCTGCATCCATCATATCCATCCATCATATCCATCCATCTTATTGTGCATTATAACCTACATCCATTATATCCGTCCATAATATCAGACAACACTTCCAATCACTGTAAGCCCCATAGACACTGTACACTTAAATAGCCTAAATAAATAGTCTAAATAAATTAAATGAATAGTCTGCGCGACACCTCTTACTTTACGCGACATCTCTATCAATATAATGCCCAGCTGAGACAAACCTGCGCCATTTTTTTAATAACACTGTTACGCCGAGCGCTCCGGGTCCCCGCTCCTCCCCGGAGCGCTCGCTACACTCTCCTCACTGCAGCGCTCCGGTCAGATCCACTGACCCGGGGCGCTGCAATACCGCCTCCAGCCGGGATGCGATTCGCGATGCGGGTAGCGCCCGCTCGCGATGCGCACCCCGGCTCCCGTACCTGACTCGCTCTCCGTCAGTCCTGTCCCGGCGCGCGCGGCCCCGCTCCCTAGGGCGCGCGCGCGCCGGGTCTTTGCGATTTAAAGGGCCACTGCGCCGCTGATTGGCGCAGTGGTTCCAATTAGTGTTATCACCTGTGCACTTCCCTATATCACCTCACTTCCCCTGCACTTCCTTGCCGGATCTTGTTGCCATCGTGCCAGTGAAAGCGTTTCCTTGTATGTTCCTAGCCTGTGTTCCAGACCTCCTGCCGTTGCCCCTGACTACGATCCTTGCTGCCTGCCCCGACCTTCTGCTACGTCCGACCTTGCTTCTGTCTACTCCCTTGTACCGCGCCTATCTTCAGCAGCCAGAGAGGTTGAGCCGTTGCTAGTGGATACGACCTGGTCACTACCGCCGCAGCAAGACCATCCCGCTTTGCGGCGGGCTCTGGTGAAAACCAGTAGTGACTTAGAACCGATCCACTAGCACGGTCCACGCCAATCCCTCTCTGGCACAGAGGATCCACTACCTGCCAGCCGGCATCGTGACAGTAGATCCGGCCATGGATCCCGCTGAAGTTCCTCTGCCAGTTGTCGCTAACCTCACCACGGTGGTCGCCCAGCAGTCGCAACAGATAGCGCAACAAGGCCAACAGCTGTCTCAACTGACCGTTATGCTTCAGCAGTTACTACCACAGCTTCAGCAATCATCTCCTCCGCCAGCTCCTGCATCTCCTCCGCAGCGAGTGGCCGCTTCTGGTCTACGACTATCCTTGCCGGATAAATTTGATGGGGACTCTAAGTTTTGCCGTGGCTTTCTTTCCCAATGTTCCCTGCACCTGGAGATGATGTCGGACCAGTTTCCCACTGAAAGGTCTAAGGTGGCTTTCGTAGTCAGCCTTCTGTCTGGAAAAGCCCTGTCTTGGGCCACACCGCTCTGGGACCGCAATGACCCCGTCACTGCCTCTGTACACTCCTTCTTCTCGGAAATTCGAAGTGTCTTTGAGGAACCTGCCCGAGCCTCTTCTGCTGAGACTGCCCTGTTGAACCTGGTCCAGGGTAATTCTTCCGTTGGCGAGTATGCCGTACAATTCCGTACTCTTGCTTCAGAATTATCCTGGAATAATGAGGCCCTCTGCGCGACCTTTAAAAAAGGCCTATCCAGCAACATTAAAGATGTTCTGGCCGCACGAGAAATCCCTGCTAATCTACATGAACTCATTCACCTAGCCACTCGCATTGACATGCGTTTTTCCGAAAGGCGTCAGGAGCTCCGCCAGGATATGGACTCTGTTCGCACGAGGCGTTTCTTCTCCCCGGCTCCTCTCTCCTCTGGTCCCCTGCAATCTGTTCCTGTGCCTCCCGCCGTGGAGGCTATGCAGGTCGACCGGTCTCGCCTGACACCTCAAGAGAGGACACGACGCCGCATGGAGAATCTCTGCCTGTACTGTGCTAGTACCGAACACTTCCTGAAGGATTGTCCTATCCGTCCTCCCCGCCTGGAAAGACGTACGCTGACTCCGCACAAAGGTGAGACAGTCCTTGATGTCTACTCTGCTTCTCCACGTCTTACTGTGCCTGTGCGGATGTCTGCCTCTGCCTTCTCCTTCTCTGCTGTGGCCTTCTTGGACTCCGGATCTGCAGGAAATTTTATTTTGGCCTCTCTCGTCAACAGGTTCAACATCCCGGTGACCAGTCTCGCCAGACCCCTCTACATCAATTGTGTAAACAATGAAAGATTGGACTGTACCATACGTTTCCGCACGGAGCCCCTTCTAATGCACATCGGACCTCATCACGAGAGGATTGAACTTTTGGTCCTTCCCAATTGCACTTCTGAAATTCTCCTTGGACTTCCCTGGCTTTAACTTCACTCCCCAACCCTGGATTGGTCCACTGGGGAGATCAAGAGTTGGGGGCCCTCTTGTTCCAAGGACTGCCTAAAACCGGTTCCCAGTAACCCTTGCCGTGACTCTGTGGTTCCTCCCGTAACCGGCCTCCCTAAGGCCTATATGGACTTTGCGGATGTTTTTTGCAAAAAACAAGCTGAGACTCTACCTCCTCACAGGCCTTATGATTGTCCTATCGACCTCCTCCCGGGCACTACTCCACCCCGGGGCAGAATTTATCCTCTGTCCGCCCCAGAGACTCTTGCCATGTCTGAATACGTCCAGGAAAATTTAAAAAAGGGCTTTATCCGTAAATCCTCCTCTCCTGCCGGAGCCGGATTTTTCTTTGTGTCCAAAAAAGATGGCTCTCTACGCCCTTGCATTGACTACCGCGGTCTTAATAAAATCACGGTTAAGAACCGCTACCCCCTACCTCTCATCTCTGAACTCTTTGATCGCCTCCAAGGTGCCCACATCTTTACCAAACTGGACTTAAGAGGTGCTTATAATCTCATCCGCATCAGAGAGGGGGATGAATGGAAAACGGCATTTAACACCAGAGATGGACACTTTGAGTATCTGGTCATGCCCTTTGGCCTGTGCAACGCCCCTGCCGTCTTCCAAGACTTTGTTAATGAAATTTTTCGTGATCTTTTATACTCCTGTGTTGTTGTATATCTGGACGATATCCTGATTTTTTCTGCCAATCTAGAAGAACACCGCCAGCATGTCCGTATGGTTCTTCAGAGACTTCGTGACAATCAACTCTATGCCAAAATAGAGAAATGTCTGTTTGAATGCCAATCTCTTCCTTTCCTAGGATACTTGGTCTCTGGCCAGGGACTACAAATGGATCCAGACAAACTCTCTGCCGTCTTAGATTGGCCACGCCCCTCCGGACTCCGTGCTATCCAACGTTTTTTGGGGTTCGCCAATTATTACAGACAATTTATTCCACATTTTTCTACCGTTGTGGCTCCTATCGTGGCTTTAACCAAAAAAAATGCCGATCCCAAGTCTTGGCCTCCTCAAGCGGAAGACGCCTTTAAACGGCTCAAGTCTGCCTTTTCTTCGGCTCCCGTGCTCTCCAGACCTGACCCATCTAAACCCTTCCTATTGGAGGTTGATGCCTCCTCTGTGGGAGCTGGAGCTGTCCTTCTACAAAAAAATTCTTCCGGGCATGCTGTTACTTGTGGTTTTTTTTCTAGGACCTTCTCTCCGGCGGAGAGGAACTACTCCATCGGGGATCGAGAGCTTCTAGCCATTAAATTAGCACTTGAGGAATGGAGGCATCTGCTGGAGGGATCAAGATTTCCAGTTATTATTTACACCGATCACAAGAACCTCTCCTACCTCCAGTCTGCCCAACGGCTGAATCCTCGCCAGGCCAGGTGGTCTCTGTTCTTTGCCCGATTTAATTTTGAAATTCACTTTCGGCCTGCCGATAAGAACATTAGGGCCGATGCTCTCTCTCGTTCCTCGGATGCTTCTGAAGTTGAACTCTCTCCGCAACACATCATTCCTCCTGACTGCCTGATTTCCACTTCTCCAGCCTCCATCAGGCAAACTCCTCCAGGAAAGACCTTTGTTTCTCCACGCCAACGCCTCGGAATCCTCAAATGGGGCCACTCTTCCCATCTCGCAGGTCATGCGGGCATCAAGAAATCTGTGCAACTCATCTCTCGCTACTATTGGTGGCCGACTCTGGAGACGGATGTTGTGGACTTTGTGCGAGCCTGCACTATCTGTGCCCGGGATAAGACTCCTCGCCAGAAGCCCGCTGGTTTTCTTCATCCTCTGCCTGTCCCCGAACAGCCTTGGTCTCTGATTGGTATGGATTTTATTACTGACTTACCCCCATCCCATGGCAACACTGTTATTTGGGTGGTCGTTGATCGATTCTCCAAAATGGCACATTTCATCCCTCTTCCTGGTCTTCCTTCAGCGCCTCAGTTGGCTAAACAATTTTTTGTACACATTTTTCGTCTTCACGGGTTGCCCACGCAGATCGTCTCAGATAGAGGCGTCCAATTCGTGTCTAAATTCTGGAGGGCTCTCTGTAAACAACTCAAGATTAAATTAAATTTTTCTTCTGCATATCATCCTCAATCCAATGGACAAGTAGAAAGAATTAACCAGGTCTTGGGTGATTATTTACGACATTTTGTTTCCTCCCGCCAGGATGACTGGGCAGATCTTCTACCATGGGCCGAATTCTCGTATAACTTCAGAGTCTCTGAATCTTCCTCCAAATCCCCATTTTTCGTGGTGTACGGCCGTCACCCTCTTCCCCCCCTCCCTACCCCCTTGCCCTCTGGTCTGCCCGCTGTGGATGAAATTTCTCGTGATCTTTCCATCATATGGAGAGAGACCCAAAATTCTCTCTTACAGGCTTCATCACGCATGAAGAAGTTCGCGGATAAGAAAAGAAGAGCTCCTCCCATTTTTTCCCCTGGAGACAAGGTATGGCTCTCCGCTAAATATGTCCGCTTCCGTGTCCCTAGCTATAAGTTGGGACCACGCTATCTTGGTCCTTTCAAAATTTTGTGCCAGATTAATCCTGTCTCTTACAAACTTCTTCTTCCTCCTTCTCTTCGTATTCCTAATGCCTTTCACGTTTCTCTTCTTAAACCACTTATCATTAACCGTTTCTCTCCCAAATCTGTTCCTCCCACTCCTGTTTCCGGCTCCTCGGACATCTTCTCCGTCAAAGAGATTCTGGCATCTAAAAAGGTCAGAGGGAAAACCTTTTTTTTAGTGGATTGGGAGGGTTGTGGTCCAGAAGAGAGATCCTGGGAACCTGAGGACAACATCCTAGACAAAAGTCTGCTCCTCAGGTTCTCAGGCTCTAAGAAGAGGGGGAGACCCAAGGGGGGGGGTACTGTTACGCCGAGCGCTCCGGGTCCCCGCTCCTCCCCGGAGCGCTCGCTACACTCTCCTCACTGCAGCGCTCCGGTCAGATCCACTGACCCGGGGCGCTGCGATACCGCCTCCAGCCGGGATGCGATTCGCGATGCGGGTAGCGCCCGCTCGCGATGCGCACCCCGGCTCCCGTACCTGACTCGCTCTCCGTCAGTCCTGTCCCGGCGCGCGCGGCCCCGCTCCCTAGGGCGCGCGCGCGCCGGGTCTTTGCGATTTAAAGGGCCACTGCGCCGCTGATTGGCGCAGTGGTTCCAATTAGTGTTATCACCTGTGCACTTCCCTATATCACCTCACTTCCCCTGCACTTCCTTGCCGGATCTTGTTGCCATCGTGCCAGTGAAAGCGTTTCCTTGTATGTTCCTAGCCTGTGTTCCAGACCTCCTGCCGTTGCCCCTGACTACGATCCTTGCTGCCTGCCCCGACCTTCTGCTACGTCCGACCTTGCTTCTGTCTACTCCCTTGTACCGCGCCTATCTTCAGCAGCCAGAGAGGTTGAGCCGTTGCTAGTGGATACGACCTGGTCACTACCGCCGCAGCAAGACCATCCCGCTTTGCGGCGGGCTCTGGTGAAAACCAGTAGTGACTTAGAACCGATCCACTAGCACGGTCCACGCCAATCCCTCTCTGGCACAGAGGATCCACTACCTGCCAGCCGGCATCGTGACAAACACGAGGCGTAAAAATTTTTACAATAAAAAAATTCCCTGAAAACCTTTGGCACAATATGCTCCAGCAGCGTAAAGGTTAACTCCAACAATGCGCCGGATGACAATCAGTCAGCGCCGAGCAATTTTCGGCAGCGTCTTTTACATGCAGTAAATACTGTATAATTGTTCCTTGATAGTCTCCGTCCTATAGGATGAATCTCATTGGTTTTCTTTCTGCGCTTCCAAATTTATCATCTGTTTCAATAGCAGCTGCCGCCAGGAGGAAGACGAAAGGATACGAGCGGATCCCGCAGAAATCAATATGTCCGGGAGGATTGGAGAGCGCTGGTGCCAACGGTGAAGGGTCAGATTTATTATAAGTGAGAGTGACACAAATATGGCTTAGGTGTTGGGTTCTCCAGAATTAGGGATAAGGCTTTTTTTTGAATAGCGCCACCCTTGTACATGGACGCTGTGTGGTACTGCAACTCAGCCCAGTCATTTACATAGGACCCGCCAGTCACCACAGACAAAAGAAGCGCTGTTTCTGAGGAAAAAAGTACTACTCGTACTATCTGTCTAACGCAGTGGTCTCAAACTGTGGCCCTCCAGATGTTGCAAAACTTCAACTTCCAGCATGCCCGGACAGCCAACGGCCGGTATATATAGATACAGTGGGGCAAAAAGTATTTTGTCAGCCACCAATTGTGCAGGTTCTCCCACTTATAAAGATGAGAGGCGCCTGTAATTATCATCATAGGTTATAACCTCAACTATGAGAGACATAAGGAGAAAAAAATCCATAAAAATCACATTGTCTGATTTTTAAAGAATTTATTTGCGAATTATGGTGGAAAATAAGTATTTGTTCAATAATAAAAGTTAATCTCAATACTTTGTTATATCCCCTTTGTTGGCAATGACAGAGGTCAAATGTTTTCTGTAAGTCTTCACAAGGTTTTCACACACACTTGCTGGTATTTTGGCCCATTCCTCCATGCAGATCTCCTCTAGAGCAGTGATGTTTTGGGGGCTGTCGCTGGGCAACACGGACTTTCAACTCCCTCCAAAGGTTTTCTATGGGGTTGAGATCTGGAGACTGGCTAGGCCACTCCAGGACCTTGAAATGCTTCTTACGAAGTCACTCCTTCGTTGTCCGGACGGTGTGTTTGGGATCATTGTCATGCTGAAAGACCCAGCCACGTTTCATCTTCAATGCCCTTGCTGATGGAAGGAGGTTTTCTCTCAAAATCTCACGATACATGGCCCCATTCATTCTTTCCTTCACACAGATCAGTCGTCCTGGTCCTTTGGCAGAAAAACAGCCCCAAAGCTTAATGTTTCCACCCCCATGCTTCAAAGTAGGTATGATGTTCTTTGGATGCAACTCAGCATTCTTTCTCCTCCAAACACAACGGTTTGAGTTTTTACCAAAAAGTTCTACTTTGGTTTCATCTGACCATATGACATTCTCCCAATACTCTTCTGGATCATCCAAATGCTCTGTAGCAAACTTCAGACGGGCCCAGACATGTACTGGCTTAAGCAGAGGGACACGTCGGGCACTGCATGATTTGAGTCCCTGGTGACGTAGTGTGTTACTGATGGTAGCCTTTGTTACTTTGGTCCCAGCTCTCTGCAGGTCATTCACTAGGTCCCCCCCATGTGGTTCTGGAATTTTTGCTCACCACTCTTGTGATCATTTTGACACCACAGGGAGAGAACTTTCGTGGAGCCCCAGATCGAGGGAGATCATCAGTGGTCTTGAATGTTTTCCATTTTCTAATAATTGCTCCCACAGTTGATTTCTTCACACCAAACTGCTTGCCTATTCTCAGCCTGGTGCAGGTCTACAATTTTGTTTCTGGTGTCCTTCGACAGCTCTTTGGTCTTGGCCATAGTGGAGTTTGGAGTGTGACTGTTTGGGGTTGTGGACAGATGTCTTTTATACTGAAAAGTTCAAACAGGAGCCATTAATACAGGTAACGAGTGGAGGACAGAGGAGACTCTTAAAGAAGAAGTTACAGGTCTGTAATTGCTGTGGCTGATTGATGTGTGTGTGTGTATGTGTATATATATATATATATATATATATATATATATATATATATATAAATATATATATATCAGCAATAACAATTATACTATCTGCCTAATATTGTGTAATCCCCCTTACTTTGACCCATCAAGTCCTCCATAGACCTGTGAAGGTGTCCTGTGGTATCTGAAGGTAGAAAAGTTATAAGGTGCGGCCTCAATGGACTTGTTTTCCAGCACATCCCCAGGGCCGGCTCTGCCTAAAGTGTGCTCTTGAGTGGGGGGGGGGTGCTACTCTGCCTGCTGCAACTTAGCCAGCCAGCATCTGAACCACACACTTACAGCGAGCACCACTCCCCCCCCCCCCAGCGCCCCCGATGCCTCCAGCGTTTTGTTACAGTGTGTGACCCCAGTTGTAAGAAGATTACAGTGTTTGACCCCAGTAGTAAGGTAATGAGGAGGAGGTTTGTTACAGTGTGTCACACCAGCAGTAAGGTCTGGGCGGAGACAATGGGTGGGGTGGCCAAATTAGCTTTCACCTAGGGTGGAAAAAATTTTTTGCACCATTCCTGCACATCCCACAGATGATCGATCAGATGAGATCTGGAGAATCTGGAGGCCAAGTCATCACCCTGATCTCTTTGTCATGTTCCTTATTCCAGGGTGGTGGAGACATGATTCTGCTGAAGGAGGCTGACGTTAGGGGATCCCACTGGTAATGAAAGGGGAAACTTGGCCTGTACAATGTTTAGGTAGGTGGTACATGTCACAGTAACACCCACATGATGCCAGAACCCAAGGTTTCCAGCAGAGCAGTGCCCACCACACTGCCCATGTTGGCTTGTCTTCTTCACATAGTGCATCCTGGTGTCACACGAACCGTCCAAATAATGGAAAAGAAAACGTGATCGATCAGACCAGGCTGCTTCTTCCATTATTCCATGTCCCAGCTCTGATGCTCACATCCCCATTGTGGACACTTACAGCAATGGACAGGGACCAGCATGGCCACTCAAGTGGTAATGCTCTCTGTGATCAAACACCTTTCTATCATAGCCAGAAGGAACTTTTTCAGCAGTTTGCTCTACAGTAGCTCTGGATCGGACCAGATGGACCTTCATTCCTGATACACATCAATGAGTCTCGGGCGCCCACGACCCTGCTCTTGGTCACCAATTGTCCTTCCTTGGAGCACCTTTGGTAAGCCGTAACCACAACATACCAGGAACAGCTCACCAGACCGGCCTTTCTGCAGATGTTCTTACCCAATTGTCAAGACATCACAATTTTTTCCTTGTCCCAATAGCGCAAATCCTTAGACTTGCTCAACTTCAAGAACTGGCTGTCCACTTTGCCGTCTCATTTACCACTCCCCACTGAATCCATCTTATTCACTTCACTTTGGTTCCCCTCAGGCCCGGTACCTATGCTTACCTGCTGTGTTTGTATCCCATATATATATATATATATATATATCCTAGGGAAAAGTTTACATTTTTTTATGTTGTTTTTTGAACTTTCGGTATCTCTTACCAAGTGGTGGTCCGTGTGTTATGAGGATGTCTGTGCCTTCTGGTATGAGGTTCCACTTGTCTAATAAAGCCTGCCCCCGAGGAAGGTTGAATCCCCATCCATAGAACCAGGGCTGCCTGTAAAAGAAAGGAGCATGTGATCAGAGATAGTCCACCACTGTTAAAGGGCACCCTTGAAAAAAACAATACAAAAAGGCCAATACTAAATATGTCCCTTAATCCTTTATGTTCCTGGATCTTGTTAGGAAGTGTCTTACAGTGAGTTAGAAGAGGTCCTTTATGTATAGAAGGGGCAAAATTTCATCTAGTCACCCTTATGGGGGCTCTATACTATTTTTTTTATACATAAAATTCACCTCACTCCAGGCAAAACTGACAGACTGCATTATGTCCAGTACAATGGAGTTAAAACGTAAACGCGATAAACTTCTGTGTCTTCCACAAACAGCGCCACACCTTTCTACAGGCTGTATGTGATATTGCATGTCAGCCCCATTCTTTTCAATGGGGCTGAGCTGTCATACCACACACAACCCATAGACAAGTGCGGTGCCATTACTGGAAGAAAAGCAGCCATGATTTCCTAAGGGTATGTTCACACTGCGGAATTCCGCACAGTGAACGTTAACATCAGTGTGAATGGGTCTTCCGCGAGACCCGTTCACACTGCGGAATTTCAGCGGCGCTTGATTGTGCGCCGCTGAAATTGTTCCGCGCAAAGAAAGAACATGTTCATTCTTTGTGCGGAAGTCCGTGGGTACTCCATAGCCATCAATGGTAACGGCGCAGTGCTGCGCGTTCCTACTACCGCTGCCGGCTGTCAGGCTGAAATTCCCCGAGCGGAGATTCAGCGACATATCCGTAGGGTGAACATTCCCTCATTCTGATTGTCCCAAGATCAAAAGTTACCCCTTACTATCCCATAACTATGCTCCATTCACAACGGGGGCAAGGGGCCTCCATTCTCGTAATTGTTGGGGGGTCCCAGCGTGACGCCCCCTCCCATAGACTTGCATTGAGGGGGTGGGATGTGATGTCATATGGGGTGGAGTTGTGACAGCACAAGCACTTCTCGCCCTTTCGGCCTTTTGGCTAAGATCAAGTGTAGTATCTGTTCTTATCAGTTTTCATGCCGGTGGTACACTACGCCGGTATGGGGCTGGTGGGGATGGGTGCTGCATGGAGGATGCAGGTGTACCAGGGCTTTCCGGGGCTGGTTCTGAGGAATCAGCTTGACGGCTGCCCCGATGTGACCTGTTCCCTCCGGGTCTCGCCATGAGGCTGAGAGGGTCTAGAGCCGAGGTACTTTTGTGCCTCGGGGAGTGGTGACCCCGAGGTGCCGAAACTCACTGGGAGGATAGACTCACTGAGTTGAAGCACGGGCACCATAATCTCTTCACCTTGTGGCACTCACCTCTTGATTCCCGGCCTTCTGGCTAGGATCAGAGAAATTTTTATAGATCCGGCCGGATGTCCGGGCAGTATATCTGCACACATTCACTTATTTATTTCTTTTTTGTCTCACTGTGTCACTTTTTGCGTGTTGTGTGTTCACAGGATTTGTCAGGATGCGGTAGCCCTTCTGGGTGTCCCTCCTGGCGGTCTAGGGGAGGTGTGTGTGGCCATTAGGTTCCGCACCTCCCTGCAAACACCCCGGGTACTCCTGCTTTGGCAGGGTACCTACCGTAATCGGCTCTGCGGGCAGATACCTTGGCTAACGCCAAGGGGGATGCCGGGAGCATTTGTGGTCCCCTAGTAGCTTCGGCGAAAAGGGACATCGAACCTGGAACCTCGCAGGTACCTTTTGGTCCGGAGGCGAAGGGTAAGGTTTTTTGGGGGGCCTCTCTCCTATCGGAGAAGGGCTTGCGATAGACCGCATCCTTTGTGCACGTTTTTTTAGTGTAACACGTTTGCACTTTTTCTTGCACTTTGGGTGAATCGAAAGCACGTTCCTCGGCTTTAGATAAAAAAAAAACAAAAAAAAAAAACAAGCACTTCTCGCCCTTTTGGCTAAGATGAAGTGTAGTATCTGTTCTTATCAGTTTCATGCTCGTAGGGGTGGATGCTGCATGGTAGGGAGCAGGTGTACTGGGGCCGGTTCTGAGGAATTAGCTCGACGGCTGCCCCGATGTGACCTGTTTCCTCCTGGTCTTGCCATGAGGCTGAGAGGGTCTAGAGCCGAGGTACCTTAGTGCCTCGGGGAGCGGTGGCCCCGGGGTTCTGAAACTCACTGGGTGTATTGGCTCACTGAGTGGAAGCATGGGCACCATAATCTCTTCACCTTGTGACACTCACCTCTTGATTCCCGGCCTTCTGGCTAGGATCAGAGAAACTTTTATAGATCCAGCTGGATGTCCGGGCAGTATATCTGCACACATTCACTTATTTATTTTTGTCTCACTGTGTCACTTTTTGCGTGTTGTGTGTCCACAGGATTTGTCAGGATGCGGTCTAGGGGAGGTGTGTGTGGCCATTAGGTTCCGCACCTCCCTGCAAACACCCCGGATACTCCTACTTTGGCAGGGAACCAACCATTATTGGCTCTGTGGGCAGATACCTTGGCTAACGCCAAGGGGGATGCTGGGAGCATTTGTGGTCCCTTAGTAGCTTCGGCGAAAAGGGACATCGGACCTGGAACCTCGCAGGTACCTTTTGGTCCGGAGGCGAAGGGTAAGGTTTGTTGGGGGGCCTCTCTCCTATCGGAGAAGAGCTTGCGATAGACCGCATCCTTTGTGCACGTTTTTTTTAGTGTAACACGTTTGCACTTTTTCTTGCACTTTGGGTGATTCGAGAGCACGTTCCTCGGCTCTTAAAAGAAAAAAAAAATCCCAATACTCCGTCCCCATGGTCATAAGACTGAGAGCCTCCAGAGCTTCCAGCTGTACTTACAGGTGGGTGCTGCATGCTTGATTGCGGGGGTCGCCACCGGCGGGGACCTGATTGGTTGTTCAGGACAGCATCTAAAACCCCATAAATGACCTCTACGTATATATCTATATATATATATATATCGCAGAATGACGTCGCCGTCATCTCGTCCTTAAAGATTTTAAAGATCTGCCTTTAAACCAAGAAGGAAAGAGGCGAGAAGCTGAATAATTCCCAATCTCACCCTAAGAAATTTTCTTTTTCTCTTCTGAGGTAACCATTCGAATATATTTCATACGCAGAATGTTGGTTGCCATGGAAACCATCGAAAATTCTCTCCTCAGAAACAGATGTCTCATTAAGTGGAAAATTAGAATGTAAAAAAAAAAAACCCAGGGGAAAATTAATGCAAACTTTACCTATAGTCGGAGGTCTCCTGTAAAGCGCTGGCGACAGTGAGCGAAGCACCAGCAGTGATATGTGTTATTTTCCGGTAACCTTCATATTTATTGCGTATTAACCCCAATGATAGCTCCTAGGAGGCCCCTTTTATCGCACATGGCCTGCAGCAAAGTATTATTAATCCCTATTTACTTCTTAATGCTCCAATGATCGTCTCCATTAATTATAAGGAGGTCATTCTGAGACGGTATCAAAGCCGTTCCGGCGCCGCTCACACACAGGACGTTTTGTCACAGATTTTCTGATGCCAAATTATATCCAATGCCCCCTGGTGTCACCTCTGGACCCCCCCCCCCCCCCATATGTGGTCTACTGGAAAACAGGACAAAACTGCATGGCTGACACTCTTTTGGGGGACTCAATCTTTTTTGTAATGGGGGATTTGTACCTGAAACACTGTTGTGGGGGTAATTGTGGCTCTGTTTTAGGGTCATGGGTAGGTGAAACACTGACAAAGGTATTTCTGGTTTGTGGTGCCAACGAGGAGGATGAGTAACCCAGGTCAACAGTCCAGGTCACAGATGGCTTAGTAGTTTGGCAAACCCTGTGGGCCCCAAAAATTAGGAAGTCCTTGATCCTGGGGTACACTTGGAGAGGTGTCTGGCATTCAAACTGGTCCATCTCAAACTATTTGGTCCTCAACCAACATTTTCAAGGAAAGTTTATTTTGGCGCTCAAGAACTAGTGCGGGCCTGACCATGTGCACTCTTGTGTAAAGCCGTGCAGCAACACATCACAAGGCAGACTGCACACTGTGACACTGACTCAGCGCAGGTGCTGCTGTCGTCACCCTGTTGACGCCTCTCACATCCAGGTGAAATATTCCAGATGAATTGTGACCACTATCTGAGCTAGAAGAATTTGCCCAGAGGTGAGCTTAAAGAGTACCTGTCACCAAATAAAACTTTTAATAGTGTTCCTTGTGTAACAGAGACTTTCCCATTCACTTGCTCTTAAAATTATCAACATAAATCTGTTTAATATGTAACAGAAAAAACGGCCACTAGGTGGCTCTGTTCTGTTCCCTGCCACAATTAATACAGTAAGTTTGGTCTCCTCCCGGCCTGGCAGGAGACCAAACTCAGAAAGTGTTTCTCTGCACTGAGCTTGATTAACAGCTGCACAGAGCCTCACTGAAAGCTGCACAAAGCCTCACTGAAAGCTGCACAGAGCCTCACTGAAAGCTACAAAGAGCCTCACTGAAAGCTGCACAGAGCCTCACTGAAAGCTGCTAAGAGCCTCACGGAAAGCTGCACAGAGCCTCACTGAAAGCTGCAAAGAGCCTCACTGAAAGCTGCAAAGAGCCTCACTGAAAGCTGCAAAGAGCCTCATTTAAGGGGCAAAGAGCCTCATTGAAAGCTGCAAAGAGCCTCATTGAAAGCTGCAAAGAGCCTCACTGACAGCTGTAAAGAGCATCACTGAAAGATGCATAGAGCTTCACTGAAAGATGCATAGAGCCTCACTGAAACATGCATAGAGACTCACTGAAACATGCATAGAGACTCACTGAAACATGCATAGAGCCTCACTGAAACATGCATAGAGCCTCACTGAAATATGCACAGAGTTTGAGGTCTTCTATTCATCATAGCACTGCAATCATGTGAGGGCGGAAGTGGTCCCCCAGAAGGCTTCAGTGATGTCATCTCCTGCTGGGAGAATGCACTATGTGAGCAAGAATAAAGATATGATACACAGCTTTTTAAAGCTCTGAATTTTTTTTAAGGGTGGGAGGAGTGTTAGGAGTAGTAAGGAAACATAGCCTGAGTTAGTTTAGAAAAGTTTATTTGGTTACAGGTCCTCTTTAACTAATGATTGCTACACCCGCATGCCCAGCAAACTTCCTGAGGTAAATATGGCATTAAGGTGGCATGTAACATGATGCTGAACTATAAAGCCTGGGGGTTGCAGAGGTGAATGAAGGGGCCTAGTGTTGCCATCACTTCATGAGCTAGGAATAGCCCTTGAAATACAGTATCATACTGTACGTCTCTAATAGGGGTATAATTTTTTGGAATGGGCTTCCAAGAGGTACTCAGGCAAAAAAAAAAGGTTGTGAACCACTGCTTTATAGTATAACCCCCAGGGTGAGGAGGCGGTGGTGCAGTATAAAGGATGGTGGCTGATGGTGGATGCATGATTTACATCGTAGGGCATAAGCCAATGTGCATCGTGACGTAATAGACACTCAGCAAAAAATCCATCTGGAAGTCCACAAAGAGTTAATTGGGCACTGTCATAAAAAACTTTTGATATGTTATAGAGACATATCAAAAATTTTAATCAACATCCATCTGTGAGTTCTGTGCCTCAAAATGGGGCTCATGCACAGAACTTGCTGTGTGTCCTACGGTTGCCTTGGCAGCCGTCCCGTCCAGAGTGGCCTGCATCTACCCACGCTGAAGATCGTGCAGGCTTGAAATATACATCACCTTAAATATTGGTGCCTGACCCCTGTGTGTGCCCGCTATCTACCAGAACTGCCAAGTTTTACTTTATGAAGTTAGCTCCTCTGGGCATTCTATGGTATATGCAGCCGCGGGGGGAGGGAAGAACGCAGAGGAACTATGGAGTCAGGATAGTTGTCGGCTAGTAATCTTAATTAAAGGGGGGATGAACATAAAATGGGGGGGGGGCTGGAGATGAAATAGGGGAGATGAACATGAATGGACATGAAATGGGGGGAAGGAAATTAAATGGGGGGATGGGACAAGAAACGGGGGGATGAACATAAAATGGGGGGGATTAGATATAAAATGGGGCAACTGGTCATTTAATGGGGGAATGAACATGAAATGGGGGAGGGGGATGAACATGACATGGGATTGGCATGAAAAGGAGGGGATATAATACGAAATAAGGGATGAACATGAAATGGGGGACAGGACATGAAATGGGGGGATGGGACATAAAATGGGGGATGGGACAAGAAATGGGGAGATGGGACATGAAGTGGGGGGATGGACATGAAATGGGGGATGGGACATGAAGTGGGGGGATGGACATGACATGTAAGGGATTGAACATAAAATGGGGGCATGGGACATGAAATGGAGGAAAATTGGTCATGAAGTGGTGGGGGGGGGATGAACATGAAATGGGATGAACATGAAATGGGGGGATGGGATATGATAAGGGAGGATGAACATGAAATCGGGGATGGGACATGAAATGGGAGGATGAACATGAAATCGGGGATGGGACATGAAATGGGAGGATGGGCATGACATGAAAGGGATTGAACATAAAATGGGGGGATGGGATGTGAAATGGAGGAAAATTGGACATAAAATGGGGGGGTTGGACATGAAGTGGGGGGATTAACATAAAATGGGAGGATGGACAAGAAATGGGGGGGATGGGACATGAGATAGGGGGACTGGATATGATATAAAGGGAATTGGACATGAAATGGGGGCAATGGTCATGAAATGGAGGAGGGGTGAACATGAAATGGGATTGGACATGAAATGGGGGGATGGGACATGAAATGGGGGATGGGACATGAAATGGGGGGATGGGACATGAAATGGGGGATGGGACATGAAATGGGGGATGACCATGAAATGGGGGGATGGGACATGAAATGGGAGGATGGACATGACATGTAAGGGATTGAACATAAAATGGAGGGATGGCACATTGAAATGGAGGAAAATTGGTCAGGAAATGGGGGGGGGGTGGACATGAATGGGGGGATTAACATAAAATGAGTGGAGGGGACATGCAACATGGGGACTGGATATGACATAAAGGGAATTGGACATGAAATGGGGGCAATGTTCATAAAATAGAGGAATGGTCATGAAATGGGGGGGGGGATGAACATGATATGGAGGGACCATTCAAAAAATATTTTTTTTTTTGGGGGGGGGTTGGTGAACATGGAAGGGAATGATGGGACATAAAAAGGGGGTATGGGACATGAAATGGGATAAACAGGAAATCGGTGGGATGGGACAAGAAGTGGAGGGAGTGGGCATGAAATAAGGGGAATGAATAGGGAATGGTACTACTGTACATAGTGTGTATTAGTATGTACTGTGTGTATGTGGATATCATAGCATATATGCTAAACCAGTGTTTCCAAACCAGGGTACCTCCAGCTGTTGCAAAACTACAACTCCCAGCATGGGAGTTGTAGTTTTGCAACAGCTGGAGGCACCCGGGTTGGGAAACACTGTGCTGAACATATGGCGATAGAATATACAATACTAAACAGCGGTCAGTCGTAGCCTCCCCTAGGAAATTCTCCTCATGCACCTCCAGACATGGTGTCCACACGTCCCATAACCCAGACGAATCGACTGAATAATGTCTTCCATTCATCTCAATTTCCTTCCACATTAACAACCGCACTCGGTGACCTCGGCGACGGCGGAGGACGCACATGGCGGGTGTATCTTCTCCGCACGATACATATACATACATCCATATATCAGCGGAGGGAACGCGGGCATCACGGTTGTTCCCGCTTGTAGCAGATAAAACCACAGTAATCATGACACAACCCCCGCTGTGCGCGGATGGCTGCGGGCGCTGCGCGCAGAATAAATGAGATTTGTCATTCACTCAGCCGCAGTACCGAGCACCTTCACCGCAGAACTCTTAAGGCATCAATCTCAAAACTATTTTGTGGAACACTGGAACTTTTCCCTGGGAGATAAGAATTAAAAAAAGAGATATTTAAAGTACTATACAAAGATTTATTAATAAAAAAAATAAAATAAAAAAAAAGCAAAAACATATAAAATATAAATAAACGGAAAATGTCACCAGCTATAGTGCCGCCATAATAAACCACACCGAACATAACGGTCCCTGCCGATACACAACTCCCTTTATAAAGCTCCATAAGAGTTAATGTATATTTTACCATGAAAAAGACAGCAAAAAAACATATAGCAGTGCCCCATAACAGAACCAGACACAACCCCCCCCCCCCCATAACAGGGTCAGTTACAGCGCTCCCAAAGTAGTGCCAGTCCCCATAACGAGCCAGACACAACGATAATGCCAGACACCCGAGACCACCTAACAATATGAGACATAGTGCCCCCATAACAGAACCAGGCACAAACCCCCCCCCCCCCCCATAACAGGGTCAGTTACAGTGCTCCCAAAGTAGTGCCAGTCCCCATAACGAGCCAGACACAACGATAATGCCAGACACCCGAGACCATCTAACAATATCAGACATAGTGCCCCCATGACAGAACCAGGCACAGACCCCCCCCCCCCCATAACAGGGTCAGTTACAGTGCTCCCAAAGTAGTGCCAGTCCCCATAACAAGCCAGACACAATGATAATGCCAGACACCCGAGACCACCTAACAATATCAGACATAGTTCCCCCATAACAGTAACAGACCTAAGGGGAGATTTATCAAAACCTGTCCAGAGGAAAAGCTGCTGAGTTGCCCATAGCAACCAATCAGATCGCTGCTTTCACTTTTGAAAAGGCCTCTGAAAAATGAAAGAAGCGATCTGATTGGTTGCTATGGGCAACTCAGCAACGTTTCCTCTGGACAGGTTTTGATAAATCTTCCCCATTGTGCCTATATAACAGAATTATATTATAGTGCCCCATAACAGTATCAGAAATAGTGCCCCCATTATGTTGATTATGTCATTATATACCCATGATGGCTTTTTTATTTTTTTTACTTTGTTGTTCACTTATGTTCAATAAAAACAGAAGAAAATAGTGCCCCCCATAGCAGAAACAGACATAGTGCCCCCATAACAGGCACAGACATAAATTATAGTGTGCCATAACAGAATCAGAAATAGTGTCCCCACAACAGAAAAAGACAAAGGCCCAAGAATGTCTACGGTAGAGCTATTTTTGTCTACGGTAGAGCTATTTTCCCACGTTTATTTGGTTGGTGGGTTTGACTAGCGTGCATCTTATTTATCAAGAAGGTGCAGCAGGATGATGAATTTTGCGCAGCTCTGCTTTGGTGGGAAAAGCTCTACCACCTACATTTTTTCTAGACGCTTGTGAGGGAGGGAAATAGACACTTTCCCGGGTCCTGAATTTAGCAGGTTAGGTGTTTTTACTTACTTTCACAGAGCTGCCGGGACATTTTTACTTGCATTTTAGATGCTACAATCAAATTTGATTGCAGTGTCTAAGGGGTTAAATCCGGGCATCACCGTGATCGATGATGTCTGGCATTAGAGATGGGACCTGGTGGCAGATAGCTGCCAGGACCACCCAGTTATGACCTGCGCTCAGCTCCTGAGCATGTCATAGAAGGGTAGTGGGACGCTGTCGTCCACAAGAGGTTTAATAGAGTACTAAACCACTATTTTTTATTAACCCTCTGCAAAAAGAAACAAAACAAACTTTAACTCACCTGCCTACGCCCCCCCATTGCTCCGATGTTGGTGTCCCTGTCTTCTTCCGTTTCCTGCTGGCCGGTGATTCATGCTGATCTCAACGTATCACCGGCCGCAGCAATGTCCCGCGGTGTCCGGTGATACGCTGAGAGCAGCGTCACTCACCGACCCGCAGGAAGCGGAAGAAGACAGGGACACCAACATCGGAGCAACGGGGGAATGTAGGCAGGTGAGTTAAAGTTTGTTTTGTTTAATTTTGCTGCCCAGGCACAGAGGGTTAATAAAAAAAGCACCATAGTACTCCTTTAAAGGGGTATCCCGGGCAAAAACATTTTATCTGCTATCCAAAGAATAGGGGATAAGATGTCTGATCGCGGGAGGGCCCACTGCTGAGACTCCTCGCGATCTCCCGGCAGCACTCGCATTCTATGTGGGGACTGTGTCTCTAGTTTCGGAAACCTTAGTTTCCGGGACTGGAGACGTGACGTCACGTCCCATAGACATGAATGGAGGGGGCATGGTGTGACGTCACGTCCGCAGTCCCGGAAACCTGGAGGTTTCCGAAACTGGAGATTCAGCACCCGTATAGAATGCGGGCGCTACAGGGAGATCGTGGGAGGTCTCAGCACCGGGCCCCCCCGATCAGACACCTTATCCCCTATCCTTTGGAAAGGAGATAAAATATTTTTGCCCGGAATACCCCTTTAAGTTTGAAGGTAGAAGTGATTCTCCTGCACCTGCAGCATATCATTCTGGATTTGTTGGAGATTTCCTCATAGAAATGGATGGGGAAGATGAAATACACACAAAACTTTTCTGCAAGTCATCCGTCTAGTACGCATTTGCCCTTAGGGTATTTCCACACGGCGGAATATCTGTGCAGAATTCCGCAGGAGTATCCTGCACGGACATTCTACTACAGCAGAGTCTAATTGATTTCAATGGGATTCTGCTGCACTGTTCACACAGTGGATGTCTCTGCTGCAGATATCCAGATTCCGGCATCCGCAAAAAAGAATAGACTATGTCTATTCTTTTTGTGGATTTTGCTCGGAAATGCATTGCCGTCTATTTACCAGAGGCCAAGTGCCCGCCGGATTAATCAAATGTGCTTGCTTAGGAGCTTTGCCATGTAGACTGGGTCAGATTAAACAGAGTAATTTCACTCTTATTAGAGGGGATGTAATAAAAGCTCTGTTTAAACACTGTGCATTAGAGTAAGGACAGTACACTTGCATCTTCTGTCTGCTGCTTGCCTTTGAGCTTTGCTATGTAGACTGGGACTGAGTCATTTCACTCTTATTAGAGGGAATGCAATGGAAGCTCTGTTTTCACACTGCCCGCTAGAGTGAGGACAGTAAGCTTGCATCCTCTGCTGCTTGCTTATTAGCTTTGCCATGTAGACTGTGTCAGATTAAACAGGGTCATTTCACTCTTATTAGAGGGGATGCAATAAAAGCTCTGTTTAAACATTGTGCATTAGAGTAAGGACAGTACACTTGCATCTTCTGTCTGCTGCTTGCCTTTGAGCTTTGCCATGTAGACTGGGTCAGAAAAATATTGTCACTTCACTCTTATTAGAGGGAATGCAATGGAAGCTCTGTTTTCACACTGCTCACTAGAGTGAGGACAGTAAGCTTGCATCCTCTGCTGCTTGCTTATTAGCTTTGCCATGTAGACTGGGTCAGATTAAACAGGGTAATTTCACTCTTATTAGAGGGATTGCAATGGAAGCTTTGTTTAGGCCTAAATAAGGCAGAATAGTCACATGATACACACAGATTAATTCCCCGCTGTCCGTCTCCCTCTGTGGACACTTGTCTGCCCATTCATTGCGGCTTCCATAAAAACACAACACCCCTCCGCTTCCCCCGCTACGATGTCTATGCAGACAGCACGAGGAGGACAGCCACTTCTAAAACATTTACTGTAATAAAAAGCCACAGGGATTTGTATGAAGCTGACAGAGACTTTCAATTGAAAACCTACAAAAAAAATTTAAAAAGCACAGAAAAAAACCTACGGCTTTGTCGGGGAACGTAATAAGTCACAGATCGACTCCGTATCAGATTGGAAAATTTAGAGTGGAGTTCTTCATAACAATGTAATAATAATGTGAATTTCCATATTTATTTGTCATGTGCTCGAGTTGCCGCTGGGGCCCATTGTAACTCCTGCAGGAACAGATTCCCTCTCGAAGTAAGTAATCTGGAAAACAATTTACTTCCAGATAGCTGAATCCTTTGTTTATTAGGCTCACACTCCGGGGGGCTCATATGCGGCCCGTATTTACAGTGCGTGGCGACTGGCTCGTCTGAACAGAGGCAGCCTCCGATTTTTATTACCAAACAAACATAAAAATTCCTTGTAGAGTAGTGGTCTTCAAACTGCAGACCTCCAGATGTTGCAGAACTACAATTCCCAGCATGCCCGGACTGCCTTCTTAATACATAATTGTACAAGCTATTGCTGCTTTTCCCAATTGAAAGGTTGGAGCCTCCTCTGCCTTTACATATATATATATATATATATATATATATATATATATATATATATATATACAGTCATGGCCGAAAATGTTGGCACCCCTGAAATTTTTCAAGAAAATTAAGTATATCTCCCAGAAAAGGATTGCAGTAACACATGTTTTGCTATAGACACGTTTATTCCCTTTGTGTGAATTGGAAATAAACCAAAAAAGGGAGGAAAAAAAGCAAATTGGACATAATGTCAACAAACTCCAACAATGGTCTGGACAAAATTATTGGCACCCTTAAAGGGGTTCTCCCCCATAAGGTGAGTTTTCTTCTTTGACTTCAAATCCCATAATTCCATTTTCCTCCCTCCCACACATCAGCCACCCCACCCATTGAAATATAAATGAGCTGCATCCATTCAAAAGACCTGTGGTTTTCAATCAGAGTGCCTACAGCTGTTGCATTAGTTGCAGATTGATCTCTCTCTCCCACCAAGTGATCTCTCCACCCATTGAAGCAGACAGGCTCCCTGTCCTCAGCTGACTAGTGATATCAGGTCTCGGCCGCATTGCAACCTGGGAAAAATCTGAGACAACAGTAATTTTATATGCTGTTAAAAATAAATATTGGGGTGAAAATCACAGAAGAATTGTGGGAAAACCGTCACACACATGTAAAGACACTATATTACGAACTATACTAAATTTACAGCCTCTGTAGCATAGTCAAATAAAAAAAAAAATCCTGGAATACCCCTTTAACCTAATATTTGGTTGCACGCCCTTTGGAAAACATAAGTGAAATCAGTGGCTTCCTATAACCATCAATAAGCTTCTTACACCTCTCAGCCGTAATGTTGGACCACTCTTCCGTTACAAACTGCTCCAGGTCTATCTTATTGGAAGGCGCCTTTTCCCAACAGCAATTTTAAGATCTCTCCACAGGTGTTCAATGGGATTTAGATCTGGACTCATTGCTGCCACTTCAGAACTCTCCAGCAAGACACAAACCCAGCTTTCTGACACTGGGCTGTACAGTGCAACCCAAAATCCATTGGTAATCCTCAGATTTCATGATGTCTTGTACACATTCAAGGCCCCCAGTGCCAGAGGCAGCAAAACAACCCCAAAACATCATTGACCTCCACCATATTTCACTGTAGGTACTGTGTTCTTTTCTTTGTAGGCCTCATTCCGTTTTCGGTAAACAGTAGAATGATGTGCTTTACCAAAAAGCTCTATCTTGGTCTCATCTGTCCACAAGATGTTTTCCCAGACGGATTTTTCCTTACTCATGTTGGCAAAATGTAGTCTTGCTTTTTTATGTCTCTGTGTCAGCAGTGGGGTCCTCCTGGGTCTCCTGCCATAGCTTTTCATTTCATTTGAATGTCGCCGGATAGTTCGCGCTAACACTGATGCTCCCTGAGTGCAGGACAGCTTGAGGGAACTTGTTTGGGGCTGCTTATCCACCATCCGGATTATCCTGCGTTGACACCTTTCATCAATTTTTGATATTGATGATAACCTTGAGATTGTTGATATTTTTCCACAATTTTGGTTTTCAAGTTCTTTTCTCCTCTTTCTGTTTTCCATGCTTAGTGTGGCACACACAGACACACAATGCAAAGATTAAGTGAACTTCTCTCCTTTTATCTGCTTTCCTTTGTATCTGATTTTTATATTGCTCACACCTGTTATTTGCCCCAGGTGAGTTTAAAAATGCTTGAAACAATCTTATTTTTCCACAATTTTGAAAGGGTGCCAATAATTTTGTCCAGCCCATTTTTGGAGTTTAGTGACATTATGTCCAATTTGCTTTTTTCCTCCCTTTTTTGGTTTAGTTCCAATACACACAAAGGGAATAAATATGTGTATAGCAAAACATGTGTTACTGCCATCCTTTTCTGTGAGAATTACTTCATTTTCTTGAAAAATTTCAGGGGTGCCAACATTTTCCGCCATGACCGTATGTATATATACATATTTTTTTTTTTTTTTTTTATTATTATATATTTTATTTCATTACAAAATGTCTACGCAAAAGAGAGGATGGGTGACCATGTAAGCTAAGGTTCCACTACTCCCTAGCTCTTTCCAATGGAGAAGTACAGTATTGCAGAGAAGACATTATTTGTGCATCTCCTGCCTTTTTATATATAATTTTACTACAAAATGGTGCCTGTGACAATGTAACTTATGGTTCCAGCAAATCCAAGTTAGGGACAGTTCACAATCATCTAGCGTCTCAATTTTGACGTTGGATGGTTGGACATGCCGGACAGCACGGGGACAGGGGAACGCAGCTTGCTGCGTTCCCATGTCCGGTGCTGTCCGGCGTGTCCAACCATCCGGCATCAAAATTGAGACGCTAGATGATTGTGAACTATCCCTAACCAGAAAAAATAGACGCCGGATGCCATACAACTGATGACAACTGATGCACGTTGTCATCAGTTGCGGCATCAGTTGCGTTGAGAGTTTGCCTATGCCGGATGCCGGAAATATGTGAACCCAGCCTTACTGCTGCTCTTTCCAATGGAAAAATACGGTATTGTATAGGAGACATCCTATTTTCACTACAAAATATCACTGCAAAAAGAAGAATGGGTGACCAGGTACATTATGGTTCTGCTATTTCCTAGATATTGCTGCTTTTTCAATGTAAAAATACTGTATTGCAGGGAAGACATTATTTGAGCCTTCCTTGCCTTTCATATACATGATTTTACTAAAGGAACGAGAATGGGGGACCAAGTATGACTTATACTTTCACTAATTCCAAGTTATTGCTGCTCTTTCCAATGGAAAACTACCGTATTGCAGGGGAGACAACATTTGTGCCTCCTCTACATATATATATATATATATACATATATATATATATGTATACACAGAGTTGTGGTTGGCAGCAAAACCCGATACAGTAGAATGATGATAAGTGGGTGCCAACGGAGGGCCCGGTCACAGCCCTTTCAGACAATACATACTCAGAAAATCTGCAGCACTCCAGGAGCAATTCAATAGTGGTTTATTGTCCCATGCAGAAACAGTGATACAACGTTTCACCGGTCTCACACTGGCTTTTTCAAGCATGCTTGAAAAAGCCGATGTGAGACCGGTGAAACGTTGTATCACTGTTTCTGCATGGGACAATAAACCACTATTGAATTGCTCTTGGAGTGCTGCAGATTTTCTGTGTGTGTGTATATATAGATTAAAAAAAACAGTGTTACCACATGTTACCAACAGCAACGTTTCAGCTCAACACTAGAGCCTTTTTCAAGCATAGTGACAATCATCAGATAGGGGGATTATATACCCAATCACAAAATACATCCAATAAAACCAATCAATATTAATAAAGTGCAATATTATCAAAAATAACACCTATAGTGCAATACATGGTGCAAATCATAAAACACGATTAAGAGTACTGATAAGTACATACAGTGTTAAATAATCACAAAATATTAAAAACAAGGCTTGAAAAAAGATTCTCATACATAATTGAGTATGAACAGTAATTAATATCACATGTAACATTAAATTATGTGTCACAGAGGAAGACTTACCAGCTCCGTTACTGTCATGGTGCCGCCGGCTTGTAATAATTCGCCGTGCGCATGCGCCAGACTTTCCGTTCACGTGACTCAGCCACGTCAACGTATGGTCACATGACAGGTCCCCTAGGAAACAGCCGACGCTTGCAAGCTGTCAGCGTCATCCTAGATTGTATATAGGAGACTTACTAATTATCACGTGACTCGCTACCTAAGATACCATAGACGCTAATCAGCTGTCAGCGGCAGCATAGATATTGCGATCAATATCTGTATGTTCCGCAATCAAAACATGTATTACATAAGTGGAAAAATAAGGCTAGTGACTACTCGCAGGACAAGGATATGAACAACCCTATATAAAATATTAGAATCAATTGTGTTACTACTATGTACAGTGGGGATCAAATGTTTGGGCACCCCAGGTAAAGAATTGTATTAATGTGCATAAAGAAGCCAAGGAAAGATGGAAAAATCTCCAAAAGGCATCAAATTACAGATTAGACATTCTTATAATATGTCAACAAAAGTTAGATTTTATTTCCATCATTTACACTTTCAAAATAACAGAAAACAAAAAAAATGGGATCTAAAAAAAGTTTGGGCACCCTGCAGAATTTATAGCATGCACTGCCCCCTTTTGCAAAGCTGAGGCCTGCCAGTGTCATGGATTGTTCTCAATCATCATCTGGGAAGACCAGGTGATGTCAATCTCAAAGGGTGTAAATTCCCAGACTCATCTGACCTTGCCCCAACAATCAGCACCATGGGTTCTTCTAAGCAGTTGTCTAGAAATATCCTCTGTTCGGAATGTAATTAAGAAATGGCAGTCATCAGGAACAGTGGAAGTTAAAGCAAGATCTGGAAGACCAAGAAAAATATCAGACAGAACAGCTTGCAGGATTGTGAGAAAAACTATTCAAAACCCACATTTGACTGCACAATCCCTCCAGAAAGACCTGGCAGACACTGGAGTTGTGGTACACTATTCCACTATAAAGAGACATATAAAGAAACATGATCCCATCTGTGAAAAAGCTGAAGTTAAAAAGAGGATGGCTTCTACAAATGGATAATGATCCTAAACACACTTCAAAATCCACGGGGGATTACATGAAGAGGCATAAACTGAAGGTTTTGCCATGGCCTTCACAATCTCCTGACCTCAACATAATTGAAAATCTATGGATAGACCTTAAAAGAGCAGTGCATGACAGACAGCCCAAAAATCTCAAAGAACTGGAAGACTTTTGTAAGGAAGAATGGGCAAAGATACCTCAAACAAGAATTGAAAGACTCTTGGTTGGCTACAAAAAGCGTTTACAAGCTGTGATACTTGCCAAAGGGGGCAGTACAAGATATTAACTCTGCAGGGTGCCCAAACTTTTGCAGATGCCATTTTTTGTTTTTTTTGTTATTTTGAAAGTGTAAATGATGGAAATAAAATCTAACTTTTGTTGACATATTATAAGAATGTCTAATCTGTAATTTGATGCCTTTTGGAGATTTTTCCATCTTTCCTTGGCTTCTTTATGCACATTAATACAAATTTTTACCTGGGGTGCCCAAACTTTTGATCCCCACTGTACATGTTTTGATTGCGGAACATACACATATTGATTGCAATATCTATGCTGCCGCTCACATCTGATTAGCGTGTACGGTATCTTAGGTAGCGAGTCACGTGATAATTAGTAAGTCTCCTCTATACAATCTAGGAAGACGCTGACAGCTAGCAAGTGTCAGCTGTTTCCTAGGGGACCTGTCATGTGACCATACGTTGACGTGGCTGAGTCACGTGAACGGAAAGTCTGGCGCATGCGCATGACAGTAACGGAGCTGGTAAGTCTTCCTCTGTGACACATAATTTAATGTTACATGTGATATTAATTACTGTTCATACTCAATTATGTATGAGAATCTTTTTTCAAGCCTTGTTTTTAATATTTTGTGATTATTTAACACTGTATGTACTTATCAGTACTCTTAATCGTGTTTTATGATTTGCACCATGTATTGCACTATAGGTGTTATTTTTGATAATATTGCACTTTATTAATATTGATTGGTTTTATTGGATGTATTTTGTGATTGGGTATATAATCCCCCTATCTGATGATTGTCACTATGCTTGAAAAAGGCTCTAGTGTTGAGCTGAAACGTTGCTGTTGGTAACATGTGGTGAATAAATTCACATTTTTTAAAATCTATTTTTGGAGTGTTGCGCCATTACTTGTTGGACTATATAAATGAGTCAGGATCAGACCTAGGACGTCGGGCACCCACACATATTATTTATGTCTGGTAGTGCTGACACTATTCTGGTATATATATATATTTCAATACAAACTGGGCAGGTACAAGGATTTTTGCCACCCTTGGCGAAAGCTAATTTTGCCACCCTTTGACACGCCCTACCTTACTACTGGGGTGACACACTGTAGCAAACCTCCTCCTTATGGAGCGGATGTATGGAGGCGTGCACAATGTCAAGACTTGCCTGTCTGGCCTGGGAGGTGGCACTGCGCTCCTCCAGCAGGCTGAAGATTGCACATTATTATGGTACCAGGGGGGGAGGGGGGGTTGCGACGGTGGTGTTGGCTGGGCGGCTGATTCAGATGATTCAGGTGCTTGGATGCTGGCTGGCTACTAACGTTCTTGTAGTGGACAGAGCGGCGCCCCCATCAAGAAGGCGCTCTAGGCAGTTGCCTATTTTACCGGCCCTGAATACTAAATATCACTGCAAAAGGGAGAATGGATGGTTACACTTCTTCCCAGTTACTGCTCCCCTTCCAATGGAAAAGTATAATATTGCAGGGGAGACATCATTTGTGCCTCTCCTGCCTTTCCTATATATAATTTCACTGCAGAAAGGGGAATGGGGGACTAAGTATAACTTATTGTTCCACCAATTCCGAGTTAGTGCTGCTCCTTCAAATGGTAAAGTACAATATGGCTGGAGAGACAATATTTGTGCCTCTTCTGTCTTTTTATAAATATATATACAGGGCCTACAATGGGTCCCGCTGGGTCTATTGGACCCAGGCAGCACCTTCACAGTGGTGTAAAATTGCCTCCCCGAGAAGATTTTTAACCCCCTCCCGACCCATGAAGTACCGTTACGTCATGGGTCGGGTGAGAGGAAGATGGCGCAGGCCCGCGGGTCGGGGTCAGCAGCATAATCGGCAGATCCCCGCTGCTATCAGCAGTTGACATCTGCTGGTAATGACAGACATCAAAGCTGGATCTGATGTCTGTCATTTAAATGGTTAAATACAGTGATCAATAGCGATCACGGCATTTAAAGATTAAAAGCCGGTCATCCCTGGTGTCTAAGGGTCCAATCTGCAGCTCCGCAGGTTGCAGATGGGTTGCTGGGGAAAGACGGGAACTTACCCGTCCTTCCCGAAGCTCTAGGGATCGGCAATTGCTTAGGCAGCCCTTAGCAATCGAGCGCCGATAACATATATTAATATAATGCAATTGCAATAGCCATCTACTAATGGTTTATGATAAACCAACAGGGGGGCCAAATTTTTTTATTTTTATGTAAAAAAAAATACCCCCCCCCTTAAAAAAAATTTTGGCTCACATCATGCCCCAGAAAAAAAAAACATAATAAAATGTGATCAAAAAGTCATAGATAGGCAAACGGGGTATTGTTAAATACTTCAGCTCATAGCGCAAACAATAAACCCTAAAATAGCTCTGTAGGTGTAAAAAAAAAAAGTTACAGGGGTCAGAACCATGGCATTGAAAAAACTTTTTTTTTCTTTTTAATGAAACAAAAATTATCCAAGTGAGGAATCAATGGAATCATACATATGTTATTTATTTATTTATTTATTTTGGGGGGGGGGGGGGCATTTCACTATGGAGCGGATATCAGGACCTGCCTCTCTGGCTTTGGAGGTGGCACTGTGCTCCCCCAGCAGGTTGAAGAATGCAGATTATTATTGTACTGGGGCGGGGGAGGTTGGGACGGTGATGCTGGCTGTGCGGAAGATTCAGATGAGCAGCGGGTGCTTTGGATGCTGACTGGCTACTATCTTTCTTGCAGCATGCAGAGTGGCAACCCTGTCAAGAGGGCGCTCTAGGTGGTTGTCTATTTTGCCTATAGGCAGAACCGGCCCTGAGTTCCGCCCACCGAGGTATAGCTGCTAATAAGCAAATAAAAATTGGCGCCTTTTTGCATGTTTTAATAATTCAGTCTTACCACGGGGAACCGTATATCCGGAATCCTCGCACAGTAACTTCAGAATCCTGGAGATAGATGCAGTTTGTGAGCAGAGACTGAACGTTTTCGTAATTCTCCGGCTTCAGTTTCGACACAGAGGGAAAATAATAGAAATCCTGTTTGATTAAGTCGGCCATGAACTCGTGGTCAAATGTCAACTCGTGATTGCCGGCAATGACTATTTTATACTCATACGGGAGGCTTCCTAAGAGAGAAGACATCATACAGAGTTAGAGGCTGAGGTTTGGCAGGTAAAAATAGTAGCTCAATAATAGCGGGAATATAACATTGTTATAGGCTGAGGTAATAGCAACAGGATAAAAGCATAAAAGTAATACAAAACATGAATGGGTATCATCCAATAGCGTCAACTATGAGGAAACACAGTGGGGCTGGTGGGGCATGTAACCCCCATTGCCGCAAAAAGCCACTTAGTCACAAAAGGCAATAAACAGAATGTAATGGTCAAGAGGTGTAGACCATGTGCCAACCAGTTTGGCTTTGAACCACTCTCAAAGGCATTGTCTACTTAACCTCGTTAATCCTCTTCTATAGAGGGGGCTACCTCTGAGAACCTTCCCAGTATAGGTGACAGCTAGCCTGGTGGGCCAAGAGGTACCAATGTGAAGCATCAAGAGGTCAAGCAGAGACAAGCCAACCAACAGGTTTGGCTTTGGACTCCTCTCAAGAGTATTGTCTGCTTAACCTCTTGGTTTTTGCCCTTTAACCCCCTTCCGCCCTTCCAAGAGGATCTGGTCTTCATTGTAGGGGGCCACCTCTTGGAAGGTGACAGCTAGCCCGGTGGGCCAAGAGATTTCAATGAGAAGCACCAAGGGGTCAGGCAGAGACAAGCCAACAAACAGGTTTGGCTTTGGAACCCTCTCAAAGGCATTGTCTGCTTAACCTCCTAGTTATTACCCTTTAATCATCTTCTATAGGGGGGGCTACCTCTGAGAACCTTCCCAGTATAGGTGACAGCTAGCTTGGTGGGCCAAGAGGTACCAATGTGAAGCATCAAGGGGTCAAGAAGAGACAAGCCAACAAACAGGTTTGGCTTTAGACCACTCTCAAAGACGTTGTCTACCCAACCACCTGGTTTTTACCCTTTAATCCACTCCTATGAGGATCTGTTTTTTAATGTTGGGGGCTACGTCTGGGAACTTTGCCTGTATGGGTGACAGCTAGTCTGGTGGGCCAAGAGACACTGGTGTAAAGTACCAAGGAGTCATGCAGACACAAGCCAACAAACAGGTTTGGCTTTGGAACACTCTCAAAGGAGTTGTCTACTTAACCTCCTAGTTTTCACCCTTTAACCCCTTCTATGAGGATTTGGCCTTTATTGTAGGGGACTACTTCTAGGAACCTTTCTAGTATGGGTGGCAACTAGCCTGGTGGGATAAGAGACACCGGTGTGAAGCACCGAGGGGTCAGGAAGAGAGAAGGCCGGGCACAGGTCTTGGACAGGCAGTGTACTGGTATAGTCAGAGACAGGTTGGGTGGACAGCACAGGTTTGTAGGGAACAGGCCAAGTCATACATTGGATAGGCAACGTGATACAAAAGGAATAGGCAGAGATGGATTTGGGAAGGCAAATAGCAGTTTTACTATGAAGACAAGAAACCTTTTTGCTCAGGCAACATTGCCAAGGTGGTGCCTCTTATAGGTGATGCAGAGCAGGGATTTGCTGGGGACTGATTTTGGGTTGTCCTTTAAGAAACTATGGGTGGTAGAGGGCATTATAAGCATGGAGGAGGTAGGAGGCCCAGCCTGGAGCATGCAGATGACAGGTAACCCGAGGCACCATATGCTGATGGGGAAAAGCCGACAACTTTACACAGAATATTTTTCCAGGGGGTGTAAAGAAAGCCTGTCTACAACTCTGAGGTGTGTAAAATGTAATTTAACTTTATAAAGTTCATGTTTTGATGATTTTTTAACAAAAAGTTACATGACTCCCCACTATTATGTGGAAACACTTATGTTCCTGCCTATAAAAATTCCAAGTTGTCACGATGCCGGCTGGCAGGTAGTGGATCCTCTGTGCCAGAGAGGGATTGGCGTGGACCGTGCTAGTGGACCGGTTCTAAGCCACTACTGGTTTTCACCAGAGCCCGCCGCAAAGCGGGATGGTCTTGCTGCGGCGGTAGTGACCAGGTCGTATCCACTAGCAACGGCTCACCTCTCTGGCTGCTGAAGATAGGCGCGGTACAAGGGAGTAGGCAGAAGCAAGGTCGGACGTAGCAGAAGGTCGGGGCAGGCAGCAAGGATCGTAGTCAGGGGCAACGGCAGAAGGTCTGGAAACACAGGCAAGGAACACACAAGGAACGCTTTCACTGGCACTAAGGCAACAAGATCCGGCAAGGGAGTGCAAGGGAAGTGAGGTAATATAGGGAAGTGCACAGGTGATTACCCTAATTGGAACCACTGCGCCAATCAGCGGCGCAGTGGCCCTTTAAATCGCAGAGACCCGGCGCGCGCGCGCCCTAGGGAGCGGGGCCGCGCGCGCCGGGACAGAACAGACGGGGAGCGAGTCAGGTAGGGGAGCCGGGGTGCGCATCGCGAGCGGGCGCTACCCGCATCGCGAATCGCATCCCGGCTGGCAGCGGGATCGCAGCGCCCCGGGTCAGAGGATGTGACCGGAGCGCTGCAGCGGAGAGAGTGAAGCGAGCGCTCCGGGGAGGAGCGGGGACCCGGAGCGCTCGGCGTAACAGTACCCCCCCCCTTGGGTCTCCCCCTCTTCTTGGAGCCTGAGAACCTGAGGAGCAGACTTTTGTCAAGGATGTTGTCCTCAGGTTCCCAGGATCTCTCTTCAGGGCCACAACCCTCCCAGTCTACTAAAAAAAATTTTTTCCCTCTGACCTTTTTGGCAGCCAAAATTTCCTTGACCGAGAAGACGTCCGAGGAGCCGGAAACAGGAGTGGGAGGAACAGATTTGGGAGAAAAACGGTTGAGGATGAGTGGTTTGAGAAGAGAGACGTGAAAGGCATTAGGGATACGAAGAGAAGGAGGAAGAAGAAGTTTATAAGAGACAGGATTAATTTGACACAAAATTTTGAAAGGACCAAGATAGCGTGGTCCCAACTTGTAGCTAGGGACACGGAAGCGGACATATTTAGCGGAGAGCCATACCTTGTCTCCAGGGGAAAAAACGGGGGGAGCTCTTCTTTTCTTATCCGCGAACCTCTTCATGCGTGAAGAAGCCTGTAAGAGAGAATTTTGGGTCTCTCTCCATATAATGGAAAGGTCACGAGAAATTTCATCCACAGCGGGCAGACCAGAGGGCAAGGGGGTAGGGAGGGGGGGAAGAGGGTGACGGCCGTACACCACGAAAAATGGGGATTTGGAGGAAGATTCAGAGACCCTGAAGTTATACGAGAATTCGGCCCATGGAAGGAGATCTGCCCAGTCATCCTGGCGGGAGGAAACAAAATGTCGCAAATAATCACCCAAGATCTGGTTAATTCTTTCTACTTGTCCATTGGACTGGGGATGATATGCAGAGGAAAAATTTAATTTAATCTTGAGTTGTTTACAGAGAGCCCTCCAGAATTTAGACACGAATTGGACACCTCTATCCGAGACAATCTGCGTAGGCAACCCGTGAAGACGAAAAATGTGTACAAAAAATTGTTTAGCCAACTGAGGCGCAGAAGGAAGACCAGGAAGAGGGATGAAATGTGCCATTTTGGAGAATCGATCAACGACCACCCAAATAACAGTGTTGCCACGGGAAGGGGGTAAATCAGTAATAAAATCCATACCAATCAGAGACCAAGGCTGTTCGGGGACAGGCAGAGGATGAAGAAAACCAGCGGGCTTCTGGCGAGGAGTCTTATCCCGGGCACAGATAGTGCAGGCTCGCACAAAGTCCCCAACATCCGTCTCCAGAGTCGGCCACCAATAGAAGCGGGAGATGAGTTGCACAGATTTCTTGATGCCCGCATGACCTGCGAGATGGGAGGAGTGACCCCATTTGAGGATTCCGAGGCGTTGGCGTGGAGAAACAAAGGTCTTCCCTGGAGGAGTCTGCCTGATGGAGGCAGGAGAAGTGGAGATCAGGCAGTCAGGTGGAATGATGTGTTGCGGAGGGAGATCAACTTCTGAGGCATCCGAGGAACGAGAGAGAGCATCGGCCCTAATGTTCTTATCGGCAGGACGAAAGTGAATCTCAAAATTAAATCGGGCAAAGAACAGAGACCACCGGGCCTGGCGAGGATTCAGCCGTTGGGCAGACTGGAGGTAGGAGAGGTTCTTGTGGTCGGTGTAGATAATAACAGGAGAACTTGATCCCTCCAGCAGATGCCTCCATTCCTCAAGTGCTAATTTAATGGCTAGAAGCTCTCGATCCCCGATGGAGTAGTTCCTCTCCGCTGGAGAGAATGTCCTAGAGAAAAAACCACAAGTGACAGCATGCCCGGAAGAATTTTTTTGTAGAAGAACAGCTCCAGCTCCCACAGAGGAGGCATCAACCTCCAATAGGAAGGGTTTGGAAGGGTCAGGTCTGGAGAGGACGGGAGCCGAAGAAAAGGCAGACTTGAGTCGTTTAAAGGCGTCTTCTGCTTGAGGAGGCCAGGACTTGGGATCAGCACCTTTTTTGGTTAAAGCCACGATAGGAGCCACAATGGTAGAAAAATGTGGAATAAATTGCCTGTAATAATTGGCGAACCCCAAAAAGCGTTGGATAGCACGGAGTCCGGAGGGGCGTGGCCAATCTAAGACGGCAGAGAGTTTGTCTGGATCCATCTGTAGTCCCTGGCCCGAGACCAAATATCCTAGAAAAGGAAGAGATTGGCATTCAAACAGACATTTCTCAATTTTGGCATAGAGTTGGTTGTCACGAAGTCTCTGAAGAACCATACGGACATGCTGGCGGTGTTCTTCTAGATTGGCAGAAAAAATTAGGATATCGTCCAGATATACAACAACACAGGAGTATAACAGATCACGAAAAATTTCATTGACAAAGTCTTGGAAGACGGCAGGGGCGTTGCACAGTCCAAAGGGCATGACCAGATACTCAAAGTGTCCATCTCTGGTGTTAAATGCCGTTTTCCACTCGTCCCCCTCTCTGATGCGGATGAGGTTATAGGCGCCTCTTAAGTCCAATTTAGTGAAGATGTGGGCACCTTGGAGGCGATCAAAGAGTTCAGAGATGAGGGGTAAGGGGTAGCGGTTCTTAACCGTGATTTTATTAAGACCGCGGTAGTCAATGCAAGGACGTAGGGAGCCATCTTTTTTGGACACAAAGAAAAATCCGGCTCCGGCAGGAGAGGAGGATTTACGGATAAAGCCCTTCTTTAGATTCTCCTGGACGTATTCGGACATGGCAAGAGTCTCTGGGGCAGAGAGAGGATAAATTCTGCCCCGGGGTGGAGTAGTACCCGGGAGGAGGTCGATAGGGCAATCATAAGGCCTGTGAGGAGGTAGTGTCTCAGCTTGTTTTTTGCAGAAAACATCCGCGAAGTCCATATAGGCCTTAGGGAGACCGGTTACTGGAGGAACCACAGAGTTACGGCAAGGGTTACTGGGAACCGGTTTTAGACAGTTCTTGGAACAAGAGGACCCCCAACTCTTGATCTCCCCAGTGGACCAATCCAGGGTAGGGGAATGAAGTTGAAGCCAGGGAAGTCCAAGGAGAATTTCCGAGGTGCAATTGGGGAGGACCAAAAGTTCAATCCTCTCATGATGAGATCCGATGCTCATAAGAAGGGGCTCCGTGCGGAAACGTATGGTACAGTCCAATCTTTCATTATTTACACAATTGATGTAGAGGGGTCTGGCGAGACTGGTCACCGGGATGTTGAACCTGTTGACGAGAGAGGCCAAAATAAAATTTCCTGCAGATCCAGAGTCCAAGAAGGCCACAGCAGGGAAGGAGAAGGCAGAGGCAGACATCCGCACAGGCACAGTAAGACGTGGAGAAGCAGAGTAGACATCAAGGACCGTCTCACCTTTGTGCGGAGTCAGCGTACGTCTTTCCAGGCGGGGAGGACGGATAGGACAATCCCTCAGGAAGTGTTCGGTACTAGCACAGTACAGGCAGAGGTTCTCCATACGGCGTCGTGTCCTCTCTTGAGGTGTCAGGCGAGACCGGTCGACCTGCATAGCCTCCACGGCGGGAGGCACAGGAACAGATTGCAGGGGACCAGAGGAGAGAGGAGCCGAGGAGACGAAACGCCTCGTGCGAACAGAGTCCATATCTTGGCGGAGTTCCTGGCGCCTTTCAGAAAAACGCATGTCAATGCGAGTGGCCAGGTGAATGAGTTCATGTAGATTAGCAGGGATTTCTCGTGCGGCCAGAACATCTTTAATGTTGCTGGATAGGCCTTTTTTGAAGGTCGCGCAGAGGGCCTCATTATTCCAGGACAATTCTGAAGCAAGTGTACGGAATTGTACGGCATACTCGCCAACGGAAGAATTACCCTGGACCAGGTTCAACAGGGCAGTCTCAGCAGAAGAGGCTCGGGCAGGTTCCTCAAAGACACTTCGGATTTCCGAGAAGAAGGAGTGTACAGAGGCAGTGACGGGGTCATTGCGGTCCCAGAGCGGTGTGGCCCATGACAGGGCTTTTCCGGACAGAAGACTGACTACGAAAGCCACCTTAGACCTTTCAGTGGGAAACAGGTCCGACATCATCTCCAGATGCAGGGAACATTGGGAAAGAAAGTCACGGCAAAACTTAGAGTCCCCATCAAATTTATCCGGCAAGGATAAGCGTATCCCAGGAGCGGCCACTCGCTGCGGAGGAGGTGCAGGAGCTGGCGGAGGAGATGACTGCTGAAGCTGTGGTAGTAACTGTTGTAGCATAACGGTCAGTTGAGACAGCTGTTGGCCTTGTTGCGCTATCTGTTGTGACTGCTGGGCGACCACCGTGGTGAGGTCAGCGACAACTGGCAGAGGAACTTCAGCGGGATCCATGGCCGGATCTACTGTCACGATGCCGGCTGGCAGGTAGTGGATCCTCTGTGCCAGAGAGGGATTGGCGTGGACCGTGCTAGTGGACCGGTTCTAAGCCACTACTGGTTTTCACCAGAGCCCGCCGCAAAGCGGGATGGTCTTGCTGCGGCGGTAGTGACCAGGTCGTATCCACTAGCAACGGCTCAACCTCTCTGACTGCTGAAGATAGGCGCGGTACAAGGGAGTAGGCAGAAGCAAGGTCGGACGTAGCAGAAGGTCGGGGCAGGCAGCAAGGATCGTAGTCAGGGGCAACGGCAGAAGGTCTGGAAACACAGGCAAGGAACACACAAGGAACGCTTTCACTGGCACTAAGGCAACAAGATCCGGCAAGGGAGTGCAAGGGAAGTGAGGTAATATAGGGAAGTGCACAGGTGATTACCCTAATTGGAACCACTGCGCCAATCAGCGGCGCAGTGGCCCTTTAAATCGCAGAGACCCGGCGCGCGCGCGCCCTAGGGAGCGGGGCCGCGCGCGCCGGGACAGAACAGACGGGGAGCGAGTCAGGTAGGGGAGCCGGGGTGCGCATCGCGAGCGGGCGCTACCCGCATCGCGAATCGCATCCCGGCTGGCAGCGGGATCGCAGCGCCCCGGGTCAGAGGATGTGACCGGAGCGCTGCAGCGGAGAGAGTGAAGCGAGCGCTCCGGGGAGGAGCGGGGACCCGGAGCGCTCGGCGTAACACAAGTGGTTGCTATAGGAGAGGTCTCCATGCTCCCGTGCCCCCCTGTAGCGGCTTAGCAGTGCCTCTAAGAATTCACAGGGCTGGCCCTACAAGGGGTCCCACATTGGACCCAGGTGGCATCTTAACAGAAGCAACAAGTATAACAAAGGGGGCCCCCCTGTGCTGGATTTCCCTCCTTTTTTTTATATGGGTCCATATTACAAGCCTATAGTTATTCTATTTACCACCACAACATCATATCCCCCCAGAGCTGGTACAAGGATTTTTTCCACCCTAGGCAAAAGCCAAATTTGCCCCCCTTTGGCCCATTGGCTTTTCCCTTTGACACTCCCCACCTTAGTACTGGGGTGACACACTGTAACAAACCTCCTCTTCCTCAGGGGGTCAGATGTATGGAGGTGCGCACAGGATGCCGGATGAACTTAACCTGCCTATCTGCCCTCAGAGGTGGCACTGCGCTTCTCCAGCAGGCTGATGAATGCAGATTATTAGGGTATCATGGGGGCTGGGTGGGTGCTTCAGATGATCAGCGGGTGCTTTGGATGCTGGCCGGCTACTAACTTTCTTGCAGCGGGCAAAGCGGCGCCCCCATCAAGAGGATGTTCTAGGCGGTTGCCTGTTTTGCCTATAGGCAGAACTGGCCCTGTATCCCCCTAGTGATGCATCTAAAGCACCTCCATAATATGACATACACTGGACCCTCTGAAAATTTGTCTTGATAATTCTCAAAAAAATCCATAACAAAAAAAAATCTCATGTGCCCATGGGAGACGAAACCCATCATTGCTGGGGATGAGGCTGAAGCACACTCCAAGGAACATGACATTGGTTATCATAGGGGCCCCCAAGAAGAGAAGAGGCCACTCTACACATTGAGCAGAACTTGGGATTGTGGAAGATCATGAAAACTCCACCCAAAACTTTTTGAAACTCTTTTTCATTAGATTTTCTTTCTAATTTTGGGACGCCATGCTTGGATTTTTCCATGACTGCACTACCATGATAGGAGGAGCAGTGTCTTCTTGTGGCCAGCGTTCCTCAACCTTTGGGCATCCAGTTGTGGCAAAATGACAAGTTCTGGGGGAACTCTGTAGGGTTCTTCTTTGTCACTTACCGAGCCAGTCGTTGAACTTCTTCACTTCGCTCGGTAGCCCGAGCTCTGTAAAATCTCCAGAGTGGATTAGAACATCTCCATATGGCATCTGGATGAGGTCAGTCCTTGAATGGGTGTCGGAAATGCAGACAAATCGGGTATAGCCAGGTGGTTTTGGAGCATCATGGGGTACAGGATCTACCCTGGAGGGAAAGACAATGTACAGTATATTCTGATATATGGTATATATAACTCATTCCTATCTCATGAAGTGATGGTATCACTAGACCACGGGTCTCAAGCTCAAATTATCTGGGGGCCACTGGAGGTAGCGGCTGGGTGAGGCTGGGCCACATGCGCCCCTCACATATAATGCCCCCATCATGCGCCCCTCATCATCCACCAGCAACACCCCCCACCAGAAGGAGCACCCCCATCATCCACCAGCAAACCCCAACCCCCCATTTCCCCTACCAGACTTGTGGTAATCGCATGAGCTGACGGATGATGGGGGTGCTACTGCCAGTGGGGGGGGGGGGGGGGGCGGGGGAGCATTAGGTAGGAAGCAGTTTCCCCACATTAGGTAGTATAGATTTCCCACATTAGGTAGCAGTTTCCCTACATTAGGTGGCATAGATTTCCTAAATTGGGTAGCATAGATTCCCCACATTAGGTAGCATAGTTTCCCTAAATTAGGTAGCATAGATTCCCCACATTAGGTAGCATAGATTCCCCACATTAGGTAGTGTAGTTTCCCCACATTAGGTAGTGTAGTTTCCCCACATTAGGTAGCGTAGTTTCCCCACATTAGGTAGCATAGATTCCCCACATAAGGTAGCATAGTTTCCCCACATTAGGTAGCATAGATTCCCCACATTAGGTAGTGTAGTTTCTCCACATTAGGTAGTGTAGTTTCTCCACATTAGGTAGCGTAGATTCCCTACATTAGGTAGCATAGATTCCCCACATTAGGTAGCATAGATTCCCCACATTAGGTAGCATAGTTTCCCCATATTAGGTAGCATAGATTCCCCACATTAGGTAGCATAGATTCCCCATATTAGGTAGCATAGATTCCCCACATTAGATAGCATAGTTTCCCCATATTAGGTAGCATAGTTTTCCCATATTAGGTAGCATATATTCCCCACATTAGGTAGCAACATGTTCCCCACATTAGGTAGCATTGTGTCAAACAGACAGACACACAAACACACACACACACACACACACACTTACCTGTCCTGCACAGCGCTTCTCTCTGGTGGCAGCCTGACGTCCTCCTGCACGGGTCTGCGGAGGGAGGTCACATGCGCGACGTCCCTCATCAGGCTCGGGCTGGCCGACTGGAGACGGGGGTGAAGTATGTGAAGGTAATGGGCTCTATTGGACGGGGCAGGGGGGTTTGATTGCGGACACAGATGAAAACCAGGGGAGGGGGGATGTTCTCGTGGCAGCGTGGTCACAGATGAAGACCGGTCAGACACACACACACACACACACACAGGGGACGGAGATGCTCCCCCATCAAGTCTTGTGTGAAGTCTTCCGGCATTTAGCGCTGCTTGCCCGAAGCGGGGCTAAATGTCTGAAGAAATTTCCTGCCCGGCACCCGGAACTGCATGTCCCAGGTGTCGGGCGATACAAATTATACATCCCTGGTGCGGGCCACAAAATTATGGTCATTTGCGGCCTGCGGGCCGGGAGTTTGAGACCCCTGCACTACACCTAGACCTCCTCTCTCAGGATTAAGACCTCCATTAATCATAAAGTGGGGGCTTATCCTAGTGATACACGAGTGGTCTCCAAACTGTGGACCTCCAGCTGTGGCATAAAGACAACTCCTTAGCATGCCCGGACAGCCGTTGGCTGTCCGGGCATGCTAGGAGTTGTAGTTTTGCAACATCTGGATGTCCACTGTTTGGAGACCACTGTGATACACCATCACAGTATATGTTAAAGGGGTACTGAAAAACTAGTTAAACAGATTTGTAAATTACTCCTATTAAAAAATCTTAAACCTTCCAGCACTTATGAGCTGCTGTATGCTTCAGAGGAAGTTGTGTAGTTCTTTCCTGTCTGACCACAGTGCTCTCTGCTGACACCTCTGTCCATGTCAGGAACTGTCCAGAGCAGGAGAGGTTTGCTATGGGGATTTGCTCCTACTCTGGACAGTTCCTGATACGGACAGAGGTGTCAGCAGAGAGCACTGTGGTCAGACTGGAATGAACTACACAACTTCCTCTGGAGCATACAGCAGCTGATAAGTACTGGAAGGATTTAGATTTTTATATAGAAGTCATTTACAAATCTGCTTCACTTTCTCAAGCCCGTCGATATGAAAAAAGTTGTTTTTACCCCTTCAAGTAAAAACCGCGAAAGATTAAACAACGATGTCTCCAATCTGGGCTGGATTATGGTTTTTGGACGTCCAACTTTGTACTGTGCGCAAGTAATAATGCTATATAAATCTGCCATATAAGGTATATCTCTGCCATGCAGCGTCCATATGATCAAGTCATACAGTGCCTAAAACAGTGCAAATTTCATTCACATCTACAGCTGGAATGATAGGACCATATTGAGTCAGTGCTCAAATACTACTGCCATACCGTGCACAATAATACCGCCATATGGTGTTAAATACAATTTATGTGCAGAAAATGGAAATCGGGGCCCATTGTGGATCAGTGAATATAGGTGATGAAGTATTAAAGGGGTACTCCACTGGAAAACATTTTTTTTTTTAAATCAACTGGTGCCAGAAAGTTAAACAGTTTCAAAAATGACCATAGTAACAAGAAGATGCAGAAAAAACGGAGCACTCACACTGCTGTAGATGGTCTTCAAGCTGTAT